>NW_028274814.1:63948217-64255384 GCF_037043125.1 Eumetopias jubatus
CGGGGCAATTCAGCCTCCGGCAAAGACATTTGGAAACCACAGCAACAGGCCCCTCCCCCAGAAGATCAGCAGGAACAGCCAGCAAGCCAAGACCAAGTTTACCGATCAAGGAGAACGGGAGAACTCCAGCGCTAGGGGAATACTGCACATAGAATTCATGGCTTTTTTTTTTACCATGATTCATTAGTTCATCAAAGTTAATTTTTGTTAACTGTTTTTTTTTCTTTTTCTTTTTCCTTTTTTCAACCAACATCTCATCAATCTCTTTTTAAAAAAAAAAAACATTTTTTATTTTTCATTTTTAGAGTCATGTTTTATCCCTTCATAGTAGTTACCCTTATTTTTGGCATATATATATAAGTTGTTCTCTCTTTAAAATTTTGAGGTACAGTTTCTTCTAACAGATCAAAATATACCCTAAATCACTAGTGTATGGTTCTGTTCTAGTCTCCTGCCTGATCACATTCTCTCCCTTTTTTCTTTTTTTCTTTTTTTTAAAATCTTCTTTCTTTTTTCAAACAACTTCTTATCAAGTCCTTTTATAAAATCTTTTATAATTTTCATCTTTACAGTCATCTTCTATCCCTTCATTGTATCAACCCTTATTTTGTACATATATGTCTTTCTTCCTTTAAAATTTTAGGAGGCACTTTTTTCTAACAGACCAAAATACGCCCAAAATCTAGTGTGTGGCACTGATCTATGCACTAGCCTGATCATATTTGATCACATTCTGCTTTTTTTTGTATTGTTCTGTTTTTGTTTTTATCTTTTTTTTTTCTCTTTCTTTTTTCTTTCTTTCCCTTTCTTTTCCCCTGGTTTCAGGTCTTTTCTGATTTGTATACAGTATATTTGCT
Organism: Eumetopias jubatus; assembly: GCF_037043125.1. Taxonomy (NCBI): domain Eukaryota; kingdom Metazoa; phylum Chordata; class Mammalia; order Carnivora; family Otariidae; genus Eumetopias; species Eumetopias jubatus. The sequence goes on from NW_028274814.1 coordinate 63,949,075, forward strand.
GGGGACGTTGTAAACCTGTTAGCATTTTGTTCTCTCATTCATCTATTCTCCTCTGGACAAAATGACAAGATGAAAAAAATCACCTCAGCAAAAAGAACAAGAGGTAGTACTGTCAGCCAGGGACCTACTCAATACGGACATTAGTACGATGTCGGACCTAGAGTTCAGAATCATGACTTTAAAGATACTAGCTGGGCTTGAAAAAAGCGTGGAAGTTATTAGAGAAACCCTTTCTGGAGAAATAAAAGAACTAAAATCTAACCAAGTCAAAATCAAAAAGGCTATTGATGAGGTGCAATCAAAAATGGGGGCACTAAATGCTAGGATAAATGAGGCAGAATAGAGAATCAGTGATATAGAAGACCAAATGATGGAAAGTAAAGAGGCTGAGAAAAAGAGGGAGAAACAACTACAGGATCACGAGGGCAGAATTCAAGAGATAAGTGATTCGATAAGACGAAACAACATTAGAATAATTGGGATCCCAGAAGAAGAAGAAAGAGAGAGAGGGGCAGAAGGTATATTGGAGCAAATAATAGCAGAGAACTTCCCTAATGTGAGGAGGGAAACAGGCATCAAAATCCAGGAGGCACAGAGAACCCCTCTCAAAAATCAATAAAAATAGGTCAACACCCCGACATCTAATAGTAAAACTTACGAGTCTCAGAGACAAAGAGAAAATCCTGAAAGCAGCTCGGGAGAAGAGATATGTAACCTACAATGGTAGAAACGTTAGATTGGCAACAGACCTATCCACAGAGACCTGGCAGGCCAGAAAGGACTGGCAAGATATCTTAAGAGCACTAAACGAGAAAAATATGCAGCCAAGAATACTATATCCAGCTAGGCTGTCATTGAAAATAGAAGGAGAGATAAAATGTTTCCAGAACAAACAAAAACTAAAGGAATTTGCAAACATGAAACCAGCCCTCCAAGAAATATTGAAAGGGGTCCTCTAAGCAAAGAGAGAGCCTAAAAGCAGCAAAGATCAGAAAGGAACACAGACAACATACAGTAACAGTCACCTTACAGGCAATACAATGGCACTAAATTCATACCTTTCAATAGTTACCCTGAATGTAAATGGGCTCAGTGCCCCAATCAAAAGACACAGGCTATCAGATTGGATTAGAAAACAAGACCCATCCATATGCTGTCTGCAAGAGACTCATTTTAGACCCAAAGACACCCCCAGATTGAAAGTGAGGGTGTGGAAAACCATTTACCATGCTAATGGACACCAAAAGAAAGCTGGGGTGGCAATCCTTATATCAGACAAACTACATTTTAAAACAAAGACTGTAATAAGAGATGAGGAAGGACACTATATCCTACTTAAAGGGTCTATCCAACAAGAAGATCTAACAATTGTAAATATCTATGCCCCGAACATGGGAGCAGCCACTTATATAAGGCAATTAATAACAAAAGCAAAGAAACACATTGACAACAATACAATAATAGTGGGGGACTTTAACACCCCCCTGACTGAAATGGACAGATCATCTAAGCAAAAGATCAACAAGGAAATAAAGACTTTAAATGACACACTGGACCAAATGGACTTCACAGACAAATTCAGAACATTCCATCCCAAAGCAACGGAATACACATTCTTCTCTAGTGCCCATGGAACATTCTCCAGAATTGATCACATCCTAGGTCACAAATCAGGTCTCAACCGGTACCAAAAGATTGGGATCATTCCCTGCATATTTTCAGACCACAATGCTTTGAAACTAGAACTCAATCACAAGAGGAAAGTCGGAAAGAACTCAAATACATGGAGGCTAAAGAGCATCCTCCTAAAGAATGAATGGGTCAACCAGGAAATTAAAGAAGAATTAAAAAAATTCATGGAAACCAATGAAAATGAAAACACAACTGTCCAAAATCTTTGGGATACAGCAAAGGCAGTCCTGAGAGGAAAGTATATAGCAATACAAGCCTTTCTCAAGAAACAAGAAAGGTCTCAAATACACAATCTAACCCTACACCTAAAGGAGCTGGAGAAAGAACAGCAAATAAAGCCTAAACCCAGCAGGAGAAGAGAAATAATAAAGATCAGAGCAGAAATCAATGAAATAGAAACCAAAAGAACAGTAGAACAGATCAACAAAACTAGGAGCTGGTTCTTTGAAAGAATTAACAAGATTGATAAACCCCTGGCCAGACTGATCAAAAAGAAAAGAGAAATGACCCAAATCAACAAAATCATGAATGAAAGAGGAGCGATCACAACCAACACCAAAGAAATACAAACAATTATAAGAACATATTATGAGCAACTCTATGCCAGCAAATTAGATAACCTGGAAGAAATGGGTGCATTCCTAGAGATGTATCAACTACCAAAACTGAACCAGGAAGAAATAGAAAACCTGAACAGACCTATAACCACTAAGGAAATTGAAGCAGTTATCAAAAATCTCCCAAGAAACAAAAGCCCAGGGCCAGATGGCTTCCCAGGGGAATTCTATCAGACATTTAAAGAAGAATTAATACCTATTCTCCTGAAACTGTTCCAAAAAATAGAAATGGAAGGAAAACTTCCAAATTCATTTTATGAGGCCACCATTACCTTGATCCCAAAACCAGACAAAGATCCCATCAAAAAGGAGAATTACAGACCAATATCCTTGATGAACATGGATGCAAAAATTCTCACCAAAATACTAGCCAATAGGATCCAACAGTACATTAAAAGGATTATTCACCACGACCAAGTGGGATTTATCCCTGGGCTGCAAGGCTGGTTCAACATCTGCAAATCAATCAACGTGATACAATACATTAACAAAAGAAAGAACAAGAATCATATGATCCTCTCAATAGATGCAGAAAAAGCATTTGACAAAGTACAGCATCCTTTCTTGATCAAAACTCTTCAGAGTATAGGGATAGAGGGTACATACCTCAATATCATAAAAGCCATCTACGAAAAACCTACAGCGAATATCATTCTCAATGGGGAAAAGCTGAGAGCTTTTCCCCTAAGGTCAGGAACGCGGCAGGGATGTGCACTCTCACCACTGCTATTCAACATAGTATTAGAAGTCCTAGCCACAGCAATCAGACAACAAAAAGAAATGAAAGGCATCCAAATCGGCAAAGGGGAAGTCAAACTTTCACTCTTTGCAGATGATATGATACTTTATGTGGAAAACCCAAAAGACTCCACCCCAAAACTGCTAGAACTCATACAGGAATTCAGTCAAGTAGCAGGCTATAAAATCAATGCACAGAAATCAGTGGCATTCCTATACACCAACAGCAAGACAGAAGAGAGACAAATCAAGGAGTCGATCCCATTCACAATTGCACCCAAAACCATTAGATACCTAGGAATAAATTTAACCAAAGAGGCAAAGGATCTGGTACTCAGAAAACTATAAAATACTCAGGAAAGAAATTGAAGAAGACACAAAGAAATGGAAAAACGTTCCATGCTCATGGATTGGAAGAACCAACATTGTGAAGATGTCAATGCTACCTAGAGCAATCTACACATTCAATGCAATCCCCATCAAAATACCATCCACTTTTTTCAAAGAAATGGAACAAATCATCCTAAAATGTGTATGGAACCAGAAGAGACCCCGAATAGCCAGAGGAATATTCAAAAAGAAAATCAAAGCTGGTGGCATCACAATTCCGGACTTCCAGCTCTATTACAAAGCTGTCATCATCAAGACAGTATGGTACTGGCACAAACACAGACACATAGATCGATGGAACAGAATCGAGAGCCCAGAAATGGACCCTCAACTCTATGGTCAACTTATCTTTGACAAAGCAGGAAAGAATGTCCAGTGGAAAAAAGACAGTCTCTTCAACAAATGGTGTTGGGAAAATTGGACAGCCACATGCAGAAGAATGAAACTGGACCATTTCCTTACACCACACACAAAAATAGACTCCAAATGGTTGAAAGACCTAAACGTGAGACAGGAGTCCATCCAAATCCTAAAGGAGAACACAGGTAGCAACCTCTTCGACCTCAGCCGCAGCAACTTCTTCCTAGAAACATCACCAAAGGCACAGGAAGCCAGGGCAAAAATGAACTATTGGGATTTCATCAAGATAAAAAGCTTTTGCACAGCAAAAGAAACAGTCCACAAAACCAAAAGACAACCGACAGAATGGGAGAAAATATTTGCAAATGACATATTAGATAAAGGGCTAGTATCCAAAATCTATAAAGAACTTATCAAACTCAACACCCAAAGAACAAATAATCCAATCAAGAAATGGGCAGAAGACATGAACAGACATTTTTCCAAAGAAGACATCCAAATGGCCAACAGGCACATGAAAAAGTGCTCAACATCGCTCGGCATCACGGAAATCCAAATCAAAACCTCAATGAGATACCACCTCACACCCGTCAGAATGGCTAAAATTAACAAGTCAGGGAACGACAGATGTTGGCGGGGATGTGGAGAAAGGGGAACCCTCCTACACTGTTGGTGGGAATGCAAGCTCGTGCAACCCCTCTGGAAAACAGTATGGAGGTTCCTCAAACAGTTGAAATTAGAGCTACCATTCGATCCAGCAATTGCACTACTGGGTATTTACCCCAAAGATACAAATGTAGGGACCCGAAGGGGTACGTGCACCCCAGTGTTTATAGCAGCAATGTCCACAATAGCCAAACTGTGGAAAGAGCCAAGATGTCCATCGACGGATGAATGGATAAAGAAGATGTGGTATATATACACAATGGCATATTATGCAGCCATCAAAAGGAATGAGATCTTGCCATTTGCAACGACGTGGATGGAACTGGAGGGTGTTATGCTGAGTGAAATAAGTCAATCAGAGAAAGACATGTATCATATGACCTCACTGATATGAGGAATTCTTAATCTCAGGAACAAAGTGAGGGTTGCTGGAGTGGTTGGGGGTGGGAGGGATGGGGTGGCTGGGTGATGGACATTGGGGAAGATATGTGCTACGGTGAGCGCTGTGAATTGTGTAAGACTGTTGAATCACAGATCTGTACTTCTGAAACAAATAACGCAACATATTTTAAGAAAAAAGAAAAAGAAGAAGATAGCAGGAGAGGAAGAATGAAGGGGAGTAAGTCAGAGGGGGAGACGAACCAGGAGAGATGATGGACTCTGAAAAACAAACTGAGGTTTCTGGAGGGGAGGAGGGTGGGGGGATGGGTTAGCCTGGTGATGGGTATTGAGGAGGGCACATTCTGCATGGAGCACTGGGTGTTACGAACAAACAATGAATCATGGAACAGTACACCAAAACAAATTATGTAATATATGGTGATTAACATAACAATAAAAAATTAAAAAAGAAAAAAAAAAGAAAAGTTGTAGATAAAGAAAGGAATGAAAGTGACTAAAGAATTAGAAATGAAAGCAGTGAGGAATTCAAAGGAAGTATTTAAAAGTCATCTGCCATAGAGACTCTTTAAAATTTAAATACAGAATGTGCAGTTTTTAACTGGATGAAGTTGGGGCACGTGGCTGGCTCAGTTGGTAGAGCATGAGACTCTTAATCTCAGGGTCATGAGTTCAAGTCCTACATTGGGCATGGAGCCTACTTAAAATAAAAATAAAATAAAATATTTAAATAGATGAAATGAAGAAGATATTCTCATCCTCTCTTCTTAGAAATTACACAAATAAACAAGAAGAATAGGAAATAAAAACCTAAAGCTCAGTTCCATGACACTAAGAGATATTTTTAAGTCGGAACCCTGATAGGAAAAAGGCTACCAAATCTTTTGAAACAGGGATGCAAGAAGATGCTTAGGGAGGGTCTAGAGGTTGTGGATCTAACTGAAGGTAGGCAAAGCCCAACTCTTCATTGGGACAAAATAGTTAGATGAATTGTCTAATAGCAAAAGCCTCCTTGGACAAGGAGCCTCCTTGGACAAGGTTTGGTAAAAAAGAAAGGGAAGGTAGGGCTGGGTGAGGAAATAGAAACACAACGAGAAGCCCTATTATCAGAAGCAGTTTCTTGGTGAGGCAGGGTAGAGAAAAAAGAATGCATTGTGAGAAGCCCTGAAATATCAATCTCTATCAGCTGGAGAGAATAGCTCACTAATATTCACAGACTAGTATTATCAGAATTCCTTGTGGTCTAGAATATAGCCCTAGTCCCCTTCAAACATATCACCCTACAGATAACTAGTTCTGGAAGAAGTAACTTCATTCAAATGGGAACTTTTTAAAAACCTGCCATAAAACCATCCAAATATATTCCATATAATTATATAAAAACTGAACAATGTTTGCCATGAATTTTAAAACGTTAAGAAGTTATTGCTTCCATTAAATAGGAACTCTAAGTATAGACATGAGAGGGTAGGAAAAAGAAGGTGAGGCAACAGAACGTAAGGTAATTTGGATTGGCAAGCTCAAAAGAAGTGGAAAAGAAAACAAAACCATCACAGAAATAAAGACCACGCTGGATGCAGCACAAAAGAGAATAGATTATACTGAAAACACAGGAAGGGATATTAAATATTGTAAAAGGAGGGGCACCTGGGTGGCTCAGTCGGTTAAGCTTCAGACTCTTGATTTCAGCTCAGGTCATGGTCTCAGAGTCATGAGATGGAGCCCTGCGTCAGGCTCCACACTCAGTGCAGAGTCTGCTTGAGATTCGCCCTACCTCTTTACCCCTCCCCCTGTGCATACTCTCTTACTCTCTCTCAAATAAATGAGTAAATAAATAATTTAATGTAATTTAAATTCCCTTTAAAAAAATGTAAAGGGAAGAAAATAGAATAGAAAGTTAAAAAGAGATTAGAAGAATTAGAAAATGTTAGACCTGGAAAACAAATATGAAAGATCTAATAGAAGATCAACACTAGAAATAATGTTGGTCCCAAAGAATGAAACATAAATTATGAAAGAATAAAAATACTTAAAGATATATTTAAAGAGAAGTTTGTTGCAATAGAAGTAGCCTTAGATATTTAGATTAAAGGGTCACGTATAACATGAGCTAGGAAAAATTGTCTTAGAAAACAAACAGAAACACACCCTGATAAATTTTCTGGATATTAAAAATAAAGAAAAAATTATTTGAGTCTCTTGTCAAAAAATAATAATTAAGGTGAACTACAGAAAAGTTTATAGAAAGAATAAATGCTAGAACACAGACAAGAAATAAAAGTGTAAACTAAGAATTTTATATCTGTCCAAATTTATTCAAGAACAGGTAAAGATAATCTTCTAGAGGAAAACATCCGGTGAACCAAGAACTGAATGGAGAAAAAAAAGTAGTGGAATAGGGCACTGAATCCATGTAATCGTTAAACCCAAACTTAAAAAACAAAAAAGAGAGTTTATATTTTGGAGGATATAAATATTTTAAAAACTGACAATGTAGCAAATAAGCAATTCACAGATGACAAAAGACAAATATGCTTAAACACCAGAAAAAAATGCTCAGTCTCATAAGAAAAGAAATAGAAAGTTTGTAATGAACAACAAAAGACTACAAACAGACAAAACAGTCTTGAGAAAGAAGAACAAAGCTAGAGACATCACACTTCTTCACTTCAAACTATATTGCAAAATTATAGTAATGAAGACAGTATGGTACTGGCATAAAAACAGACTCATAGGCCAACGAAACAGAATCAAGAGCCCAGAAATATATCCATGTATGTAAGATCAGCTAACATTTGACAAGGGAGCCAAGAACTCTCAATGGAGAAATAATGGTCTCTTAAATAAACCATGTTAAAAAAACTGAATATTCAAATGCAAAAGAATAAAATTGAACCCCTATCTTCCATCACTCACAAAAATTAACTCAAAGAGTGTTAAAGACTTACACGTAAGACTGGAAAGCATAAAACTAGAAGAAAAAAAGGGGAAGATCTTCTTGACATTGGTTGTGGTGATGATTTTTTGGATGTGACACCAAAAGCACAAGCAACAAAGCAAAAATAAACAACAAAAGGATTGTATCAAAGTTAAAAAACTTCTGGTGGGGTCGGGGGTGGGGGTGCCTGGCTGGCTGTCAGTGGAGTGTGTGGCTCTTAAGTCTCAGGGCTGTGGGTTCCAGCCCTACGTTGGGTATAGAGATTACTTAAAAATAAAATCTTAAAAAAAAAAACAACACTAAAAAGCTTCTGTACAACAAAAGAAACAACCAAATGAAAGGGAACTTATGCAATAGGAGAAAATACCTGCAGGTCATATATCCAAGAAGAAGTAAATATCCAAAACATAAGGAACTCATGTAACTCAATAGTCAAAAAGCGAATCAATTTAAAAATGGTCAAAGAACATTAGACATTTTTCCAAAGAAGGCATACACATGGCCAATAGGTACATGAAAATGTGCTTAACATCACTGATCATCAGGGAAAAGCAACTCAAAACCACAATGAGAAATCACCTCACACCTGTTAGAATGGCTAGTATCAAAAAGACAAAAAGTATTAAGTGTCAGCAAGGATGTGCAGCAAAGGGAACCCTGTGCACTGTTGGTGGGAATATACATCAGTACCAACTACTACAGAAAACAGTATGGAATTTCCTTAAAAAATTTTAAATAGAAATACCATATGATCTAGCAATTTCACTTCTAGATATATATATCCAAAGAAAATGACATCACTGTTTTGAGGAGATAGCTGGACCCCTATGTTCATTGCAACATTATTCACAATAGCAAGACATGGTAACAATGTAAGTGTCGGTTGACAGATGAATGGATAAAAAAGTGTGATACACACACACAGGAATATTATTCAGTCATGAAGAAGAAGGGAATATTCATCCCATTTGCAACAATATGGGATGAACTTGTGGACACTGGTAAGGACAAAATATTGGTAAGCAAGATATAAAACAGGTCAAAAAGTACAGGTCAATGATGCAAAAAAAAGAAAAAGGGAAAAAAAGACTTAGAGCATATTAAACACAAGATAAACATCTCTGTGAAAAACAAATTCAGAAGAATGAAGGGCCTGAAGACTTGGTCAGCTGGGTTCCAAAATAGGAAGCACATGCCAAGAAGTGTCATAGTTTAGCAGTTGAGAATGTGGGCCTTGGTATAGAATTGCCTAGGTCAAATTTTAGCATTTTGCCTGTTAGCCACATGACCTGGAACAAGTGTCATAACTTCTTCATGCCAGGAATTAAAGATATGGTAAAAGATATACCATAAAAATATTAAGCAAAGCTGCTATATTGATATTAATATCAGACAAGATAGAATTGAAGGCAAAAAGCATGAATAGAAATGAGATTATACAACTCATAACAAAAGTAATGATCAATGAAGAACATATATCATGAGCTTCAAATTATATTCAATAGACAAAAACCAAAAGAGATATAGAAGCTTTAAATAAAATTGACATAGCTATATACCCCCAATAAAAATATACACTTCTTTCAAGTACATATGAAATTTTTTTTTTTAATTGACCATGTGTTAGGACACCCAGGACATCTCAATAAATTATAAGAAATTAATATATAGAGACCACATTCTCTGACCACAATGCAATTAAATAAGAAAACAACATTAAAAAGTAGTTTTAAAGAACCCATATGTTTGAATTTTAAAATATTTCATGTGTTAGGCAAATATTTAAATATAAATAACAATAAAAGTAATACTATATAGAATACCTGAGGGATATATGAAAATTGGTACATGGTGGCTGGAGTAAAGCCTTTAACATATTTAAAATAAAAAAGATTTAAGCAAATCAGTTAAGCATTCAATTCAGGAATGTAGGGAAAAAAAGGAAAACAATAAAAATAATACACATGATAAGGAAATAATAAAGATAAGAGCACAAATTAATTAAGTAGAGAGTAAAGAAATAATATAGAGAATCACTGGGCCTAAAAATTTGAACTTTGTTAAAAAAAGTATAAGTAAAGAGTACATATAATTAATAATAGAAAGGAGACATAAATATAGACACAATACAGATATAAAAAACAATAGGAATGTCTTAAATCAATTGAAAATTTAGATGAAACAGTAATTTCCTAGAAAAATTAAAATTAGCAAAATGCACTGCAGCAAAAATAGAAAACATGAATAAACCAGTAACTATTAAAGAAATTAATAGCAAGAAATCTCTTGCTCCAAAGACACCAAGCCAAGCCATCTTTATAGGTGTGTTTTAATAAACTTTCAAGAAACAGATTATCTGCTACTTTATATAAGCTGTTTATGATAAAAGTAAAAGAAGAAAACCTTGCTGGCTCAATCTATGAAGTTAATTTGCTGTTGATACCCAAACTAGTCAAGGACTTTATTAAAAAAGGAAATTACAGACTAATTCCTAAATGGACATAAAAATAAAATATTACAAATTGAAATTAACAGTTTATTAAAACTACACATTCATCATGTTCAAGTAGTATTTATTCTAGGAGTACAAAGCTGTTTCTGTATCAGAAAAATCTTATTAGCCCATACTAGCACATAATCAAATCACAGATGCAGGAAAAGGAAACAATATTGATACATTTATTTATTTATTCAACAGATATTGACTTAGCACCTACTTTGTGTTAGGCATTGCCCCAGGTCATAGGGAATATCACATAAACAAATATTCTCTGCCTCATGGATTTTACATTCAAGTGGGTGAATTGAAAAATAATCAAATAAACATAGTTAAATTGTATAATGTCATGACATAATAATTGCTACAAAGAAAACCAAAGCAGGAATAATGAGATAGAATGTGATGAAGAGTGCTGTTTTGAGCAGGTACTTGGATGAAGTGAGGAAGTGAGACAAAGTTTTTTAGTGAGAGAGCACATCAGGCAGAGGGAACTGTGAGTGTGAATGCTCCAAGATAGGAGTCTGCTTGGATCAAGGATTAAGGAGGAACATTTAGGAGCATGCTTGGTGCGCATAAGAAATAACTTGGATGGAACAACTGAGCAAAAGATAGAAAATGAGACTGGAGAGATTGCTAGAACCCTGATCGTATATGGTTTTGTGTGCCAAAATAAAGACTTTGGATTTTTTCTAGATGTAATGGAAGAACCTTGGAGGGTATTCAGAAGAAGAGTGACAAGATCTGATTTCTGTTCTAAATAACCTCCCTGGCTACTGTGTAAAGAATAATCTTATACTAGTGCAAGCATAATTTATGTGAAAGCCAATGAAAGGGGATAAACTATTTCCAAGAAAATGGCTGTACCCCAGATGAAATGCATTGGTGGGTTCTACTAGCATAGTTGCAGTGGTGAGTGTGATTAAATTGATTCATATACAAAATCTGTTAGCAACTGTATTGGTTGGGGTTTTCCAAAGAAACAGAACCAATGGGATGTATCTGTGTTTTATCACGAGGAATTGGCTTGTGCAGTTATGGTGGCTGACAAGTTTCAAGATCTGCAGTTGGCAAACTAGAGACCCAGGACAGTTAATGGTGTAGTTCTAGTACAAGTCCAAAGGCCTGAGAACCAGGAGAGCCTCTGATATAGCTGCAGCCTGAAGACTGGTAGGGTCTCAAGCCAATGTTCCAGTTTGAGCATGAAGGTAGAAAGAAAGAAAACCTGATGTCCCATCTTGAAGGCAGTCAAGCAGAAGGAGTTCCTTTTTACTCACTGGAGGATTAGCCCTTTGTTCTATTCAGGGTGTCACCTGATTAGATCTGGGCACCCACATTAGGGAGAACAATTTGCTTTACTCACTGTTCTGATAAATGTTAATCCCGTCCAGAAGCAGTATTGTAGACATTCCCAGAATAATGCTTCACCGAAAAGTGTAGGCACCTCATCCAGTCAACTTGACACACAAAATTAACCATCATGGCAAACTAGGAATAGTCTCTAGTAAAGAATATCTGTGAAAAACCTACAGATATCACTCTTCAAAGGTGAAATTTTAGAAGTGATTCCAGCAGTAAGACAAGGATATCACTACAACCATGTATAGTCAAGAGCGTGTTGAAGGTCTCATCCGATGCAATACAAGAAGAAAAAGATTAAGTGGTACAAAATTTGAAAAGGAAACAAACTGTCCTTATTTGTAAACTATGTGATTTTAAACAAAGAAAATCCAGGAGCTCTTCAGACAACTAGAATTAATGAGCAAGTACCATAAGTTTACTGGACTCAAATCAGCATGCTAAAATCATTGTCATTTCCACAAAGCAGCTAGAAAATTAAATAAAGAGAAAACCATATAGAATTTGTAGTAATAAACCTAGGACATGATAGTTAAGAACTCTAAGAAGAAAATTAAATCTCTTTGAAGAACAAGATTTGAATACAGTTATGCACTACTACATTCAAGAATCGTAAAGATGTCGATTTCCCTTCAAAATACTCCATGGAGTTAATAAAATTCTAAGCAAAATATGAGACTTTATGGAACTTGACAAGCCAATCTTAAAATTAATATGGAAGCACAAAGAACCAAGAATAGCCAAGATAAATTTGAAGAAGAGTAAGTTGGGGGGAGGGGGAAATTTGTTGGAGCAAATAAATCAAGAATTTATAGAGCTATAGAAAATGAGACAGTGTGGTATTGGCATAGGAAGAGTCAAATAAACCAAAGGAACATAATAGGGAGCCCAGAAACAGATACTTGCATATGTGGAAACTTGAACTATGACCAAGGTGGCACTACAAATCAATGAGAAAAGGCAGGACTGTTCAATAAATGGTACTGGGACAATTGGTTAACCATATGGAAAAATAAAATAAAATTGGATCCCATTCTCACACCATATACAAAAATAAAGTCCAGATGGATTAAAGATCTAAATGTTAAAAGCAGTTTTTGGTAGAAAATATGGAATATCTTCATAACATTTAGATGTGGAAAAATTTCTTAGACAAGACATAAAAAGTAGAGCCAAAGATTGGTAAATTTGATGACACCAAGATAAATTAAAAAAAACCTCTTATGTTTAACAAAGACACAAAAACAAAGTGAAAAAAGAAACCACAGAATGTGAAAAGATATTTATAACTCATATAAATGACAAAGGAATTTATTTATTTTTCTAAGTAACTGAATAGAAGAATGAACAAAGTCCATCATCCGGCAACTGAAAGAAAAAGTACCCTAATACTAAACATATGAAAAGATGCTCAACTTACCAATAATTGGGTGGGGGGGAATAACAGTTAGACATCATGTCAGATTGGCAAAATTTAAATAATGACAGTACCAAGAGTAACAGTAATTCTCATAGACTGCTAGTAAGCCTGTGAATTGGTACCACTACTTTTGAGAGCAATTGTGAAATAGCTCGTAAAGTTGACATCATAACTCCAACTTAGCAGTTCTATTGGTAGGTGTATAACTTGGAGAAAATTTCACATGTGTGGAAGGAGGTGGGTGTAAAGATATTGCAGGTTTCTAATGAAAACAACTTAAAAGCAGAACTATCATTCAATAGAAGAACAGATTAAAAAATTGTGATATAGCCATATAGTGGAATACTATATAGCATTTGAAAAGAACACACTAGGGATGCCTGGGTGGCTCAGTGGGTTAAGCATCGGACTCTTGGTTTCGGCTCCGGGACTCCAGTCGTGATCTCAGGGTCATGAGATCAAACCCCACATCAGACTCTGTGCTGAACACGGAGTCCGCTTGAGATTTTCTGTCCCTCTCTCTCTCTGCCCCTCCCACTCCTGCTCTCTTTCTCAAATAAATAAAGAAATCTTTAAAAATAATGAGGAGAATGCACTAGAGATACATGTGTTAAGATAAATTATCAAAAGCATAGATTGAAACACAAGAAGCAAGTTGTGGGATGATATGTACAATAGCATACCATTTAAGTAAACTTTAAAAACCAGTCAACATTGCCACATTATGCAGTATTACCTATATTGATGAATACATGAATACTGAGTGAAGATAGAAATTATACGTGGGATTTATAAAACATTAAATCTGTGACTATGGTAGGAAGTCATAAATTATATATATTTATGTATAATTATATTTGTCATTATTTATAATTGATTATATATCACATGTATTATATATACATATATCAAACGCACCACACACACACACACACACACACACACACACACACACACGATACTCCCTCGGCATGGTTTCAATAAATTAAGAACTGATTGGGAGTGGTTATTAAAGCACACAAGACAAGAGACACACCACTTCTCAATACAAGTACCACACAGGGTCCCTATCTTCTAGCCCCTCACTTGGCATGTGAAAGGCCAGGACCATTTCACATTTGTCTTTTTATCCTCAGCATCTGAATAAATGAATAAAGGAAAGCTTCTCACAGTATCCTCTACATTTAGAATGTGAGCGTCCACAGTCTGCCATGTTTCCAGGGTGAATATCAGAGTACTTCTGAGAAACCTGAACTATCTTTATAGAAGACGATTTGTTAGAGAGTCAGATGCTGCAGTTTTCAAATTAGATATATTTTATTTTTTATTTTTTTAATGTTTTATTTATTTATTCATGAGAGTCAGAGAGAGAGAGAGGCAGAGGCAGAGGCAGAGGGAGAATCAGGCTTCCCGCCTAGCAGGGAGCCCGATTCAAGACTCGATCCCAGGACCCTGGGACCACGACCGGAGCCGAAGGCAGACGCCTAGCCATCTGAGCCACCAGGCGCCCCTAGATATATTTTAATTAAAATGATTTAAACTGGAAGTATCAAAGTCCTAGAACAATTTGCTAGAATGACTTTTTCCCCTCTCAGCTGGAAATAAACTTGGAAGGTAAGGCTTCTACTAAAATGAAGGAGAAATTTCAGAGTCTGAAAATAAATGAGCTGAACAGAGTTCTCCTTTGCTCCACTTCTGAAGACAAGCTCCAGCTTTCGTAAAGTACAAACTCATTACTGGAATTCACTGAGTTGGTTCTTTTTGCCCGTTTACTGTGTGGCATCAACTTGAGAAGCTTGATTGAAACAGTTATGTCAGAGGCCTTGATGAGTTAATGCCCAAATGGGTTTTAAGGTCTTAATTCTTCATTCAACTAGTAATTAAAATCCAAAGCTTAACTCAGCTGACTTTTTTTCTTCCATTGAACCGGTAACATGCTTGTCGTGGCAGGGGGTTTCTAAAGTCTTTAAGCCCTGATTAAAATATTTTTACAAACACAATACACAATCACCTGATAACATGTAGTTGGTTGTTTTTTGTTTTTTTTAACCTTGTGATAAAAATGTAAGCTGATAACAGCAAATTTTTCTTTCTTTTCTACTAATTTAACTCTACCAATTAATTTTACTGAAGATTTATTTCGAAAAAGTGATTCATACTATAGAAAATTTAGAAACTCCAGAAAAGTAGGAAGTGGAAAATAGATTAAAACTCCGTAGGCCCCTCACTTAATGATAACTCCTATTTTAAAGTTGATGCATTTCCTTTATTTTCAATTAACTGTTTCTGAATGCACAGCCTTTTGGTTTGGGTTTTACATCATTATAACACGCCACAGCATCATTTTTGGATTTTGTTGGTTTTGTTTTTAAGGAAGTGATACGGCTTAAGACTTTCAGTCCAGTAGGGCTTACTTGATTTTTTTTTTTTTTCTTGAAGCAGGATAAATAAGTCAGACTTTGGTTGCATTTGCTTTGGCATGATTCTTAATTAGTTTCGTTAGCTCATTCTTTAACTCATGTAGGACTTAAAAGCTGTGTGTTGTGGCAGAAAGAAGAGGGACTTTGAAATCTCACCAACCTGGGTTTTGAATTCCAGTTTCACCTCCTGGTAACTATTGGTCTTAGGTGTGTTCTCTGTAACAAATATGTATGTGGGCCATTTTTTTTTTTTTTTTGTATGATAGACACATTATTCAATCTGAAGCAATGTCGGTAACTATAGGTCTTAGGTGTGTTCTCTGTAACAAATATGTACGTGGGCCATTTTTTTTTTGTATGATAGACACATTATTCAATCTGAAGCAATGTCTTTAAGCTCTAGGCACCCCTATTCTTTATTCTGTAAAATGAGAGTCACGCACCCTCCCTTGCAGGGCTAATGAAGGTACTAAAGGAAATGTATGAGAAGTGTGCATCACCAAGTCCAAATTTCACTGAATAATGCCGATTTTAGTCACTTAGAAAAATCTTCATTGATTTTAAACACATCAGCTTCAGATTAAACACACGAGCACTGTTAATGACAGTCATAAAAGTAGTTAACTCCAAAGGAGCTAATTCACTTTGAAGAAAGTATTTTAAGTAAATCAATAAAAGGGTTTCTGAAAGATTTCACATTAGCTGCTTTTTGCTCAGAAGATCTGTAGACCAGAAAGCTGAGACAAAGAGGGAGGAGGAGGAAGAAGAAGGGAGGGAAAGAAAGATGAAGAGAGATACAGAGAGAGACGGAGAGACAGAGACCCTGGGAGAGAGCGAGAGAAGGAGGAGCAGGAGAAAGAGGAAGAAGGAAGGACAGGAAGGAGGGAGAAGGGAAGTTAGCCTGGTGACGGGTATTAAAGAGGGCACGTACTGCATGGAGCACTGGGTGTTATGCACAAACAATGAATCATGGAACACTACATCAAAAACTAATGATGTAATGTATGGTGATCAACATAACAATAAAAAATTATTAAAAAAAAGAAAGAAAGAACAGATTTGACTTTAATAGGGAGACTAAAGAAGTGGATGCTGTTATGACTTGATTAGAAGAAATGCAAGTGTCTATCAATAGCCAAAAGATGTAAATCCTAAGAGAAGAGGAACGAACACCAGAAGAGAAGGAAATATTAAAGAATAGTTGCATTGGCTGGTGGTAGTAAAGGATGAATTGGTTCCACAGCTGGGTGGGGTGGTCAGTGTGATTGTATTCCAATACACAAACCTTTTAGGAACAAAAGGGAAAGCCGGGTTGCCCTTTCCTGGCATGGACATCTGGAAAGAGTTTGTGTTACCTCAAGTCCATTGGGTTAAATGCCTTCTGGGCATAGTCTAACCCTAGTGACAGCCCATCATTCAAAAAAGCCCTAACGTTGGCCAAACCGTCACACCCCACTCCCCTCCTCCATCTCATTGTTTTCCCAGGAAGGACACCTCTGATCTGTAAAGGAGCTTAGAGCAGGTGAAGAAGGGAAGCAGCCGTCTGTCTTCCTCCCACTGAAGTAACTGCCGATTGCAATGAAATAAATAACCTCATCATTGGATCTGTCTTTCTGATCTTTTCAATAAACAACAGAAAAGAAATACACATTTTCTAACAAAATATATTTGTTCCTCAATACTCAGTGGCATTAACTTGGAGTTTTATTTTCTTTGCTCTTTCTAAAAAAGAGCATATAAAATGAAAGGGTTAAAATGCACACTGTGTGCAAAGGCTAACAAAGAGGTGAAGGTAGGGGCTTGGGTCTGGAGGAACACAGGCTTGCAGGATAGAGTCCCGTGGATCAGAGACAAGACAGCCGGTACTCAGCAGCTTCTCCTCAGGTCCCTCCTCACAAAGGCAATGCCGCTTCTACTATAAAGAAGTGGAAATTCTTTTGATAAGGTTTTCAATGTAACTATCAAACCGCATGCTTGGTACTCCTTGCCTAATTCTCTGATTTTGCCAGTTTTGGTTTTATCTCTTCTAAAAGGATTGCCAGCTCTTGATGGCACATTTGAATATCTTCTATTTTCCTTCCCCTTCCTTTGCCTTCCTCAGGTAGGGTTGACTTGGCTTTAGGGAAAGAATGGACCCAAATCATGACTTTTTCTATCCCTTAATCAGTTATTTTCACCAGTTGTAAATCCAGGCTATTATTTTCTTCTTTCTGAAATGTGAAAAGCTTCATCTTTACTTAGAGGACTTTTATCTGAGGTATGTCTCCCATGTATTGTAAAGTATTTCCTTTTATGAAATTTGGAAAAGAGTTTAAAAGAAGGCATTGAAAATAAAAAATTTAAATATACAGAATCTTTAAGTATAGCTAAAATAAAATTACGTTAGTAAGAAAGTAACATTAAAACAGAAAAGCAATTTCTGCATGAAGCCAAAAAAATTTTTTAAATATTTAAATGCAAAAAGGTTCAAGTAGGAATGTAAACAAAAAATGAAAAAAATGTGTAAGAATGGAATACATTTAGGGAATGATAACTTTTAAAAGAAATATATACAAGAAAGAGGCAGATATCATAACAGTAGTTTTGGGATGCCCTATTTCTAAATGTTTTCTTTAAGAATGATTAATTATCAAAGGAATGTTTAAAATGAATTATTGCATACATGTATTACTTTAAACAATCTATTGTGAATACCATGTATCAATCATTCCATACCTTTGAAGTTTATACTTTGACATCCTTGAAGCGATGAAGAAAAATCAAATTCAAGCCCGAGGGTATAAACGGGAACAGGGAAAGGTCAGGTTGAATTTTTTTCCATGTTAATGATGGTGAGAGTGGGTTTAATTCTTTATTGAACAAAATGGACCTTTGTTTTGATACAGTTTTTCTCCTTTAGAAAATTGGATGAAAACAGCCGACTTAACAGCAGACGAGAGAATTTCTTGCTGTAAGGAACAAATGTAATGCTTAATCAAATTAAGAAGTGCCACAGAAATCCACACAGATAGGATAGAATGCCAGCTGGCTTGGGCACAAAGCTCCCGGCTTTGTTGAAAACATCCAGATGCGGTGAAAATATGACATTTCTTTAAATATCTTTCTCTCTCTTTTTTGTTGTATTGCAGACATTTTGGTTATGGGTTCCCCCGCCATGCTCTCTCCCCAATTCACTAATAGCATACAAATATTATAGTTCTAAATTCTTTCGCCTGTTACGACTGGCATAACTTGTTTATTCTTCTTCCAAGAAATATTTTATGTCTAACCTTTCTTCATATTTTGATGCATACTGATAACAAAAGGGTCTCCGGTACTTTTTGTTTCAGATTAGAAAAGAAAAAAAAAAGATATCACACATCATGTACAGTCCAAAATAAACAGAACTGAAAGACTTTCAAGCATCTGGTTTGCTCTAGCTTTCAAAGTACTGAGACTTTAAAGGAGATTTTTTTTAAAAAGCACTTTGGTAATGGAGTAAATTAAAGGAATAAAGATTTCTATCATGAGGACAAAAACAATTTTTTGAACATTTCCCTTTTTTAGTCACTTACGTTCAGTAATTTTTTTCTCCATTCTTATTTAAAAACTTGTGAATAGAAAGGTCTTATTTCAGGGGCACCTGGATGGCTCAGTTAGTTAAATGTCCCGACTCTTAATTCCGTCTCAGGTCATGATCTCAGGGTTGGGAGATCGAGACCCTCCTGCTGGGCTCCATGATGGGCATGGAGAATCCTTGAGGTTCAAAATTCTCTCTCTTCCTCTCCCTCAGCCCTTCCCCCCCCCAACTCTCTCTCGCTAAAAGAAAAAGTTCTTATTTCAAGTTATTGCAAAAATGTTTTTCCCTGATTAATTAAAATGGTCCTCTAGATTAAAAACTGATGATGATAGAGTTGATTGATTTAACACTATTTTTAGCTTTCAGTTGAAAAGTAATATATCATTAGTCTTAACTATTTTGTGACATAGAGATGTAGCACAGGCATTTTTTTTCCCTTATGGTCATTTTTTCCCCTTCCCTCCCCCCCGCAATTTCCAAATTATGTTACTGTGTTAATTATGAAGCACTTGTTCTTTTTTTTTTTTCCATTCATGTAAGGAAAAAATTGCAACATCCAATTCCAAGATTTATAGATTTCTCACTTTCAGCAGAAATAATTTTGAAACAAAAATTGAAATAACCCAGATCTCATTGCATAAATAAAAATACATTATTGTGTGTCAAGAGGTCCCTCAATTGTTTTATTTCACTTTTTGAAACTAATCACTAAGTAACATAGGACTTTCCAGTAATTGTGGGTTCTTCAGATTTTAGTTGCTGATTACACTGTTTTTTAAAAGTTTGGGTAGCTGTAATATTGTGATAGGCATTCAATTAAGAAAGAAGAAATCAAAAAGTTTTTATCTTCTAAGCATCTTATAGATGAATTGCCATCATTAACTAAACACAAAACAAGTTGATACTGAATTTTAATGCTACAATAAATGTACTCTTTGATTATAATTTTTATTATTATATATAGAAGAGTTTTATCTTACTATACAAACCCTTTGCTAAGTTTCATGGAGAATTTATCTTTGTGTCTGCTGTAACACTCAGGTGCAGCCATGTACATAGTAGGTGCTTAATAAAGAACTGTTCTTTGGAAGAATGTAAAGCCAATATCATTTCACATAAAATGATCTCACGTGAACCTTCCTGTTCACTTCCCAGAAGAAAGATTTTTTTGAATAACTCTTGTCTCCTCCTGGCCTTATTTCAACTGTAAACACTTCCTTTGGCAGCCTTCAATGTAGATTTTTCTGCAACTTTGCTTGCTGATGAGTTGACTCACATTTAATGTTTCCTTTATTCATGCCACCATGAATTCATTCATTCCCTATTCCCCCCCAAAGAGACCATTAAGCAGGTAAGGATGATTGTCTGTCAGATTTATACCAATGATCCAAAAACCAGTATCTTTTACTTTCTTCTGCTTCCCTAACGCTGGAAGAAATTAGAACAAGCATACTCCAAATGTGATAAAGGCAAAAATTACATATTTGTACCTCTTTTCTCTTAATATCTGATTTTTTCTGAAATGAGTAAGTGGTTTCCAGTATAAAAAAGTACCAAATGCTTTGCACCACCACATCTTTTCTTTTACATAATACTTTTCATTAAAAAATGCTGTAGAATTCTGAACTCTAAAATACCCACATTTCTAGAACTGAAATTCTAGAGTTATGGAAGAGAACCCCTGCGTTTCACTGTGTAGTACTCACTCTGAGCCTCTGAGAACTAAGTAATGATTGAGGCCAATGGTGGGAACAGCAAACACCAATTCCTGCTGTGACCCTGAGGAGAGTGATAGTGTGCTGATCCAGTAAGAACCAATGCAAAGGAAAAAGCCGTTCAAATGTCCTGGCATTCACCCCCACCCCTCCCCACTCCCTGACTCACTGCTACCTTGGGTACGTCTGTCTAGCTATTTCAGGCAGCATGTTATTCAAATGAAACTGCTAACCAAGGGATTTGCTGATCACCTACCTCACAGAAGTATTGTGAGCTCAGCTATTAAGCTATGGTGAGGCAATCTAGAAACAGAAGGTGCTACATAAGCATTAATGGTACTGACTCCGTGAGGAAAGGGAGCACGCTGCAATTTACATCTGAGGCATTGTTTCCTTCTTTCAGTCTTTTGTGGTCATTTCCTGAAGGAAAAAAAAAAAGGACCTTTCCAGGGTTACCAGGTCTGAGGCTGCTCCTGGAAGGTCACTAAAGGCAACTGAATTTAAAGACCATAAAGCCATGGACGATATTACTTTCTTAAATGGGGAAATAGAGTTTTTTTTAAGATTTATTTATTTTAGAGAAAGAGAGAGTGCATGTGATGTGGGGGGAGGGGCAGAGGGAGAGAGTCCCAAGCACACTCCCTGCTGAGCTTGGAATTGGGGCTCCCTCCCATGGCCCTGAGATCATGACCTGAGCTGAAGTGAAGAGTCCCCGGAGGCTCAACAGACTGAGCCATCCAGGTGTCCCTTTTTTTTTTTTAACCAATAGAATTTTTTTTTCAGAGCATTTTTAATTTCCCAGAAAAATTGATCAGAAAGAACAGGGAGTTCCTACCCACACAGAGCACAGGGTTTCCCCAATTATCTATGTCTTGTAGTCGTGTGGTGTGTTTATAATTTTGATGAACTGATATTAATACGTCATTATTGACTAAAGTCTATAGTTTATATTAGGGTTCACTCTTTGTAATGTACACTCTCTGGGTTTGAAAATCAATTTTTTGAGTGAGCTAAAATGGGGGAGGAATGCAGTTGAAATCACACAAACAATATGTGAGGAGCCAATGACAAATGAGACCACAGCTGGGTTTTAGAATGGAGAATGCTTTACATGATTCATTTATACTGTAGTGGAATATGCTAGAGAAGAGGCGGAAAGGCTGGAATGAGAATGCATGTCATCCTAGTCAGGACGATGCAACAAAATATTGATAGAAATTTATAATGAAAGAATATTCTTCTGGGGAGCGTGGAGTCCCACAACATTTATTTCGAGAAAATGAGTTAGAAGTCCTTAAAACTCTCCCCTGTAAGGGGTCAATAAAAACCTAAAATCAGACTTAGGGTGAGCATTGGAAATATACCAGGGTCACAGAAAAAGGAATTTAAAGCAAAGAATATAGTAGGGTAATTTTGAGAGTAATACATATCTGTCAAAAAGAAAAGCTTGAAAATATTTGAATTGTGACTTTATGAAGCTAAAAGAAATCTTTGAGAAAAGAAATGTTCACCAGCATGCTGACTTTCTTATTTGGTTACCATTTTTCTTGTACAGAACCAGCCTTAATCTGTCCAGGGCAAACCCTTCACCTATTTCCCTCCATGAAATATCAGCTTATGATTTATTGTAACTATCAATGAAATAGAAAGCGTTGTGAATGAAAGGTGTTTTTGTGAGAATTCTCATTTCTCAAGTTCATGTAGGGAGCTTGCTTGTTATTAGGTTAAAAACAGTCTTGAAGGCTGTAATAATGAGATCACACGAGAAAGAATAAATAGACAAAATGCCAGGCTTTGTTGGATATTAAGCAGTCATCACCTGTAAGAAGCATTATCATCTTATGCATCACCAAAGAAGAGAAAGCTTTCCCAATTATAATTTTAATAAGAATCTTTATTTGAAAGGTGTAAATATGAAAAAAAATGCCCTAGAGTTGATGAAATACAGCTTATGGAGTAATCTGGAAGAGAAAGAACTTGATTCTTTCAGACTCCGTTTAGAAACGTATTAGATTGTGGGTAACATATTTAAGGGACCCTTAAATAGGTTTGCATTTAATCCTCCACTACAGTTTTCTCTCTTTTTTTGTCATTATATTTGGTTCTATTAAATATTAGTTATTTGCCAAAAAGAGCATCAAGTTGCTCAATTTTGAGATACTCTTCTCAGAAAAATTTTAGTTTGAATTAGTGTCAGTTTCACTTAGTTTTCAAGTTCCCTGAACTCATTAAGCTTTGGTTTTCCAATCTGTAAAAAAGAGTATCATAATAGTGCTTATTTTAAAGGGTTATTATGAGGGACAAAAGAGCACAGTGCCTGGCATCTCATAAAAAATAATAATACCAGCTATTGCAATTATTACTTGGCATACAGGAACCTTCTTTCTCTACCATTTTCTAGCCATATTAAATTGAACAAATTGATTATTCTCTGTGCCTCAATTTCTTCATCATAAATGAGAATAATGACACTGGTCTTTCAGGTTCCTATAAGGGTTCAATGAAGTAACTAAAACACAATATATCACCTTCCCTACGTGATGCCAGCCATATTCTCCTGATTAACTCAAAATGAGATACTAGTACATGACATCTATTGAGTACTTATGTGTTCAAACGCTCTATGGTCATTGACTCATTTAATCCTCACAGTAATCTTAGGAGGTGGCTACAATTATCCCCATTTTACAGGCAAGGAAACTGAAGAACAGAGTAGTTAAATAATGGCCACACGGCTTTGGCAATGCTGAGCATGGAGTCCAGGCAGCATGGCCCCAGAGCTTGTATGCTGCTCGAGCTACTTCCTCACTGGCTTTGACTTTACCATTGGGAATAATACAAGGGAGCCTTATGGGACCAACAAGGCCTTCTGCCAGGCTAAAACCTTGGGGAAATAACAGTAAGGCAAGATATGAGTGGCCACCATAGATCTGCTCTTCAGTGGAAGGCAAAGGCAGGGCCTAGGACACCCTGTTAAAAGAGGAGGATTGCTCACAGCTACAGCATTTGGCACGAAGCTAAAGTTGAGTCACTGAGAACTCTGCACAGCCACATAATCTGGGGAATAACACGGAAGGTATTTAATAATCTGTATGAACACGTAAACCCAGTGTAATAATGAGCAATCCGTACCTAAAGTTAACAAAAAGAGAAATAGTTCTAGGCAAATCTGGACATTTATGAAGATAGCCATGTTTCAAGATGAAAGGAATGTAATACTTGTACTTGGAAATATTTAATAGACAAGTCAAATGAAGTTCAAGGGAAAGCAAGCAAATCTGCTAAAATGGTATAGGGAGATGGAAAGATTTAACAACCCAGGGCTCCGAAAATGACAAGAGAGCTGGTAAGAATGGCAGAAGTATGAAAACTGGAAAATAGTGTTAGCTTATGAACTTGGACCTCCCACTGTGCTTGTAAGTCATAGTGCAGAGTTTTCAGCTTCCACGTTTCTTTGTTTCCTGTGTATTTATGTGGGTTCCTAAGCAAGATCGTAAACTCTGATGAGTGCTGCGATGTTGTGGAAAGCACGCTAACTTTGGGATCAGAAGAGAGTTATCCAAGACCTGGTCTGCCTCCCCAGCCAAATGCCCACAGACACACCACTTCCTCTCTGGCTGAGTTTCCTCCCTGAGAAATGAAGATAAGAATACCTACTTAAAATGAGAATGCGTGCAGAAGAACTATATAAAACGTGTACTCTGTCACAAATCGAGGTATACAGAAGCAGGGAATCCAACCACAATGACAGGAGATTAGAAGGAAAACACTTGAGGTGTGAAGACCTGAGGTCAAGACTTTGTCACTCGACAGGTCCGTGACTTTGGCGCAGAATAATCCAATGATGCCACTTCACCTCTCTCCACTTTCTTCCTCATCTGCAGACTGAGCTCATGGTACTTAACTATTTCTGGTGGATGTCTGTGAGACCTACACCAACCCTATACAGTAGGTAGGGCTTTCTAGCCAAGAGAACTGTGCGATAGTGTTTTTTTCTGTCATCATTGTAATGATTCCCATAAAGTCTGTAAAAGTTCTGGACAGGAAACAAAAATCAGTCCTTGCTGGTTGATGAATGTAAGTGCATAATTATCTTAGTGGAGGAGAGCCATATGTCAACTAGAGAGAGGATCTCTTATCTACCCAAGAAGTGCATGTGGTAAAATGCCTTCATGGGGTGATTGGTCCAGATGATCTCTCAATGTCCCTTACAGTTATTTGGTTCTGGGAAATTGAATAGAGACTGAACAAAGAACATAACAGCAGAAATGAAATTACTGCTTTTCTGTAGACAGTGCTATTTGTCTGAAAATTGTAAAATGTAGATGGGAAGGAGGAAATAACAGGTCTGTGATTCATGACACTAAATGCTAAGAAAAGGTGGGTTTTCTTTGTGGCTATAAAACAAACAAAAAACTATATAAACCCAGTGTTTAAATGTTAATTTGCTACAGCACATCATATGTTTATAGCAAGAATTTGATAAAAGCATCAGATGGAAAAGAAATAAAAAAAACAACAAATCCTTTCCCATTGCTCCATGCTTATAAAGAAGACACCCAGCCGTCTCCAACAATGCATATTTACATTTCTGCAGGGAATACCCTTGACCCCTTTTGTTGTAGGGACCACGAGACAATGCTTCCATGATGGGTAATATGAAATATTTTAAAACAAAGGAAAACCTTGTGGTTTCTTAGATAAAGAAAAGGATACCCTATCTTGCATTTCTTGTACTTGCTGCTATGTGCTTGGTTTATCTATTAGCCAGTGTACCCTGGGTGCTTTACAAACTGGCCTTCAGACTTGCTCAGCTATCCACATTGTAAAGCAGAAGTTTGAAAATACAAAATGCTTAATATGGTACCTTAGATGTTACAGATTTTAGGGGAAATTTGGCAAAAAATTAACAAGGTTTTGATAATTCATCTGAAATAATATCCAGGCACAGGGACTGTTTCTCCCCAACCTTTCTTTCCCCAGACACACTTTTATCCACTTTGAGTTTACCTTATCCTGCAGCATAAATCAGAGAGGAAAAAAGAGCTCACAAAATTCCATAGCATTCCATTTTACAAACTGTAATAACTAGGCTGTTCTGTAAAATGTCTGGTCAGGGAAAAGGCTGAAAGTACTGACTAAAATGGGGTCTGAGTTTCTTCTGAGAATTAGAATTCCTTGGGCTCTTCCAAATCCTAGATGACATAGATAATGGAAAATTAATTTTAATGCTAATGATATGCTTAAATTGGCAAAGATCAGTAGTTATTATGGCCTGGTTTTTGTTCATGTCTTAATTTTGCCATTCTAAAAGTTTGAGCAGGTTTTAAAGTACTTAATATAGCACTCCCCAGACTCCAGTGTTTACCTTCCTCCAAAAATCCATCTTTCATGATTTCACTTTCCTTCCATATACAGAAGTTAAGTAAGAGGGCTTTGGAGCAAGACTATAACTGAACTCAAATCCCAAGGTTTTTGCTAAGCTGTGTGACTGGGGGCGAGTTATTTTACCCCTCTGTGGAATGGGATAATATCTCACAAGATGGTCCTTTTATAAGTGAGAAAGGAGGAAATGAAATGAAGATGCTCTAAACAGTGTCTGGATTAATTTAAGGTTTCTAACAGATGTTAGTTATTATTACCCATCTCATAAATGAAAGTATGTAAACATTTAAACTTTTTTCTAGCAGATGTTAAAAGTACTTTTGAATTTTCTCACTTCTGGATTATAATAAAAGTTGGCCTATTACAACTATGTGAAACTAATGACCTCCACCCAAAGGAAATAAATTATATATGCAAACTAAAAAAATTTTTAATGGAACACAAATCTGAACAACTTTAATAAACTGTTGGATTTTTTATTTCCAAACTCTTTTGTAAGTCTATAAAGCATGCCTTAAAAACCTGAGTTTGGAACTGATTTTGGCAATGGTGGTGGTAATGACACTTTTGAGTAAAATAGAATTTTAGAATTGAAAAGGGCCTTAGATGTGCAAGTATAACATGGACCCTGGACTTGGGACTGCCTGGGTGAGAACCCTGACTTACAAGCTTTGAGACCTTGAACAAGTTACTCAACCCCTTTGTCACTTAGTTGTCTCATCTGCAAAATGAGGATATTGTTAGTATCAACCTCATGGTGCTACTATAAAAATTAAATGAGCTAACATATTTGAGAGTGGAAGAGTGCCTGACATCTCCAGTGAGTTCCCACTAAATGTTTGCTATTATTATTTATTATTGTTACTATTTTACAAATGGGGCTCTCAAGGTTGAGAGAGGAAATGAATTTCCCAAGGTCATTTTTAGTTAATGGTAAGGGGTAGTGTCCAGTATTTCTGACTTTCTGTCTGCTGCTCTTTTCACTCTAATGTCAATTTACTCTTCGTCTTGGCCTTGCCTCTAGATAGGCTTCAGTTCTCCCACCCTTGTCACCTGTGGCTTGGCCAGTACAGATCTGGTCCTTGATCTTTATTGCTGCTGATGTCCAGAGATTGACTTTGGACAGTGAAAGGGCCAAGTTCTATACTAGATAGAATTTGAAATTTCTGCTCAGTTCCCATTCATGGCCTTTGCTTAATCAGGAAATACGAAAACAAACAAACAAACAAACAAACATAAAAACCAATACTGCAGCAAAGCAAGAGATGAATATTAAGAAAAATATTCAAGAAGAAATACAAACTGTAGCTACCCCTCAAAAGAATTCATGAGGTACTTGAGCAGACTACTTAGACCTCTCCCCAAACCTGCTAAACACAGCACACAATAAGAGCATTTGGGGTGTGGAAGAGCTGGGGGAGGGGCCTGTTTGCAGTTTCCCCTGAGGAAACTTCTCTGTAGGAAATGAGCAGCAAAGAGAAAGGGAGGCAAGAAATATGTTAAACCTCATTTTCTGTTTATCTCTTTGCACACCCTCACTTCACCACCCACTGTAGCACCTACCTGTTTAATCTCCTATGTCACAATTCCAGGTGCACTCATCAGCATGCAAAAAAAACACATAAGAAGGTGGATATATTTGCATATGAAGATGGATAAATCAAATCTGAAAATGGATAATGCTATGAGCAAGTCATCAGTGTATGTTTGTAAACAACTTTTCAGTTAGACCTTGAACACAAGGACCATGATAGTCTTTCTAAAACTTAGTGTGGCTTTCTTTTTTGAAGTAAGTTTTTTTTTTTTTAAGATTTTTTTTTATTTATTTGACAGAGAGGGACACAGCGAGAGCAGGAACACAAGCAGGGGGAGCAGGAGAGGGAGAGAAGCAGGCTTCCCGCTGAGCAGGGAGCCCGATGTGGGCTCGATCCCAGGACCCCAGGATCATGACCCGAGCTGAAGGCAGACGTTTAATGACTGAGCCACACAGGTGCCCCAGTTTTTTGGTTAGTTTTGAGCAAATTTCCTGAATTTATTTGGAATGTTAGAAATTGGGTGTCTGCTAATAGGAAGTTGCTTAAGCTTGGATGTTTATACTAAGATTTCTTTAGCACAACTTCTCCAACTTTTTCACCAGAATAGACCTAACCACAGCCAAGAGTGAATACCAACAGTTAGGGACAAAACCTGAAGAGCTCAGCCAGAAACGGAATTTTTTTTTTCTTCAAATTTTCCATATGTATAACATAGAAGTGAAGAATATAGATTCTTGAAGCCAAATGGTCTGATCTTGAATCCTTGTGACACCACTTATTAGCTCGGTGACCTTGAACAAGCAGCCTATGCTTGTTCCGCCTCAATTACTTTATCTGTTAAGTGGGGGGTATTTTTTTTTCTCAAGAGTTTATTTATTTGAGAGAGAGAGAACACGAGTAGGGTGAGGGGCAAGGGAGGAGCAGGCTTTCCACTGAGCAGGGAGCCTGATGCGGGGCTTGATCCCAGGACCCCGGGATCATGACCTGGCTGAAGGCAGACACTTAACTACTGAGCCACCCAGGTACCCCAAGTGGGCGTATTAATAGTACCCTCTCCATGGGGCTGTTATGAGGATGGAATGAGTTAATTCAAGTAAAGTACTCATAAGAAGGCCTAGCATAAGGTGAGCCCTCAGGAAATGTTAGCTCTGACTGTTTTAAAGATAATCACTTGCATTGTATGCTATGATATACTCTGGTTTGTTTAAAATAAAGATAATGGATTCCTACCCTCAAAAATTGTCAAGTAATTTATCCATGTATTCAAGAAAAATATACTGAGGACATATGAAGGACTGATGCAATGCTAGGCATTGTGAGAGAGACAAAAGATAAAACACACAGTTGCTCTCAGTGAACTTAAGGTCCTCTAGAGAAAATGCATGAAGTAGAGAAAGGTCCAATAACAAAAATAAATATTTATTTAAAAAATATGCATTGGGGCGCCTGGGTGGCTCAGTTGTTAAGCGACTGCCTTTGGCTTGGGTCATGATCCCAGGGTCCTGGGATCGAGCCCCGCATCGGGCTCCCTGCTCGGCGGGAAGCCTGCTTCTCCCTCTCCCACTCCCCCTGCTTGTGTTCCCTCTCTCGCTGTGTCTCTCTCTGTCAAATAAGTAAATAAAATCTTTAAAAAAAATATCTATTGACCAACTACCATGTGCCAAATTTTGTGTAAATTAGCTAGACTCTAAAACAGCCCTGCCAGGTAGATATTATTTTCACCATTTTACAGCTGTGGAAACAGGAGCCCAGGGAGGTCAGGTAACATGCCCACATCACACGATTTGCAGGTAATGTCGCAGGTAATTTGCAGTCACATAATTTGCACAAAGATTTGAAATCATGTCTCTCTGTCTGATTTCACAGCCTGTGCCTTTTCTGCTGCACTTCCATAATTCCAATTCGTTAAATTTGTGGTCTTGGCTTGGAAGTTGGAAGCCCTAGATAATGACTGGTAACCAAGGAAGGGCCAAAATGGGAAATGTTGTGTAGGGATGTTTAGAAAATGGGAGGAGAAAAAGATCTCAAAAGAAAATCCAAATCCTTGGCTCCGTATTGGAAAGCCTACACCTGGGCAAGGACAAAGGAGAGAGGTGGGTTTGGTGGCGCCTGCTGGGTGGCGTCTGCTGGGGACACTGGGCAGAGAAGCGGTACTGATCACCTGGACTCAGTGTGGGGAGGGTCTTGTCCAATCAGCAGCCTTCTGTGGGCACAAGCGTGGGGGGTGGCAGCGTGGTATCTGCAAGTTCCAGCCTGGGGTAAACAGTGAGCCAGAAAAGCAATTAAAGCAGAAACAGATGAGGATAATTAGAAGGGACAGCTCCAAAGGGCAGAAGGAGGCAGTGAAACTATAACAGAGGATTGAGCTATTTCTGTCCATCCCTTGATGTCTGGAAAAATGGTCTTTTTGGTCCAGACTATGGTACTACGCCCTAAATAACACTGCAACTGTTCTCAGCACTGTCCCCCTAGTTTGGATTCAGTGGTGTCTCCTGGATTCTGTTCTCATATTGCCCTGAACAGGACAATGGCCTTTTGAGCATCTCCATGTGGATGTTCTGCAGATCCTAACTCTACTGCATCAAAATTCAACTTCTCATCTCTTCACACAAAGCCTTCTCCTTTCTCGGTATTCACCATTTTAATTTAATGGCACCAAATCAATCCACTCATCTAATACTGAAGCTAGTTCTATGTTTAAATAATAAAATGCTTCTCTCAAGCTTTCTGTTTCTGTGTATATGCTCCCCATCTCTTCTCTATCCAAAGATCAAGTGAGTCGATTCTCTGGATGAAGATATGTCACTGCCATTATGGGGGTGGGTAAGGAGCTGTTGGCCCATAGCATCCCCAGGAGGGCAGTGCTGGCATGTTACCCCAAGGCGAGGAGCTTGCCAGGGTTTGTTTCCCATAACTTTATAACAATCTAGGAGGAAATACTGGAAAAGTGTCTTTTGTGAGAGAAAAGAGGGTCAGAAAAATTGGGGACATCCAAAAGGTTCCAAAAAGAGAAATGAAAAGGCACTAAGAAAAATAAACACTTCCCTCTTTGTAATTCTGTGCGGAGAGCTTGGTCATAAGGAAATGGGCTTAGAAACTTTTCCACACTGGCTACAAAAAGGTGAAAGCTGAAAATGCAAATTGGCCAGGCCTTTCTTCTTTCATTCTGCTGTTCCCCCTACTCCTTTAACCTCTTAGATGTGTATCTTCATTAGACATGACAGAGAGGTCATAAATTGCATAATTTGGCTTTTCACTAAAGCCCTTATAAATTGAACTTTTATTGATATAGCCCCAAAGCTTTGGTGCAATATTTACATTATGAAAGCCCTGACATCATTTCATATAATTTAGTGTTCTTGGCAGACTCAAGAGCCAAGAACAAAACCTAGGGTGCCGTAGGTCAGGCCAGAAGTACGTTGGCAGGGCTGTCTGTTGGGGAAACTTTTTGTGTATCTGATCAGGTGAAGATTAAAGGTGCTACAAATTTCTAAATTGCATTTTCCCTAAGTTTGCTGGAGGTTTTAAAGGTTAAATCATACAAGTCAGAGTGAGAGACCCACCCCTGTGATATAAGTCGATATATGAGTTGCCCTTTTGAACTATGTTGCTCTATTAATATATTTTTTTTTAATTTGCCACACTATCCTGGGTAATTTCTATAAGCTGCTCCAAGCTGTAGGGGCAACAACATTGCCTCATTCACTCACCATTTTGAGGGTTAGACTAAGCAATCCTAGCACATGGTGTATGCTCAAATCACATTGGTTGGGTAATAATAATAATTCTACCAGTGGACTACTAATTTTGAGACAAAGGAAAGAACCCTTGGAAAACTCTATTTCTGCTCTTACAGGAAGGGGCAGGAAAAGAATATTTGCAAATTCCCTTCATAGAAAATGCTTGGGTTTCGCCTTGTCTTTCTTAGCCTCCCCTCTATTCCTTTTAAATCAAAGTGCTGTAGGCACATAATCTGAAGAGTCAGCTAGGAATTCCGGAATGATGGTGGAAACGGCAGCTCCCTGCGCGATCTCCTCGACGCCCAAATCGCACTCCCCAGGTAATCCTTTAACTGTTTAGTTCTGGCACTACTAAATTACATGCTGGTGGTGATATTTTTCTCTCTTTCCTTATATTTCAATATTAGAATGTATCCATTGGCTTCTAAGTATGGGAGATAAGATGGCTGCTTTTTAAATCTTACACACACACACTTCTCCTTCTTATCTATTAGGAGACTTACATTATATTTAGCATCTCTTGTTTTTCCATTTCAGTCACCGTTGAGCCATATGATGTGCTGTGATTACATTCGCCTTATTACACAACATTTTAGTTGTCCTTAGAGGTAACACCTACCACGTTTTTGGCTTGTTTGTTCTGCTTCTTTGTTTTCTAGGTACCTATTATTAATGTACACTCAAATTCTCGGCCTTATCTCTCTATAAGACTGCTGTAAATACAATCTCAAACATATAGGGTAATTTATCAATTCCTTTTTTTACTCTGAGTCACGTCCCTGTCCCTGTCACTCTCTGCTACTCTGCTCCAATCTAAACAGGTTGCCCGTTGGGAGTACTACCTAGCTGCTCTTGGAATTTCCTTGGCCATTATCCTGGAATTTCTGTCTTCTCTTGGAGCTCCTTGTTGTGGACCCCACATCTTCCTTGTTTTTATTTTGTTCCCTGTTTTAGTGGCATATATATATATATATATATATATATATACACACACACACTCCAGTAGCTATCTAACAAAGATGCAGGCAAGGTATATTGTTTGAGCCCTTACAAAGCAGAAGCTGCTGGTTGCTACCAATACTTCTCTTCTCTCAGAGTGATAGAGTATTTAGCTGAGCCCATGACTAGCTGCCCAGCCTGAACACTACATTTTCCAGCCTTGCGAGCAGTTATGTGGGAATACTGTGAATAACTCCTGGAGAATAACCTCGGAACAAAAGCATAGGGACCTTCCATGAGAGAAAGCTGGACTGTACCCTTTTTCATCCCTAGAATGTGGGTGCCACCCTGAACCATGGGGACATGGCTCAAACCTAGGGATGATGGGGCAAGAAGTTGTAAGGAGTCTGGGTCCCAGAGGGCATCATGGAATAAGGCCTCCATGCATAACTCTCTGCTTTTATATAAGAGAGAAATAACTTCTATCCTAAGGAATAACCTGATCCTACGATTACACCTTTCATGTAAGAACATTTCTTTATCTTTACACTTGACTGGAAATTTGGTTGAGTTTAGAATTCTAGGTTGGAACATTGTCCCTCAGCATTTTGAAGTTTTCTCTAGCTGCCTTCTAGCTTCTAGTATTGTTGTTGAGAAATCTGTTGCTACTTTGATTCTTAATACTTTCGATACAAGCTTCTTATTTTTAATCTCTCTCTCTGGAAGCTTTTATGCTCATTCTGATATTTCATGATGGCCTGCTTTGATATGGGTCATTTTTCATTTGTTGTGAAGAGAATTTGAGGGCCCTCTTCAAAATAGAAATTCATGTATCTCTGTCCTGGGAAACTTTCTTCTCCCTTCTGTATCTATTTCTGGAACTCCTGTTACCTGGATATTGGACTGTTTAGACTGATCTTCTAAATTTCTTCTATGCTTTTCATATTTCCCATCTCTTTATCTTTTATAAATCTATATTCTTACCTGTAACCCTTCTGTTGAATTTTTATTTCTTCAATCATTTTTCATTCATAATACATTCTTTGTTCTCTAAATACATCCTTTTCAAATAGCGACCTATTTTTTAAGGATACTGATCATTTTTTTAAATATATTTTTTCTCTTTCCTGAATTATCTGTTCCCTCTGAATGTCTTTTTATCTTTGCTTTGCTTTGGTCTCTGTCTGTCATGCTGGAGCCTTCTTCAAATATATATTTGGCCATATGTTCATATTTAAGAATGATCTACCAAAGAGCAGACTCTGAAATCTGTGTGTGTAGGGTTGGGGAATAGGAGTTTCTCATAGCGCACAATGTAGGCTTTCACTTACATCTCCTATTTTAAATATGATGCCTCATCCCCGACCACCACCTGGCCTCCTCTCAACCCGAGTCTCTGTTCAATTTCTCCAAAGACTAAACTTCTGGTTTTTCTCTAAGTTTGAAAAAAACTAATCACCTGGTCAAATGAAATTAGAGGGGGGAGTGGGAATCTAATTTCTCTTATAGGAATGTCAACTGATCCACTGCCTTCGTTTTCAAATCTACCATCCACCCACTTCTTCTGTGGTGCCTCCAACTTCAGAGAATTTTCAAGGGTTCTGCACTAGATTTCTGCTTTCTCTTCTCTATTAAGTCAGTTACCTCTCATAGACTGTTTTCTATTTTTGAAAAAAATATGTATTGACATTCTGTGATCCACTGATTGACAATGAATAGCTCTGCCATCTGAGAGCTTGTGTTCTAGGGGAGGAGACAGATATATAGTAAAAACATCAAATATGTCTAATGGTACTAAATGCTAAGGAGAGAAATAAAGTAGGGTGAGAGAGAGAGAGACAGAGTGATGAGAGTGTTATTTTTATATGGAATGTGCAGAGAAGATCCTTCCCATGAGGTAACATTTGAAGAGAAACCTGAAGAAAGTTAGGGAAGGAGATATGGAGATTATCTAGGGGAAGTAGGTTCCAAGCACAGTGACATTCAAATGTAAAGCATCTGAAGTAAGAGCACTAGGTGGGCCTTTGTAAGGAGCAGCAAGGAGGTCAGTGTGCTGGGAGAGGAGGTGATGTTCGAGACTAGCAGTGGTGAGTGTGCAGGATCTTGTAACCATGGCAAGAACGGTAGACTTTTTGTCAAATGATGGGTTTTGAGTGGTGAGTTATATGATTAAACTTGCACTTTATACCCAGTGTCATCTCCTCTCCTGTTTTCTTGGTCCTTGTGAACTTTTTATTCTTTGTGATTATCATGAGGTATGCAAGAGTTCAATCTACATACTTGACCAGAAGTCCTAGCCTCCTTATTTTAAGAATCTTTTATTTTTTTTAAAGATTTTATTTATTTATTTGAAAGAGAGCCTGAGGGGTGGGGGGCAGAGGGAGAGAATCTCAAGCAGACTCCCCGCTGGGCACAAAGCTGGACTCGAGCTCGATCTCATGATCCTGATATCATGACCTGAGCCAAAATCAAGAGTCATTGCTTAACCAACTGAGCCACCCAGGTGCCCCTTAAGAATCTTTTATAACAGGGAGTTATGTCAAAAGTGGAATGACCTGCCTTGAATGTCATAAGCACAGATCATCACAGCCACAGCACAGATGACCTAGACCAAATGGATTTTGCTTCCTGTAAGTCCCTGTGGATCATCATAGTGAAAATGAACTAATGAGACAAAGTACATTTTTGGAATGTCTCACAGTCCAGTGTTTCCCATCTGGGGTTGGACCTACCCTCAAGGGGGCATTTGGAAATGTATCCACTCATCCAAAGGAGGCATTGGAAAAGTGTGGAAACTCTACAGTTTTCTTGCTAAATGAGGGTTTCCCTTCCCGCTGCCATGGTTGTGCCACAAAGAATTATACTGCCCCTAAATCCAATAGCACGCCTACTGAGAAAGCTTTCATCCTTCCCCCAAGAAGGAATCCAAGAATCCCAAACTCCTGTATCATTTGAGGATGTGAGTGAGTCTGGGGTGCCTGAATCTGGCTCTAAGCATGTGGTTCCTTAGGTGTATTGTTTTACACATGGAGGTATACTGGATCGTTACATTTGAGTTCAAGCCTTCACTTTCTCTAAGTCAGACTGTGAGCTTCTTCAGGAAAAACAAGTGGGTCTTGCATTCACCACGGGTGTAGTCACATAGTTTCTGAATAAATACCTGTGGGTAAACCTGAGCTCTGATACTGATTTTATCACTGAGGCATATATCTTTAAGTTTGCCAAATCAGACTTCTCTAAATTAGCTTTTCTTTTTTTTTAAAGATTTTATTTATTCATGAGAGACAGAGAGAGATAGAGAGAGAGAGGCAGAAGGAGAAACAGGCTCCCCACTGAGCAGGGAGCCCGATGCGGGACTTGATTCCAGGAGCCTGGGATCATGACCTGAGCCAAAAGCAGATGCTTAACCGACTGAGTCACCCAGGTGCCCTATAAATTAGCTTTTCTAATGAAAAATCAGTATGGCACATATTACTCTAGCTCACGTGTAGTAACACAACCTGCCTTCTGTCTCCAAACTCTGTGAGGAATAATTGCCATATGACTACAAAGCACCATGAGAGTGTGAAATATTATGTCAGAAGGAGTTGAGGTAGGTTGTTATTACATAATGCAGTTCTTCCTATCATGGCTTGGCTGTAATGTAGAAAGCCTTGGAGGCGAGCCGCAGACTGCAGACCATGTCATCAACACACATCAACTCTAAATAATGAAAACTCACCGCTTATAATCATAGATACAGCTGAGCCCGCAGGAAATACCTAATCTGCAATCAATCTCCTCCTCGCTGTGGTCTGGCAGGACAGGTGATACCTGTCTTCATGAATTTTTGTGTGGGGAATTCATTTTTATTTCAGCATCAACATCACAAACCTTTATTGGCCAGTTGGAAACATGTTGATGGTCTGTCATGGTTTATTTGTTTTTATAACAGCAACAGACCATCCATGGCCCTGCGATTTGTTTATATGACAGCATTTTTCGTGTAAAAAGTTAGTTTCTTTTAAAGTACTTTCACAATCTTTCACTTGTTCATCTTCCAACGGTATTGTAAAAGGGTTAGTAAAAAGGGACTAGATTTTATGACAAATGGAGATTGGAGAGGCCAGAGTGTTAAATAACTGGCTTACCGATATCACGGGGAAGTGGATAAATAAATGGTTAACAACCTTATGGCAAACATCACAGTAGAAACATCACATTTTGTGTGAGATTACAGTGCCATTTCTTTGCTAGAATATAAACATTTGGTTTGGTTTGTCAGTCTAGCCATTCCAAAAATCCTTATCAAGGAATTGCAACGTGCCAGTGCGTCAGGCACTATGGCAAACCAGGATGTGGTTTATGCTACATTTTAAATCACTTCTGAAATAACTAGACAATCCCTACCATCGCGTAAAGTATCTAAGAACAGAATAAGTTAATACCTCCATATTTTAGAAAAGATATAGATTGTGTGTATAATTAATAGAACTCACAATTGATAACAGAAAAAGGGGAAGTGTTAAAGAAATGAGGTAAAACACTAAGTTTTAATAGCATTAAATGAATAAGAATAGTAAATGCAAAATGACTCGTTTCAGTATCAATATAATGCCCGTTTGCACTCTGTTGAATATTCAGAA
The DNA here is from genome assembly GCF_037043125.1 of Eumetopias jubatus. Lineage (NCBI taxonomy): Eukaryota > Metazoa > Chordata > Mammalia > Carnivora > Otariidae > Eumetopias > Eumetopias jubatus. Next base: position 63,986,069 of record NW_028274814.1, read on the forward strand.
ATTAAGGTAAAAATATTGCAGAATAATGGTTATTTAAAAAAGAAGCAAGAATACCTAAATATATTCCAGATTAATTAAAGATTTAAGTTCATTATCAGAAGTGATAATATTAATAGAGGTAAATTGCTTTATAATTTTGAGTCAGGGATGCCAACAATCATAAAGGAAAGGATAAGTAGATAAGCATTATAAGTTTCTATGATCAAAAGAACACCTAGACAGACTAAAAGGCAGACTGTATATAAGTTTCATGTTGGCCTAATATGTGACAGTCATTAATACACCTAAGATATGAAAAGCATTAACAAAGTAATAAAAAGATGTATATTCCAATAGAAAGGTAAGCAAAGACCCTAAACAGGCAATTCACCAAACAAGAACTATATATGATCAATAAATGGATGAATAGATATTTTCCCTCATTAGTAACCAAAGAAATGCAAACTTAAATGACATTTTTCACATATTAGATTTGCAAAGGTGAAAAAAATTGAAAATATCCAGTGTTGAGGAAATTGTGAGAAAATGGACATGCTCATCGGTTGAAACAAATCAATACATTCTTTTTTTCAGACAGCAATCTGAAAATAGATTCCAAATATTTTTAGATGCATTCCCTATGCCTATTCCTTATTAGGAATTCTAAAGACAAACAAGTGCATTAAGAGATACATTAATATTCAAAGCAGCATTATTTATAATGTTTTAAAAAGAGAAAAGTCAAAGGGTGCCAGTGTGGCTCAGTCAGTTAAGTGTCACTCTTGATTTCAGCTCAGGTCATGATCTCCAGGTCATGATCTTGGGGTCATGAGATGGAGCCCTCCATCGGGCTTGCGCTGGGCCTGGGGCCTGCTGAAGATTCTCTCTCTCCCTCTTCCTCTAGCCCTCCCCTACTGCCTCTCTCTCCCTCTAAAAAAAAAATTTAAAAAAAGAGTGAAAAGTCAAGCAAAAGGAGATTACTTTAAAAATTATAGTTGGTCCATACAGTATTAAGTGGCATTAAAATGATCTTCTATATCTATATTCATCGATTCCAAAATAATCTTTTGTTGAACAGAACTCTCTATATTCTCAGACAATTCGAGAGTGAACATGCCCCCAGTACCCAAAAGCTCCAGAGATAACTCCTATTAACAGACATACAGCCTTTCAGGAGATTTTATGTAAATATAAATATATCATTAACACAAATGACAACCTGTTGAACACTCTGTTCTGTAGGTTGGTTTTTTACTTAAATATGTTGTAGACATCTTTCTTTGGCTGAATAGTTAATATATGGTCATTAGTACAGAAAAATGTTTACAACATAAGGAGAAAAAAAGGTTACAAAATAGCATCAAAGCAGTGATTCTCCAATGGAGAGGTGGAAAAGGTGGGAGAAATGACTAGATCCTTGATTCTTCTCTGTCTTGCCTCAAAAATTTGATTTGCCTTTGCATGAGTCATGTTTGAGTAAGGTAGGGAACCATGTGTACTTTGAGAAAGATCCCCACATGGCTGTGAATCAACAGCCCCATATCCCCTCTTTCCAACACAGACTCTTCCCAGGTTGAGAATTGTGGCTGTATTTATTTTTTTAGGATAATAATATATATGAATGCAAGCCCAGAAAAAATACCCAGAAGAGTGTTGACTGCAATTATCTTTGCAAAGAAGATATTCAGGTGATTTCAGGGTTTTTTTTAAAATATTTTTTGGATTTTGGATTTGTTGGATTTTTAATAAACAATATGATTTTCATTTAAAAAAAAGAAGCAAACAAGAAACTTGAAGTCCTTGAAAACCACTGCTGGAGAGTTCAGGTGACAGCAGTCCAATATGCAACCACAATCAAAACAAGCTAAAAAATGTTCCTAACAATGGATAGCCTTTGTACTAAACCATAATTACATGTTTTAACCCAAGAAGCTAGATAAAGTCAAGTGTATGGCATAAATGATCTAAAGGAGCAGAAAAAGTTTAAGAATCTACAGTTTGAAGATGACTGAATGTAAAAAAAAATGTAAGTTTCTAAAATCATGAATCCTATTAAAAGCATATAATCATCCTATTAAAAGGGGGAATGTCCCCATAAAATTTGTTAGACAGGAATTTAGAAGAAAGACCTGTATTTTATATGAAGGACAGAAAACTTGGAATTCATTACTTCCAGAAGAGAGTGGAGACTACATACATAAACGGGTTGAAGAGAGAATTATTGCATGATAAAATTAACATTAATTAAAAGATAATTGGAGCATATGACTCTAAATACTTTGGTTTGAAATTAGGAGATTCAACCACACAATTCTCCATGAAATATCTCTTACTACTCTTGCCAGAGACAGAGACCTGAATTAGATGAATCTGGGACTGACCAAAGGCTTTTACTTTTCATTGTAAATTCCAAATTAATGCAATATAAATTAATGATAGCTTACCATTTATTATTTGTACTTAAAACTGGCAATTTAAGGATGCAAGTGAAAATATTAATGGGATAGTTTTTTATAGCTCTGCTAGGAAAATTAAAATATAATGCAAAGGCAATGTTAGTCCATTTTTTCTTTTCTATACATGTGGTGGTCAAGTTTGACTTGCTTTTAGTGGAATTCGACTGTGCTGTGCCTGGTGTTTCTGGTTTCTGGAATTGGCAAAATCGCTCCAAATAAAAAGAGCAAGTCACCCCAAGTAAAGAGAGAAGAATTATCAAGGAAGCTCTGAGCAGCTATTACAGATGAAGGGGAAAGATACGGTTAAAAGTGGGGCATGGCAAGGGAGGGAAATGGAACAGTGTAAAAAGTGTTTGAGAGGGAAAGATTTGGCCAGGCCTATGGCTCATGGAGGTTCCTTTATTTCTGTTTCCTATTCGGAGAACTATTCTTCCAGCTTGTCACTGTTTTTTTCAACCTGACATCACCTATCATCCAGAGAAGGAAATTTCTTAATTTAAGTGGAAATATTTTTGCAAACTGATCCTAATCTTCACTTTTGACTATTCTTCTTCTTCCCATTCCCGTCCAAGAATTAGTAGAAATCTTCTTCCTGAAAAGCTATATCCGTCATTACAATTATCCAGGTATTGGGCTGTTTAAGTTACTAATTCTTTGCTCCAATTGTTCCCAGAATTATGACAAAGTCATTCTTTTGTTCGCGTGCTTCTTTCCTCGTTCCCTTTTTACATGAACACACAAATGTCTTTTCCATTTAGAAGCTCACCTGATCTCGGCTCTGTTCCCCCACAATCCCCACCCCTGTTGAAGTCATAAGTTTCTGAATATGACCCAGTAGTCTAGACGCACTGTTGATGTGTTTATTGTCACGTACAGGATCTTATAAAATCAGAGACGTGCGTGTAGATGCAGGCCTGCTGGAGGATTTTGCAAGGGAGACGGTGACGCACATGTCCGTGTTTTGTTCACTGGGCAGAATTGACCCCACAGGCTGTGAGATTGCTTGCTATTTCCCAAATATTTCTAGTGGAAGAATTAACAATGAGAAAGCCGGGCCTAACTGCTCTTATTTCATCAGTTAGTAACAATAGGGCAACATTTCTTTTAGTTCATATTCTTGTCTTAAGAAATCATTTCTTTTGTTATAAAGGAGTCTGGTTTTTAAATGTTTACTTTATTATGCAGTTCTCTGTTTCTCTGAAACTCAGCTTTTAAAAGACTTAAGACAACTGGCCCGTAATATGACATAGAGTCCAGATGGCACGGGAAAGGGATATCAACCACTTTCAACCAGCTGTTCTCTCTCTAGTCATTGTATTTACTCGTTATTCATTCAACCAACAAGCACTGAGCATGTATTACACACCGGGCGTAGTTTAAAACACCGAAATAAATGGGGCTCCTGGGTGGCTCATTGAGCGTCTGCCTTCGGCTCAGGTCATGATCCCAGGGTCCTGGGATCGAGCCCCACATTGGGCTCCTGGCTTGGCGGGGAGTCTGCTTCTCTTTCTCCCTCTGCCTCTCCCCCTGCTCGTGCTCTCTCTCCTCTCTCTGTATCTCTGTGTCTCAAATGAATAAATAAAATTTTAAAAAAACAACACCAAAATAAAGACATTTCTCAGGGACCTCAAGGATTAACGGAGCTGCCCACATGTTACAACCTAGGACACAGTGAGAAAAATGGGAATGGAGATGTGCTTCTGTGCTTAGGGATGGGGAAGGTCACAGGAAGACGCACATGCATGTAGAGGGGGGTGATGTTTAAGGAAGTTTCAAATACTCAACAGGAATTTGCCAGGTGCACGAGAGGGGAAGAGCATTCCAGGCAAATGCATCAGCCTGTCCAAAAACTTGGAGATGTGAAATAGATGGGCATGTTTGGGAAACTGCCAAGAGGCGGTTAAGGCTGAACCATCGTGAGTTAGGGCAAGTAGGCAGATAACGATTCACAGGGGAGGGAGCAACCAGATTGTCAAGGGCCTTTTATGTTCATCAAAGAATGGAACAGATACATCTTTTTTTGGCGGGGGGGTGGGGAGAAGTCAGTGAAAGGTGCTAGGCAGAGAGTGTCATGATTAGTTTTGTGCTTTAGATAACCAGAGGCAACCGTATAGAATACAGATTCCGGAGTAATGGAAGGTGGGAAAGCCTGCAGGCAGGGAGGGCAGCTTGGAGGCTCCTGCAACAGAATAGGTGAGAAATGATGAGAGTGTGAAGTCAGACAGAAACTGTGGTCATGGAGTGGATTCCAGAGATATCCATAGACTCAGCCAGACTTAATGACTGACTTGGGTAAGTGAGTAACAAAGAGGAAGCGATCCTGAAGCTTTTGACTTGGATGCTAAACTCAAATGAAATAGAGCAGAATCGGAAAGAGGATAAAGGGGATTTAATATTGGTTATGTTCAGTGTCAGGTGTTGGGGATATATCTAGATAGAGAGCTCTGTTAGGAGCTTAGGGATGCAAATCTGAAATTTAAGGGAATGGTCTGTGCTAAAGACAAAGTCAAGAGTCATAAATCTGTGGTCCCTGGTGTTACAGGAGTGGATGAGACTCCCATGGGAGCGTGTGTAGAGACCAGGCAAGAGCAAGGACAGAATCCTGGAGGAAAACCAGAGTGTGAAAAGACCTAATGTAGAAAAAAGAAGCCAAAGAGGGGGTAGGAGAGAGAGCAAATAGAGACAGAGATAGAAGGTGATGAAGTAATTACCACATAAAGAAAGGCAAGCTTCAAATGGAGATTGATAAATATTTTGAATTCTATGAAAAATCTGTCACAGTAATAATCGACAAGCGCCCATTACATTTTGCAACTACAGGGCCTCAGAGACCATCACAAGAACAATTTTCTGAATGAAGGAGGGAGAAGCCAGATTGCAATGGATTCATGAGAGGAAAGGAGGGAGGCAGTGGTAACGTCAGGGTGGGTTACTATCAAGAAGCTGGTGTGTGAACAGAGGTAGATTAAGGCGAGCTTTCTTTCCCTCTTCTTTTCCTCTTCTCGCTTTCCTTCTCCTCCTCCTTCTCCTCCTTCCTGTCCTTTTTCTGACAAATGAAAGACTTTTAGGCTAAAATAAAGGAAGAGGTGCTATTCCAAAGAGATGCTCTGTTTTGGGGAGGCTACTACAAACATCTGCTTTTGGGGACAATTCTTGCATGTTAGGCTTTTTCTCATCTATAGTTATGTTTCCAGGAACACTGAGCTGTGGAAAACCAGCCTGTATGTTAATAGCCCTTTGTCCTAGAGCAAGATTCTGCTGTATTTACAGAGAAGACTGTGGGGAGTGAAGCCAGCCACTAGAAATTCCAAGAATACTGAAATTGACAATCACTCAGTAAAATTAAGTTTTTTCAATTCAGTGTGTAAGAGTGTAGTACCTATCATAGTATTTTGAATTATTTTCTTTACTTAGTCCACTTGATAGATCAAACAGTACTTTTAAAGCTACTCAATAAGGATTTAGTTTGTACAAAGTTGAAAGTGTTATGGGTAATTTTATGACAATTATGTGTAACACACTTGAGTCTCTCCTCAGGTTTCGTACATATGTAAAAAGAAATGAAATGCATAAAGGGATTTGAATCCATATGGTTCTTATATTTGGGAAACTTAAAACTTCTTTCAGATATTACCTTAGTAATCCTCACAGATTTTTAGGTTATTTTATTTTTTTTCTTTCTGAATTCCCTATCATCACTTCAGGTGGAAAGTAAGATATGTGTCATTATGACAAATTTTGCCTCTATCCCAGGAAACCTAGCTTTTGCAGACAGTTTTGGCTGACTGCATGGTTTTCTAAGCCCCACTAAAATGAACTACTCTGTTAACTGCTTTTCTACTCACAGCCTCGATTTTACAGGTGAGGAAAAGTCTATGTATAGCTTTGCAGAATTTTAGGGCAGAGAGCAATCTTGAAGATTAGGACTGTTTGTTGCTAGTTAACCAAAAAGGAGAGTCACAGGAACTGGTAACAGAAAGCGTGTCTTTGAATCCAGGAAGTTCCTATCACTTATCTCTTGTCTCTGCTTCATTCTTCTTTGTCCAATACTGCTTCCTCTGGATCCTGGTCCGTAAGGTAGAACACATGCCACAACATGAGATACTGAATCTCTTTCTCTCCATCACAGTTACAAAGCCCTGGGGAAGAGACAGGCTGATGCTCACTCACAGTCCAACCAGCTGTGGGCTGGATGCGATCACATTGTCTAAAATGGCTTTCAGGAGTATATCCCCATAGTGTGAAGTGGGGTGGGAGTTAGCGAAGGGGATGGTTGTAGGCTCAGCAGATATTCCAGAATATGCCCATCAGAAAAGCTACTCCCACCGTGCCCACACCCCCTGCCACAAACACACCATTTTATAGGTAAGGAAACATTCCCCAAAATAGTATTTGGCCAAGGTTATAAAGTGAGAATTCCCAATGCGGTGCTATTTTGGTATGTGACTTAACTTTGACAGTAGATGTTATATATATATTTGGTATAGTGTTGGCACTATACCAAAACACCAGTTTGCTTCTCTCCGTATCACTCTGAAATCTCCTTGTCCCCTTTCCCTTGCTTTTTCCTGTTTGTTTCTCTCAAAGAAATTAGAGAAGGTGCTGCATGTAAGTTAGACAATTTTTCAAAAGACCTAACCCTGGTAATATATTGATTTATCCATTCATTATTATGCTCAACAAGCATGTTTTACATACAAGAGGGAAAGGGAGGGGTCTCTAGAGCATTGAGGACAAAAGAACAAAACACATGACCTTTGTTTTCCTGAAATAAATTTTCTAAAGAATTGAGAAAATAGATCTGCATATGAACAAAACAGAGAGCACAAGCAAATATATAGTAATGTAAGCCAAACTGTGTATAAATTACTGAAGAAGCAGAAAATAAGGACAAAGGATGGAAATCTTCAGTAAGACTTTCTGAAGAAGGCCAATTTTTAACAGATCTTGAAAAAGATAGTGATCATACCTGAGAGGTGGCCACAGGTCAAATCAGGTCTATTTCTGTTTTGTTGGGCCAGTGTAGTACTTAAAAAAAAAAAAAAAAAAAAATTAAGTCGTAATACCTTTTCATGGGACCAGCTCTTTCCAATTTAGCCACACTCTGTACCACTCCTTATATTTTATTCCATCCTTTGATGAAAGAAATGGGCAAATCCTTTATTCTTGGGAGATCGATATATACAAAGGCAAAGAGACGCGAGCCATGGATATGTGCACATAAAATAGGGACGTAATAAGAAACTGGCCTGCATGAAGCTAAGAGACTATGTGACCATCAGCGGAGTTCTATAAATGAAAATGCATAGTTTCGGAAGGACCTGGTGACGGAGGCCCTTAAGGACTAGGGTCAAAGAATTTAGATTTTTTTTTTTTTTTCCATTCAGCAGTTGTCTGTCACTCTTAAGTTCTTGAGTTACCTGAGTGATTTGAGAAAACGTACTTGACTACTGTCTAATGGTTAAACTTGAAGACAAAGGTATGAGCTCAAAACCTTTTCCATCATCTAGGTAGGAAATTACAGTTTGGGCCGAAGTGATTGTTCTGACAGTAGAAAGCCAGAAAGGAGCACTAGCAGGTAAGAGACAATGGAATTAGACAGGAACAATACAGGAAAAAGAAGTTAAGAGGCTGCAGTTTCCACAGAGGGGAAGACAGTTGGAGGGCAATGGCAGGATATAACGTTCTGTTACAAAGGTGATGAAATAAAGAAAGGCTGGTTTTCATACGAGCACACAGCAGCTCTCAGCCCTGCTCATGGGTCTCTTTCCTGCCAGCACGTTACTCATGGCTCGAGCTACTTGACTCTCTGCCGCTTGTCAAGCGAAGAACAGGCAGCTGCATGGGGTCTTCTGTATTTTATTCATTACAGCTCCTTTTATTTGTTGTTTTAATGTATTTAATTTACTAAATGATTACAGATGTTTTATATTACGATGCTAATAAGAAAACTATGAAAAGATGCCCAACTTCTTTTAAGTCTGGTAGAAGTGGAAACATTTTTCCTTTTGCCTGTTCAAGTTTCAGTTGATCCTTTTTGAAAATGCTGACTGAAAATGGAGGGTCCCTACTGATTTTAAGTAGGGGGAAAGAGGAACAAATTTTAAGTGACCTTTTGAAGAAGTCGTTATAGATTCTGCTTTGAGAAGGTTCGAGACGTTGAGAATTCAAAAGCCCCGTGAAGACGATCACAAAATGCATTACTATTCTTTTCTGGGATCTTCATTACTATCTGAGAATGTTAAATATATGGGAAATGCTTATAACACGCCAGCATTATTTGGTGTTAGTAGTTGTCGGAGTGTGTGAACATCTTAGACCCAGCTTTTGTGGGCAGTACACTTCATGTTGAACAAAGGGAAATAGTCTCCCCAAGAACTGTATTTATGTGTGATTCATATATGTGGATTAGAACACTTTGGGAAAAAACTCAACAAAGAAAAGCAACTTTCCCTCCGGGCTTCATGATTTACACAAATTAAATTTGTCACTGTGAAGACAGATAGAGCAGGCTCGCTTAAGATGGTGCACTCCAGACCCTGGGTTGATTAAAGCTCATGAGAGAGCCACAGGTAACTACGTTAGATTTTCTTTGAACTCGTCCTCTAATTGGAGCCCTGTCACTGCAGAAAGCAATTGACATTTAATTAAGGGACAGGAAACTCCCAAGTCTGGTTTTGTCCTGGAGCTGCTCTGTGGGTTGTCTCTCAGGACTTGAACAGCTGTTGAGTGAAGGTTTTGGCGCAGATGCAGAAGGCTACCCCGACGAGGCACCTCCCAGTCACGATGCGGCCCTGTGGCTCATTTTGAGGTAGGCTCACTCTCCACCTCCATAGACATTGTATTATACTGGTAGACTCCTGCTCGCTTTGATGCAGTTTTTAAGGGCACCTTCAAAGAAGGGCCCAATTTAACCATGAGAGAAGTTAAGTACTTTAACAAAGAACTCAATTTTTCTTTCTGCTCTTCCAGTTGTAAACTTCCTAGTTGTTTTTGATACTAACTACCCCCAAATAATCAGGTCATCTGAACCTAGTGGGGAAAGCTGAAATGCAAATATCTTTGCAAAGAGTGAGGAAACTATATGATGTTATCAAAATACTCTCAACAAAAACAAAGTTCTCCAGACACATTTATAAATTTCTGTAAGTTTCATGCCAAGAGGATAGCAGAACTCCACTCCTTGGAGCAGGCTCAATGTGCTGTCTTAGATGGGGACAGGTATTCCCTCTGTAGTGGATTTCTTTCAACCACTCTCCCATGCCTGAGGAGGATCTTTTACCCCCTGCTTGGCTTAGACTATATGGAACACATCTGATTTTTAGCAATCCAGTATACTAATCTGCAGAGCAGTGTACTGTGTAAATATACCTACTGTGCAATGCCTCCAGGTCATAATAAAAACATTGTGTTAATCTTTTCATAATATGAAAAGCTTAATTGATGATGAATAATTTCTACTTTGTCATATTAGATCATAGTGTGTTTATAACTACTTGCAAGTTGAACTGGACTAAATTTTTGGAACGGCTAAAATCCCGAAGTTTCGATTCAAAATGACAGAGTCACGCAGTGGTCAAAGCGTGGGTCTCAGACTGAATGATGTCAGGACTACCCTTCAGGTATGAAGCAAAGATTTTGAAGGCTGCTCTTGTTGGCTTGCCTTCAAGAGTACATGCGCTGATGGACATCAAATGGAGCAGAGGAGAAAGGTGATGTATCACCTCTAACATGTAATAAGCCATCAGACAGCTGAAAGGGATGTGGGGTGCCAGCACTGAGCTCCTTCCACTGTTCCATTCTTTGGGAAATATAAGGGGGGTGGGGTGTTGCAGTGGGAATCATTTTGACTAGACTGTTGGTGGAGGCTAAGAGCTTCAAGCTGTACCAACATGGGTGACTTGCATTACCCACGGATATTCAACTTTTGGGGGGGGGCGTGGAATATGTTTGCATATGGAGTAGATACGATTAGTCAATATCCCCAAATCAGCAATTCTGACCTTCTCAACGTGACTGATATTTCTAAAAAACTGGATATTTGACTTCAAATAAAGAAACAGCGGGATAATTCACTCTTCTTCCTAATATGTTGTTTTGAGTAAATGCAGCTTAAGAATCTCTCTGACATATTGTTACCATGTTCCTGCATGCTGTAAATGCAACAGACTGGTTCAAGACCAAGTCCTAACCGCAACCATGTATTTCCTTTGTTTTATATATTTAGGTCAGACGCTAAACATAGCTTTAACGTATTTTCTTTGTGGCTTAATTTCCTTTGTGATTATTTCTTTTATTTAATGAGAGTGTAAAAATGTCCCAAGGACTAAAAACAAATTGCAGCGCGTTTTTAACATAGGCATTGAAAGGTACTCTGTGAGTTTGCCTTTGGGTCAAACTTTCAGGATCATTTCGGGTTAAAAATGCAACAGTGAGACATTTACATTTTCTTAACAAAACATAGGGGACTATATTCATGTGGCATTCTTTCATACCCCCTTGGGCCTAAGTCTTATAACAAACAAGGAATGAGAAAATGTGGGCTCCACAGTGACTCTCAGTGTATCTCTGGTCTGCGCCTCCCCAGAGATGCCCAGGAGGCGCCTGCACGCGGCACCTCCCCGCAGTTCATAATGACTCCCTGGAGATGTGCAGGGATTCCTGGACATGTAAGAAGGAAAGGCAAACTAAGTCATCAGGGCAGCACCCCAGGACCACCATGAACTTCATAGCAGTGCAAAGAGTGATGTGTGTCCATCTCCCAAGTGTTAAAGCTGCAAAGAGGTTTTCATTACTATCCAGTTTATTAAAGTGTGTTTTCTTCTGGCACTTCATTCAGTTTCTGCCCTGATAGTGAACAGGTCTGTTTTAATGGTATGTGTAATTCTCCTTTCTCAGTAAAGGTGTTGAAATATTTGCTCCTTAAACAAGACAGAAGCTTTCTTTTTCTTTTCTTCTCTCTCTCTCTTTTTTTTAAACATTCACTTACCTGCTTGTTTGGTGAGTAGCAGAAATACATGTTTTTTTATACTTTGGCCTTTATGAACATAATGTATTCATCAAATCCTAAAAGGCATCCCTAATAGAATATCCTTTGATTCTATCCAGGACTTAATATATTTAACACCTGGATAAATTTAGAGTTCTTTTGAACTAAATGAAATCACTGAGAATCTAACAGTTACCAGACAGCTGTTAATAGTTTTCACAACTACTTGCAGTTACCCAGAGGGAAGAAAATGTGGTCCATTTCAGGTCCTTATATAAAATACAGTAATTTACAATGGGCACAATATTTTAACTTTTAGTAAAGGGGAGACCTGTTTATTTTAATAGGACTAGTATTTCAATTGTTAAAAAATTAAAAATTATCATTTTAATTTCCTTGAATTAAAAATAAGAACCCCGGAAGAAATAGACCCATGGAAAAAAATTAGTAATTATTTTCTTCCTATTCATATTCTCATTATGGTTGAAGAATATATTTTGAAATGACATAGATCCGTGTATTTCTAAAAATATATTTTATTTGAATCACAAAGTGCAATTTTTCTAAAATTGCTGAGAGTCAATGTTATGTTAAATTAATGGCAAAAGTAAACAGGCAGACAATTTTAAACAGTCTCTGTCTTTTTCTAGGAAGATGTAGGATATTTGAGAAAAGGAAGACATAATCATTAAATGAATATTAGTCCAAAATATACAAAATTATTAACCAAAATCAGGCACTCACATAGGTGATTTTTCATTTTAATATTAATAAAACTTTCCTAAAGTCTTGTTTCTTCATCCAAGAAAGGTAGAATCCACTGTACCACTTACCTAATTTGTGAAGATGTCTTTTTTATATGACCAAATAATTGCATATAAACATGATTACACAGATTTCATTCACAATGCTTAAGACTAAACCATGCTGATTTTAATAAAAATATTTCCCTAATAAAATCTTATTACTAACCTTTTCTCATGAAACATGTGTTTGCACGACTTCCAAAGACCTGGTAATCGTTCATGCAAATGAAAAAAAAAAGTGTATGTTTTCCGTACATGCATAAGTTGTTCCACAAACATCTGGTAACGAAACTTTGCAAGCTGCTAGATTATGAGCCAGCCCAGGTGTTCACTACATCTCTAGAACTCAGCAGTTGCCTGCAGTAATTTGTTGCAACTCGTATTGGCATTTTTACGGTTATGATGAGGCAAAGGGTGATGACATCATGTTCTAATGTTACGAAGGTGCTGTGAATTCAGGGTGAAAATTCCATCAATGAGTGATTGTTATGGAAAGGGACTACATTGGTGGCCATCGCGTTTTGCCAACTGAAACATCTGGGCACAAGTTAGTAGTGCCGCACCTTGTAAATAACTTAATTGAAATTAATTGCCAGAAGTTTGCAGCACCCTAGGTAGTTTATAAGTACCAGTTCTTATTCTACGGCAATGTTTTGCGCTTGAGAATCTTGTATTCTCAGATTCTGTTTTAGCAGCTTGGGATGAAAGTGAAAAGTATAGAAAATGCATGATGAAACAGCGGGACTGCAAGGAAATTAACGTTATATGTAGAGAAGAAAGCATTGCTATCTGTATACCTGCTTTCACCGATAAAGTATTTTTCTCACAGAAATAATTTTCAAATTAGTGTATAAAGCAGTTTCTGAAAAGACGGCAGTTGAGTGATTAGATATAGGTCTCTATTTCTCCAAAAAGAAAGATCTAGTATTTTGCCCATGTTGTAAATATTAAATGCTTATTGTGTTGATACAAACATGTGAAATTATTATATACTATAAACCACATATTTGAAGAGACAAAAGGGTTGTTCTGTGGAAAAACTAGGAGACTGAATAGGAAATATGGGTCCTGTTGTTGCTGTACATATTCTGAAGCATTTAGAATTCTAATTTATTCACAGCTTCACGCATCATAAATCCAAGGCAAGGTAACCAAACAATTACAAGGATACTGTAGTCAACAAAAATGAATTACTCAATAAATATGGATGTCAAGTCCTTGCTTCTTCCCTTCTTAACTCCTCTTACCTTTGAATTTTTGCTTTCTAAAAAACATTCTGCAAAAGTAAAGCTGTTTAAAGATTTTAAATGTTGACAGTTTAAAATTCACATGAAAATCCAATTAGTAAACTAAAGTATGCATTTGCCTTGAAAGTACCACAACTTATATATTACAATATAAACTTCCATAATGCCCTCAACATTGCAAAAACTTCTATAAAATGTTTTAAAAAATAACTGTTGTTTTATTCTGTATGTTCAATATGAAGTTCTACATAATTAACTTTTTTTTAGAGTTTAATGTGGGAAGTTTTTCTAACTAGTGTGATATTTGTTATTATTTCAAGAAAAGCTGTATAACTCATATATTCTCTATCCACCCACCTTGGCTGCCTAGAAAGTTAAAGCTCATCTTTTTTTTTTTTTTTTTTTTTTTTGATAAATCAGTCGTTATCCTGAGCCCACACTTTCTGGTACAACCAAATTGCTTTTTCTGCCCTTTTCCCTTTTATATTTCTTGACATTTGTGCTCTTATATTTGCTTTGATAATCAGATTTATCTATGTTTTCTATGTAAATTAAAGGAGATAGGGTTTAGATAATACATACTCTAGAATATTTAGGACTATCAGTTGGTATTCTTTCATATAAAATATTTACAATTCAAAAAATCTATTCTTCCTAGAGCTGTGGGATATTTCAAATTTGAATTTTTTTTCTCCTTATAGCTCACTATAACAAAAATTATACTTTATATAACAATGTTTTGCTTTGTTTTTGATAACAGAGACCCTTATGTTCACAAATGAGCTTTTGATAGACAATACAACCTAGCTATTCCCGAAAAAGATCTGAATTCTTTTTTTTGAACGGAAAGAAAAAGAATTGTATCTCTATACTTATTCATAAAAGTAATCTTGGTGCTTTGTCATAATGGACATAATGTTAGGCAGAGAGAGTTCAGTGAGCTATCCAAATGCAAGAAATAATTCCATTTAATCTTTGCTTTTGTTAGGAACAAGCACGGAGAGTATGTGCAAAGAAGCGGCTTTAACTTATGGTTTTAATTTTAAATCTTTGAATCCCTGTAAGTTTCCCTGAGGTTAATATTTTAATGGTATCAGATCAAATTAAATAGAGAATATGTGGAAGGAATGGCAGGCAATTAAGAGAGCCATACAAAATCAATGACAGTTGTTTTTTAATCAGATTTCCACTCAGCTGTTTTTCACTACAAATGAATGTATTTTACAATAAAAATGTATAAATCTTTGGAGCGATAGATAGAGCTATATGATCTTGGGATTTATCTTTACAATTTAAGGAATAAAATAACTCCCTGTCCTTAAGGAGTTTGCTATTAATAACAACAGTTACATTTATGAAAGCTATAAAAGAGCCTGAAGTAGAAAAATGAGTCAGGGGTTTTGCTAACGAGTTGCAGAACTGACAGACTATTCGAGAAAGTTGTTAGGAGGCAGTCCCGAGCAGTGCTAGAAATAATGAACAGAATGTGACGCAAATACTGAAGGAGCAGGCAAGCTAAAAGAGATCTCTCAACTGAAAATAAATGGCTTTAATTCTTCGATAAGGCATTTTTATTGCCATATTCCACCATTGTTTGTTTTTTTCCCCCCCAGACATTGTAGTAAGAGGATGATTTCAATCCAAAGCAGTTGCAGTGGCCCGGAGAAGGTCATAGAACATCGGGGGAGTAGGAAGATCTAGTCTTTCATTCAGTTAATTTCGTAGCACCTATGATGCCTCAGGCCCTCCACCTGGCTCTCTGGATATGGAGGCCAGTAAGACTATTGCTTTTTCCTGTACTTTGTGATCATTATAACTGTCCTAAGTTATTGAAATATGTTAGATTAGTTACATTTTATTTTAAAAGACAGGTGGGCGCCTGGGTGGCTCAGTTGTTAAGCGTCTGCCTTCGGCTCAGGTCATGATCCCAGAGTCCTGGGATCGAGCCCGCATCGGGCTCCCTGCTCCGTGGGAAGCCTGCTTCTCCCTCTCCCACTCCCCCTGCTTGTGTTCCCTCTCTCACTGTGTCTCTCTCTGTCAAATAAATAAATAAAATCTTTAAAAAAAAAAAGAAAAAAAAATAAAAGACAGGTAAGTACAGAGACAATAAAGCTGATCTACAGTGTTAGATGTCAAGATAATAGTTATGCTCAGCAAAGAGGGGAGCTGGGTCGAGAAAAGAAGGATATACAAAAGGGGCCTTTGGGGTTCTGGTAGTTTGCTTCCTGGTTTGTATGTTGATTCTGAGTGGTTCCATATTCACTTTGTGAGTAGTCATTGAATATACAGTTATGGTTTGTGCACTTTCCTTAAGTTATATATTAGTAAAAATTTACATGGAATTAAGGAGAAAAAGAGAACTGTTCAATACATATTTAAAAGATATGCCTTCCTTTTCTTTTTTTTACCAAGCTTTCTTATCTTTTTGTTACTACTCATTCCTCTGCAATATTCTAGTACACTCCATATGACTGGGCTCTCTCTAAGATTGTTAATGACAGCATCACCATCTCTTATGGCCAGTCTTCAAACTTTACCTCCTGTGATGGCTCTGGTCCTTTTGACTTTCTTACCATTTTCTCTCAATTAGGATAGTTCAAAAAGATTATTTTTTTCTCCTAATTTGGCTTTTGTAACACCATACTCTCCGGGTTCTTTTTCTAATCACGAAATTGTTCCCACTTAGCCCCCTTCACTAGATTTTCTTCTAACCATTCCTGAAAAATTGATGTTCTGTTTTCTCAATCTTTTCTCCTTGCTCTACCTTCTTCCAGGGGAATTTGACTCAGAGATTTTGTTTTCGTTTTTGTTCTGTTTTTGTTGTTTTGACTATAGTCTATTGATAATGCTCAAATCCTTCTCTCCACCACCAAAAACTTGATATCTAGTTCCATATTTTAGATTGTCTACTTGGCATTTCCACCTGGTTTTCATATAGATAGCCCAAACTAAGTAAGTTCCAAACTGAAATTATTGTCTAAACTCCAGAAGTCTGATTTTCCTCCTTTATTTCCTGTCTCAATTAGCATTTCATCTTTAAGCCAGTCATCCAAGGTAGGTATTTCTGAATAATTCTTTATTCCTTTCTTTCTCTCTTTCAACTCCCACATGAATAAGCCACCGTGTTTGTTATTAGTACCGATTAAATATTTCTCAAATTGAAACTCTCTTCTCAATTCCATTGAAATAGGTAGAGTCTGGACCCTCATTATCTTTTCTCCTCCCAGAATATTTTTATATCCTCATAAGTGGGTCCCCTGCCTAAGGTGTGAACATCCTTCCTACCTGTGTTCCACATTGCTGCTGCAGTCGTCACCCACGTCTGATGGCTGTATGCAGCACCATTCAAAGGGCACTTCCTGTGGGCATGGCAACAGGGCACAGCTGGCTAACTCCTCTTTTAACAAGTTCTTTTTGAGATGCAGAAAAATGGTTAATCTCAGGAACAGCACAGGAACCTATGAAAGAGTACCATTCACCTGTCATAACATTCAAGAGATTTCCATTGGTTATAGTGCAAGTGGTGCCATATTTTAAAAAAGGACATCTCCTATGTATTTTAAATAAAATTCAGGAGAACCTGATCTCTCTAAAATAACAGAAGAAAGATCAGAGAGCAAGTCTGTAAATTGAAACAAAGAGAGGAAATTAAAAAAAGACAAAATTTCAAAGTAGTTGAATCAGAAAAAGGGGGATTTAATAAATTAAAAATGCAATGGGATTTTTAAAAATCTTAATAAGAAAAGAAGCAACATTACAGAAAATAAAATTAGTATTTACAAAACAAATATAGAGGGGCACCTAGGTGGCTCAGTCAGTTAAGCGTCTGCCTTTGGCTCAGGTCATGATCCCAGGACCCAGATCATGATCCCAGGGTCCTGGGATTGAGCCACACATGCCTGCTCAGTAGGAAGCCTGCTTCTCCCTCTCCTCCCTGCTCGGGCTCTCTCTCGCTATCTCTGTCTCTCTCTGGCAAATAAATAAAATCTTTAAAAAACAAAACAAAACAAACAAATATAGAGAGCAAGGCATGGGAGTGAAGATGATAGATCTATATATTTTCTATTATAAACAAGAGTGTGAAGACAAGTCTTGCATATTAATCTTCACATGTTGTCTCCTTGTTCCTTAGAACGAACTTCTAATTGTATAAATACTGGGTCATAAGGTATGAATTTAGAAAAGTTTAGAATGTGCTACTAAATTATCTTTTTTTATTTAAAGATTTATTTATTCATTTTACAGAAAGAGCACAAGTGGGAGGCGCAGAGGGAGAGGGAATCAAGCGGATCGCAAAGCCACTGCGGGACCCGATTCCGCAACACCAAGATCACAGCGTGAACTGAAACCAAGAGTCAGACG
Source organism: Eumetopias jubatus (assembly GCF_037043125.1). Classification (NCBI taxonomy): domain Eukaryota; kingdom Metazoa; phylum Chordata; class Mammalia; order Carnivora; family Otariidae; genus Eumetopias; species Eumetopias jubatus. The sequence continues at coordinate 64,003,908 of NW_028274814.1, forward strand.
CTCAGCCGACTGTGCCACCCAGGTGTCTCCCAAATTATTTTATAAAATGATTAGATTATTATTTTACCAAATAGTGACTACAAAAATAAATTGCCTCATGTCCAAGCTCATACAACTATTACAAATCTTTAAAAAAAAATCTTTGACATGCTGTTTTAAATCCCATTAATGATTACCTTTAATCTTAGAAAATATTTTATATTAGACATCTCTTAATAATGTTTTGACATTTGCACTAGTTTTGCGTCAGTAATTCCAACAAACATTTAAATTTAACGCAATGTTGAATGGTCATTGATGCTCATTTCAATTCTTTTTTTTTTTTAAAGATTTTATTTATTTATTTGAGAGAGAGAGAATGAGAGATAGAGAGCACGAGAGGGGAGAGGGTCAGAGGGAGAAGCAGACTCCCTGCTGAGCAGGGAGCCCGATGCGGGACTCGATCCCGGGACTCCAGGATCATGACCTGAGCCGAAGGCAGTCGCTTAACCAACTGAGCCACCCAGGCGCCCCTCAATTCTTTTTTATTATAATTTCTTCTCTTATTGTTCATTTTGATGCATTTCCCATTGGACAGGAGCATATCTGAAAATGTTTTCATTCAGAAAATTTAGATGGTACACTTTCTAAGCCCCTGCATATATGAGAACGTCTTTCTGTTGACTTGGATGTAAAAAACAGTTTAGCTGAGTTTAGAACTTTTGGGTAACAAAATGTTCTCTCAAAAGGAGGATACATTGTTTTCTCTCTTTCAGTGTTATAGTCAAGCCCAAGGCCAATCTGATTTTTACTCCTTTACAGGCACACAGTGTTGACTAGCTGCTATGTTGTAGAATATTTTCTTTTGTCTTTGAAATTTAAAATTTTTATCCTAATATGTCCATTTTTTTATTAACTTAGCCTGATCCAGTTATTGAGCTATTTCCATTACAAATGTACATGTTTCTTCAGCTTTGAAAAGTTTATTCATTTCTATTATAATATTGGTTAAATTGAGAAGAGCACAGATCAGTATTGACTCATAAAATTGGGGGAGGATGGGTAAAAAATGTATTGGGCCCAAAAGTTTTTGTGAGTTGTTTCTAATTATCAAGCAATAGGTAATTCCCATGTGATAAATTTAAATTCTTTCAGAATACAAGAAAAGATAGAAATGTTCTCAATTTATTTTGTAATGCAAATATAATCTTGGTAGCAAAACCAAAGATACCATAATATGATATCACTGCAGAAATCTTTTATAAATATAATACAAAAAACCCAACTAAATAAAATAATTTTAAAGTAGACAGTATGTGACAAAATACACCAAAATGAGGTAGTTTTTTTTTTTCAAATGTGGTTTAATGCTATAAAACCCATCCATATAAGTTATCACATTAAAAGAAATTAGATGTTCATTGCAATAATGCTGATCTTAAATTGGACTGGATAGTTGTTCACTTGGCATTACTTTTCTTCCCTTTTATTGCAGAGGAGAAGCCACAGACTACCAATAAGCACTGACATGAGGTTTATAGAGCACAAGAGAAGGAAAGGTCATTATTCTCTGGAGGCAGTTGCAAACTGACAAATGAGCAAACATGAGATTTATACTGGCTTTCTCAAGAATTCTTGAGAACCACCTGCTGTGGTGTTACAGGCTGAAATCTTTACTTTTGAACTCCCTGACCTTTGTGTCTCCTGCTCTTCAAAGAGCTGTGTAAGCCCAATTCCTATATTAAACTCTTTGTACCTGGATTATATGAAGTGCCTTCTGTGTTCCTGGTTGATCCCTGATTGATATAATACAGAAAAAATTCAAAATCCAATGCTTAATCAAACTTATATAATATATATTATGTAATATACCAAACTTAACAATATGTAGGAAGTACATAACAAAATTAATAAAACTTTTCATAGATAAATCTTGAATAAATGGAAAGGCATACCTAATTCTTGGATGTTGAAGATTCAATATTGTGAAGATATCAAGTGCCTTCAAATTAACTCATATATCTAATATGATTTAAATGAAAATTCTCATCAGAACTTTTTTTAAACTTGATAAAAATTTCATAAAGCTTTCTTGAAAAAATAATGAGCAATGTTAAATTATTTATGAGAAAAGAATAATGCATAATTGGCCTAATGAATATTAAAACAAATCATAAATTTACAGTAATTAAAAATGTAATACGGTGCTGCCATGTTACCATAGACATAGATCAATAGAAATAGAATAAAAAACACATAAACAAAACCTAGTATACATAGGAATTTAATAATAACAAAACTGTATTTAAATTTTTTGTTGTCTCTTACACCAGATTAGTAAACTCTATTGCTTGTGTTTCAATTTTTTAATTGACAACTCCAATCTTTCCTCCCTCATCTTGGAGCTTGACATTTTGGGTGCCTAGAATAAATTGTTTATAATTCCTTCATCCAAATAAATGGGCTTTTTAGATATGGTCCTTGTTCTCAACCTTAAAGATATATTTGAAATTGAAAGACTTAAGAGACTATGGACTCTGAGAAACAAACAGAGTTCTAGAGGGGAGGGGGTGGGGGGATGGATTAGCCTGGTGATGGGTATTAAAGAGGGCATGTATTGAATGGAGCACTGGGTGTTATATGCAAACAATGAATCATGGAACACTACATCAAAAACTAATGATGTAATGTATGGTGATTAACATAACATAATAAAATTTAAAAAATGCAAAAAAAAGACTTAATATTGTTAAGATGTCCATACTACCCAAAGTGACCTACCTACCCAACATGATCAATATCTTATTAAAATCCCAACAATTTTTTTGAAGAATTAGGAAAAAAACCTTAAAATTTATATGGAATCTCAAGGGACCCTGAATAACCAAAACAAAAGGAAGAATAAAGTTGGATGTCTCACACTTCCTGATTTCAAATCTTACTACAAAGTCATGGTAGTTAAAACAGTGTAGTAGTGGCATAAAAACAAATATATAGACAAATGGAATAGAATGAAAACTTCAGAACTAAACCTTCCCTTATATGGCCAAATGGTTTTTCACAAGGGTGCCATGACCATTTAATGGGGAAAATGACAGTTTTTTCAACAAATGGTGTTGAGATAACTGGTAAGACACATACAAAAAGAATGAAGTTGGACTTTTATCTTACATCATATACAAAAATGAACTCAGAATGGATCAAAAACCTACATGTGAAGAGTTAAAACGATAAAGCCCTTAGAAGAAAACATAGGAAAAAGTCTTTATGACATTGGATATGTCAATGATTTCTTAGTTATGACACTAAAAGCACAGACAACAACAAAAAAAGATGAATTGGACTACATAAAATAGTGTGTAAAGTACATAATACTGTGCATCAAAAGACATGATAGAGTGAAAATGTAACTTAGAGAATGGGAGAAAATATTTGCAAATCATATACCTCACAAGGGGTTAATATTTAGGATGTATAAAGAACAACAGCTCGACAACAAAACCCCCCGAAGAACCCAGTATGACAATGGGCAAAAGACTCAATAGATATTTCTCCAAAGAAGCTATACCAATGGCCAATAAGCACATGAGGGGATGCTCAAAATCACTAATCTTTAGGGAAATGCAAATTAAATCCACATGAGATACTACCTCACACCCATTAGGGTGGCTACTATCAAACAAACAAAAATAACAAGTGTTTGCAAAGATATAGAGAAATTGGAACCCTTCTGCACTGTGAGAATGTAAAGTGGTACACTTATATGAAAAACAATATGGAGCTTCCCCAAAAAATTAAAAATAAAATTATCATATCATCTAGCAATTCTATTTCTGGGTCTGTATCTCAAAGAATGGAAAGCACTTCTTGAAGAGATATTTGCATAGCCATGTTCATAGCACTATTAATCACAACAGTGATTGGAAACAACCCAAGTGTCCCCTGACAGATGAATTGATACACATAATGTGGTATATACATTCAATAGACTATTATTCAGCCTTAAAAAAGAAAGGAAGTTTTGAAACATGCTAAAACATGGGTAAACCTTGAGAACATTGTTATGTGAAACAAGCCAGTCACAAAGAAATAGTTGATTCCACTTCTATGAGTTAGTTACCTAGAGTGGCCAGATTCATCCAGACAGAAAATGGTCATTTCTAGGTTCTGCGGGGAGGAGGTAATGGAGATTTGTTGTTTAATTGGTACAAAGTTTCAGTTTTAAGATGAAAAGAGATCTAGAGATAAATGATGGTGATGGTTGCACAACAATGTGAATGTATGTAATGCCACTGAATGGTACACTTAAAAATGGTTAAGATAGTAAATTTTATGTGTATTTCATCACAATTAATTAATTATATGCATATACAAACAAAGATATATTGGAGAGCTATCTATAAAAGGGGAGACCAGAGATGTTTAATTCTCTTATGCTTTCTGATCCTTAGATAATAACTATAATCTCATTTCCTCGTACCTCCCTTTTTTCCCCTTTAGCAGAATACCAGACAATATTGTGACCTTTCCCATTGCCAAAAGTCTTGGAACTAGCTGAGTTTTCCACTCCCTCCTTGTTTTCTAACAAGCCAGGGTGCTCAGTGTGCTTTTGAAACCAGACACCATCCTTCCCCTCAAATGGCTTACATTCTAGTTGGGGGTATATAAGCAGCAAAAGGGGCAATCATAACAAAATGTGGTGGTGTTAATTTCTAAAAAGTTCACCTGAAGCCCTGGTGGTATGAATTCCAAAGGGCTTCCTACAGTAACTTAGTACATGGAGGTGACGAAGCAAAGTGGTGATAAGAATAGCATAAAGCCTTGCAGCTCTAACTTGACCAAACATACACTAAGAAATATCATGTACAATATTCCATCAAGATAAAAGGCTCATTTTTGTTTTAAATTATATAGGCATGAGAGCAGGGTGGAGAGGACATGATTAACACGTGAAACACTCCTTTGTGGTTGACGTGGAAAAAAATTTAAAGCTGTAGGCTCCAAGTATGGACAAGAGCTATTTGATTAGCAGGTGTTTCAAGGGGTCAAGAGTGAAAGATAGGAATATGGAACTCAAGTGTGGGAAATTTACTACTAGGATTTTTTTTAGTGGCTAAGAAACAAGTCCATGACACTTATGATGTCATTTTATTTGAGTAGGAAAAACTAACAGATGAAATCGAGGCAACTACAAAACTTCCTATATGATTGATTGAAAAATTTGTAACAAAAGCAGATGCTTCAACTGGAAAAGTTTCTTTCACAGCTTCCTCTCCTGGTTTTGTAACTATCAACCAAGTTGGGCAAAAATATTACAATGTATTTGGGCAAATGAGACTCCACCATAGGCTTTTAAGTTAATACATAAAAAAAAATTTAAAAATATTAAAGGAAGTCATATTTAGTTCTCTTTATTTCTTCATCAAGATTATTATTGATTCCTTTAAATGTTCTACCATATTTTTTTATTAGAAAGAAAAAATGCACAGAACAGGACTGCATCAGTGAAAGCCTGCAATTCTTTCCTTTTTATTAAGCACAAATTCACCATTTGGTAAAATTAGGGTATTCTTAAATTTTTAGCCACAATGTAGTTTAACAAACCTTATTTTCCTCAGTGGTGGAAGAACACCTTGAAGTTCCTCCCATATAACACAATGATATAATGTAGGTCTGTGAACCCTGAGTGCTCAATAAACTCCTCTTAAAATTTCACATTAAAAAATTAAAAACATTTTAAAGATTTTATTATTTATTTATTTATTTATTTATTTGATAGAGAAAGAGAAAGATAGTACAAGCAGGGGGAGCAGCAGAGAGAGAGGGAAGCAGGCTCCCCGCTAAGCAGGGAGCCCAATGCGGGGCTTGATCCCAGGACCTTGGGATCATGACCAGAGCTGAAGGCAGCCACTTAACTGCCTGAGCCACCCAGGAGTCCCCAAAACTTCAAAACATTTTGATAAACAAACATTTATTGCTTGGGTAGACTTTTGGTGTTTCAAGAGTAATGAGTCCTCCAAATTCATCTGAATTAATTTGGAAAAACAAAGAAGAGTATTTAGCTTCATAAAGATTTCTTTTTAAGATTTTGTTTGTTTATTTGAGAGAGAGAGAGAGAGAGAGAGAGAGAGAGAGAGAGCATGAGTGGTGGGGGGGAGGGCCAGAAGAAGAGGGAGAAGCAGACTTCCCATTGAGCAAGGAGCCCTATGAGGGGCTCCACGAGGGCCTCCATCCCAGGACCCTGAGATTATGATCTGGGCTGAAGTCAAATGCTTAACCGAGTGAGCCACCCACGCACCCCTAACTTCATAAAGATTTTAACTAGGATATTCTATTTAAGTTTTTGGTAAATATATCAATTTATTTCCCAAACCTGCTTTTCCTGGGTCCTGTATTTCAATGAATGAAGTCGTCATCCTCCCACTACAGCTCAAAATCTCAAACTCTTGTTTTGACTTCTTTTTCTCTTTACTCCACCCACATCTACTTAGTTTTTACTCATACCAATTTTACATTTACAGACCCTCTTGCTTGCCTCATTTTCAATCCAAAAGTATGCAGGATTATTGAAATCGCCTTCTAACTCAACTCCCTTCCTTTGGATTTTTACTTATCTAATCCATCCTACACAATACTGTCAGATCAATTTTCTTAGTTTACAGCGCAAATGCTGATGTTCTGCTCCTACAACTTCCCATTATCAGCTTAGTTTTTGGAGTATCCTATCTTGATATTCAATACTCTCAAGGACCTATTCACAACATAGCTCTCTAGCATTGTTTCTACTACTATCTTTTACATTCTCTGAGCTCCTAGGTCCTTTAACCTACTATATTCATAATGTTTCCTTTATGTAGGCTGTGCTTTTATCACTTTCAATATGTCTAAGAATTTTGCCTCAGTAGCAAGACTCAGCTCAGATTCTGAACCCTTACTAAAAGCCTTCATATCTCCATCCTCTGAATTTTCAAAGCACTTTATATGTATCTCCCACTTTGTATAATTTTGATCATGTCTTTAATTTTTCATTTACACTTTAATCCCTTGATAGATTTCAAGCTCCTTTTGAGCAGGCTTTATAGGTGCTTTATCTTGTTATATCCCACACTCCAATTGTTCAGTAAGTATTCAACTGAATTATTTAATTAATTGAAAACCCTTGAGATTTCAGGTGTGAGATGTGTTAAGGAAGGAAATTTATTCACCTTTGAATAATATTATGCATTTGTAGGTCTAAAGAGGAGAACTGAGTTTAGTAATTCCAAACTATTGCCATAAATTTGAAACTGTAACACAGGGTTTACTGGAAACTTATTAAAAGTTACATCTCATGTGGTGATTGATTAATTTCTCAATATTAAGAATTCCATGTAGGGGGCACAGATACAACAAACCTAACAAAACAACTTCCATAATCTATTATCTTGCCTGTTTTCTGTTTCTAATGATTTGACATTGGCTGTTCCAAAGGAAATATCCAATGTAGGAGGTAGTAGAGCCGATTACTGCACACTGCCCTCTGGTGAGCCACAAGGGTAATCTAGAGGGGAAAATTTAGGGTTGAGAGTGTAACTCATTCTCCATGTCCAGGATGCCAGCTGGTGCCAAAGAATGATGTCACATTTTGTGATGTGATCACTTCTCTCAATTGTGCTCTCCTGAGTCTACCAATTCTTTCCATGTAGGTCATCAAACGGCCATCAGCTGGTAAAACTTTCCTCCTCACATAGCCAGAAATGGATCCAGAATCGTTGTAATGAGTCTTACTAAACCAGGAATTAAAAAAAAAAAATTACTATTACTTCCTCCATGACATTTCCCTGCATCTTCAAATATCACCAAAGCCTTGAGTGAAAATAATGATAAAAAATATTCTCCTCAGTTTGTAAGGAAAATGGACTCCTAGTAATTGCCATGCTAAATTCTATGTTCTCATTAACAAGTCTTATTTTATATGTAAAAATATAGAGCTTTCTCATTCTTAAAGAGAAGGCCAAAAACCAAATAACCAACTTAACAGCATTAGAAGTACTGTTTGACTTGGAAGGACCACAAGCATATCTGGCTTTTGACCATATTAATACTACCATGTTGCTGGGTGATATTCACTTATTCATTACCACCTGACCAAATACCATCCATCAATAAAGGGATAATTAAAAGTTTCAGAACAGACACGGAACTGCTCAAAACTCATATTCTAGAAAGGATACAAATAACCCAGTGACCAATGAGGTGTTTCACTGGCTTCTGCAATCAACTGTATTTACTGTTTGTATTCAATGATGTTTGTTATTTTCTTATCCTATTCTCAACTTTAGGCAACTACATTTTGTATGAGTGATACCAGTAATGGGTAATCTTCAAATAAGTGGAAATTTCCTTTCTGGAGAAGAAGGAAAAAGACTTGCAGAAACATGGAATAAGTGGCATCTTGTTTTATGGCATGCTAATGTTTAAACAAGAAAATTTCCCTTTAATAAAAATTTTGACTCTTCAAACTCCAAGAAACTGACCTTGCTTTAGAAGCATATTCTAACCTTCTAAAATAAAAGTGTAATTTTTCCTTATGTTCTTTATTATGTAGTTAAAGTTTACATTACACTCGAACTAAAATCCTTTTTTGACTCTCAATCTTTTAATTTTCTGAGGCTGTTTACATGCAAAGTCAGTGAACGATTTTTTACTTATTGTTAATTTATTTTACTTTCAAGTAAAAAAAAAACATTCTGTGGGAGGTTTTACACTGGTTTCTGCTGAGTTGTTGCTTAAATGTGGGTAAAGGGATTCCTGAATTCAGAGAATTCATATTAAATAAAATAGCATCTAAGTTCCTTTAACCTCCAAAATTTTATGTTTCCAATGATATCATACACTGGTGAACAATTGTTTTAAAACTAAATATTAATTATATATGTAATATGTATTTAAACCCAATCTTTGTGCTGTTGTATATTATGTAACTGAAAAAGTACCATGAGGAGAAATGGTATGAATAAAATTTGTTTTTCACCACAGAAATAATGTTACTCAGGCTTTGATTAAATAACTACCAACTAATTCTATGTGTAGTGACCGTTTAATCAAACAGGATATATCCTGTATTTTGCATTGTAGTAAGTCTACTTTCTAAAATAAAGTAAATATTTATAAATCAAGTAGGGAAACTGGTAGCATTGTATATGAATCAATTCAATCTTACAATCTATTATATAAAGTTCTTCTTTTGCTTTTTCTTATAACTATTTTTTTTTTAATGGATACCAACCAAAAAGTGAAAAAAACCACCAGGGTCATAGAATTTAAAAAACTTATTTAAAAATGACTTTGATTATTATAATGCCATTTATGATGTTGATACCTTTTCTTCATATAGAGCTTTCTGATTTAATTTAATTAAAAAAAATTTTTTTTGAGAGAGAGAGAGTGTGTACGTGGGAGGGGTGGAGCAGAGGGAGAGAGAGAATCTCGCCTCATGGGGCTGGTGGGGCTCCATCTCATGACCCTGAGATCATGATGTAAGCCGAAATCAAGAGTCAGACGCTTCACCTACTGAGCCACTCAGGCACCCCAGGACTCTCCAATTTAAAAAAATAATAATAAACTTTATTTTTTAGAGCAGTTTTAGGATCATAGCAAAATTGAGTGGAACGACATGGAGTTCCCATATCTCCTTGTCTCCACACATGCATAACCTCCCTCCTATCAACATCTCATACCAGAGTGGTATATTTGTTATAATCAGTAAACCTACATTGACACATCCTTATACCCACATCCATAGTTTATATTAGTCACTCTTGGTGTTATAAATTTTATGTGTTTTGACAAATGTGTAATGACATGTTTCCATCATTATAGTAACATACAGAGTTTACTTATCTACTCACCTTCTAAAAGACATCATGGTTACTTCCAAGTGTTAGCAATTGTCAATAAAGTTGCTATAAATATCTGTATGCAAGTTTTTTTGTGTGGACATAAGTTTTCACTTCATTTGGATAAATACCAAGTAGAGTGGTTACTAGAATGTATGGTAAGAGTATGTTTGTTTAGTCTTGTAAGAAACTGCCAAACTGTCTTCCAAAGTGGCTGCATTATTTTGCATTCCCACCAGCAATGAATGAGAGTTCCTCTTGCTCTACATCCTCACCAGCATTTGGTGTTGTCAGTGTCTTGGATTTTGGCTATTGTAATAGGCATGTAGTAGTATCTCATTGTTTTAATTTATAATTCCCTAATGACATATGAGGTTGAAGATCTTTTCTATTCTTATTTACCATCTTCTTTGGGTCATGTTTTTTAATTGAGTTGCTCATTTTCTTATTCTTAATAGTTCTTTGTATGTTTTGGATAAGAGTTCTTTATCAGATGTGTCTTTTGCAAATGTTTTCTCAGACTGTGGCTTGTCATTTCATTCTCTTGATATTGTCTTTTGCAGAGTAGAAGTTTTTAATTTTCATGAATTCCAGATTTACAGTATTTATTTCATGGACCATGCCTTTGGTGTTGTATTTAAAAAGTCATCACCATACCCAAGATCACCTTTGTTGTCTTCTAGGGGGTTATAATTTTGCATTTCACACTTAGGTCTATGGTCCATTTTGAGTTAATTTTTTGTGTGTGCAGGGTATAAGGTCTGTGTCTCAGTTCATTTTTTGCTGGATGTCCAGTTGTTCCAGTATTATTTGTTGAAAAGCTGTTTTTGCTCCATTGTATTGCCTTTGCTCTTGTCAAAGATCAGTTGAATATATTTATGTGGGTCTATTTCCAGGCCCCATTCTGTTCTGTTTTATTTTTCTCATCTTTCATCAATACTATTCTGTCTTAATTACTGTAGCTTTACAGTAGGTCTTGAAACTGGTTACTCTCAGTCCTCCAACTTTGTTATCCTTCCATATTAAGTTGGCCATTCTGGGTCTTCTGCCTCTCCATATAAACTTTGGATTCATTTTGTCAATATCCACAAAATAACTTGCTGGAATTTTGACTGAAATTGCATTGAGTCTATAGATTAAGTTGGGAAGAACTTACATCTTGACAATGTTGAGTTTTTTCATCCATGAACATGGAATATATCTCCATTTAGTTTATTGATATCTTTCATCAAAGTTTTGTAGTTTTCTTCATATAGATCTTGTACATATTTTGCTAGATTTATATTTAAGTATTTCATTTGAAGTGATAATGTAAATGATAAATGTATTTTTAATGTCAAATTCTACTTGTTTATTGCTGGCATATAAGAATGCGATTGACTTTTGTATATTAACCTTGTATCTTGCAACCTTGCTATATTCACTTATTAGTTCAAGAGTCTTTGTTGATTCATTCAGATTTTCTATGTAGACAATCATGTCACCTGACCCCCACCCCCGACTCCTCCAGCTTGGGCTCTCTCTCAAAAAAGACAATCTCTCTCAAAAAAGACAATCATGTCACCAGTTTTATTTCTTACTTACAAATCTGTGTCCTTTTCTTGTCTTATTGCATTAGCTAGGACTTTCAGTGTATGTTGAAAAGCAGTGGTTGGAGAGGACATCCTTGCCTTGTTTCTAATCTTAGTGGGAAAGCTTTGAGTCACTCACCACTTAGTATGATGTTATTTGGAGAAGTGTGGTGGAGCATGGATTTTAAAGTAATAAGGCAGAAGACAGGGAGACCACCTAAGAATTTGTCCAGAAAACTGGAGGAATACCTGAATTGCCATAAATACTAGAATGGAGAAGACAGAAAGAAGATATAGCTGAAATTATTTAAAAAGTGATCAGAATTTGGTGAACAGTAACAATGAAGGCAAAAGGAGTTTAGAGAGGCTCTCAGTTTTCTAGCTGGGGTGACTATGTAGCACCATCAAAGAAGACAGAAAGTCTAGAAGAAAAAGCAGGTTTGGGGATTAAAAATTCATGCATGCCCTTTTGAACCATATTGGTATGTAGAGTCTGCAATGTCCTGAGGCAGTCGGAAGAAAATGTCCGTCAGTCAGTAAAATATATGAATGCAAGGCTTGGGGAAGTAGTCTGAACTGAGTATCTAGATTCTAATGTTACTTCCTAGTCTGTCATTAATTTAAAATTGTGTAAAAATGGGGTGCCTGGGTGGCTCAGTCAGTTAAACGTTGGACTCTTGATTTCAGCTCAGGTTGTGATTTCAGGGTTCTGAGATTGAGCCCCACATCAGTCTCCATGCTGGGCGTAGAGCCTGCCTAAGATTCTCTCTCCCTCTCTCTCCCTCTGACCTACCCCCCCCACCCCCGACTCCTCTAGCTTGGGCTCTCTCTCAAAAATAAAATAAAATGAAATAAAATAAAATTGTGTAAAAATGCAATAGAGAAATAAAAGAGTTAAATATTTTTGGGCCTAATTTTTACATAGGAGATAGGAAAATGGATAAGGTAAAAACAGTTTCTCATTTATTTAGGAAATGTTTGTTTATTTCTTTTGTGAAAGACATTGTTTTAGATGTTAAGGATACAAAAATGAAACAAATAATCCATATCTTCAAAGAGTTCACAAAATATTGGCAAAGGTATAAGTAAATTATTGAGATATAAATATATAAAAATATATAAAATATAAACATATAAAAATAATATATAAAAATATAGCTTGAGAATGGCTACAATAATGGCATAAATAATATGTGATCAGTCTTCAGAGAATGAGCAACTAATATAGCCTGAAAATTTCAGATTTCTGAGGAGGGAGAGTATGCCTGGAAGAGGAAACAGCATGTTCAAAGGCACAAGGATGAGAATGCTTCAGCCATTGGAGAAAATTACAAGTCGTTGAATGTGCTAGATACAGAGATGCACTACCAGGTTTTCTTTCAAGGAGGACTTCTCTACTGTAGGAAGTACAGCTAGAAATCTATAGCTGTCAGCTCTTTTAGAATATGCTCAGGTGCGGAGAGCTGTCTTTCCAAAGGTTGTACCCTTCCCAGGGCAATCTGCATCTGTGACTGAGAGAAGTGGTATTACAAAGATCTGGACATTTTGATTTGATGGAGAACTCTGAAAGGCATATTTGTTCCAGAGCTTTCTTTTGGATTGGCTGAAGCTCTATTATGGCTTCATCACAGTTAATCTTCTCCCTCTGCCCAATCCTGCTTCCTTTTCTCTTCTTATTAAGGTATGACCCCTAATAATTCTATAATAATAAATTCTATCCCAGCTTATGCTTCCTGAGGATGCAACCTGTTACATTTAGTACCAAAAATTGTCCAAGAGAGATAAGATAGGATTTTGGCCTGAGCCATTCCTTGCCTTCTGGCAATAAAAACCTTATCAGTGGTGGTACATGGAACACAAGAGAGCCCTTGGCACGAGGTCCAGTTGTTAAAATTTTCACCGTTGGTGAATTGTGCAAATGAATCAGCTATTTGAGATGTATGGAGAATATAGTAGCTTAGAAAGATAATAAGATTGGATGGCTATTGTTAAGCAGCTCTACAGAAGGATAATGATAAAAAACTGGGTGGAAAGTTAAGGAGGCCTCTTTGGTTGCATACAAAGAAGCTCTCATTTCCTGCAAGGAGAGGCTGCAGAAAGCTCAGGACCAAGACCAAGACTTTATAGTCAGAGTGGCTGAATTTCAAAGACTGTTAAATGCCAATGAACACAGATGGTCCATGTTAAGCAAAATTGAAACGCTAGGATTGCCATGACGGAAGGGTGGTAAAGGGGGTAAAGGCTCAGGAAAATAGGCAGGCTGGAATGGATACACAAATATGGCCGGCAGTATGAATATGTTCCATGGGAAGACCCACTGGACATGCAACTTACCAAGGCCATAAAGAATATGCTGGTGAGAAAAGCACCAGCATCTCTAAACAGTAGGTTGGTTATGCCAGAGTTGATAGTAAGGAGAGGTCATTATAGAACTTGACTCACTGATGGCAAAGGAGATGATTGGACTCTGAAACAAGGAAGCCAGGAAGTGGCACTTAACTGCCAGAAGCCAGAGGTTTCAATGATTCCAATGACCAACAAGGTCAGAATGGCAACCAGAACTCACAGGGTTATGGAAAATGTTAATAGAATGTGACAACCCTAGGGACAAATAGATGGGCAGTAACAGTGGAATCACTCAGCATGTACTTGTGGGAGAAATCAAGGATGGATACTTGGGAGGCTGAGTGGCCACCACAATGTAAGTATCATAATCCCTAGCCCAGGTTGTGGATCTGAGTCAGTTTTCAGACCCAGAATCCATTAATCAAAGTGGCTAGGTCCCCATGGAGATGAACCCTGTTATACCATGGCAAACATACCTGGTTATGATTCCCATAGTTTTTCCCAAAAGAGATCAAAGGCTACTCAGGAAAATATGTACCCAAACATTTCAAAAATAGTTGGACACTGAGTCTTAGTTGACTCCCTGATACCAGGCAGCCTAACACATCATCAGGGCTCCCCAATTAGAGTAGAAACATATGAAAGGCAGTTAAAAAAATGGGAATTCTGTCCAAGGTTTAGCTTATAGTGGGTTCACTGGCTGCAACAGAGACTGTATGGCCCGCAAAGTCTAACTATTAAACATCTGGTTCTTTACAGAAAAATTTGCTGACCCTGGATCTAAAGGATGCATGAGTGGTGGTCCCCACTGGGTGGGTCCTGGAAGATGACCAGAGACCATCTCAAGCTCAATCTGATCACACCTACTGATAATGCCAGATGTGGTATCTTTGTTAGAGTTAATCCACTTTGTTAGAGTGAATTAATACAGCGTTAGGTACCCAGAAGATAGCCAGTGGTTTGGTGAATGCATTTTTTCCTAACTCGTTCAGATTATAGGATCAGAAACCATCCAGCGTACATTCACATGGGAAGAATACATATTAATAAGCAGTAGCAGTAATGAAGTAGAGGAGAGAAGGTTAAAGGGTTTCTTACCGTACTGGATGAGAGAGGGATTGATGGTTGTTTTCCTGTATAGCTTATCCCCCTCCTCTTTTGTAATAGAATCCCTGAGTTTTAGCAGGTCACAAAAACTGCCCAGCTGAAGAGGGCATTTCTCAGCTTCCCTTGTAGCTAAGCATGGCTATGTGGCAAAGTTCTAGTCAGTGGGATGTGAACTGAAATGAAATGTATGTCTTCTGTGCCCTCCACTTAAAAAGAAGAGGTATTACCTTCTCTTCCTCCTTTCCTTTTTTCTTCCAGTTAGAATGCAGATGTAATGGCAGGAGCTGGAGCATGTTAATTAGACCACACAAAGAAAGCCATGTGTTAAAAATGGGAGAATAACAAGATGTAAGGAGGGTTGGTTGGATCTCTACAGAGCCACCATACCAGCCCTGGGTTACTATGCTTATGTTTGCATGTGAGATAGAAATCAAGACCTCTCTTGTTTAAGCCATTACTATTTTCCAGGCTTCGTTAAAATTGCTGAAACTTAGTGTCCTAACTAATGCAGATTGTACAAAAGCAATTAAGCAAGGTTGAATAAAAAGGTTTTGTGGAGAATGGATAATGAGTTTGTTCTGGAACATGTAATTTGCCTGTGGGACATCTATGTGCATATCCCGTAGGCAGCTGTAAAGTGTATTCTGAGCTCAAGAGATAATTCTGGGCTGGAGAGTTAAAAAAACTTCCATGGATCAAAGGTGGATAATATGAATGAGTTTTGTGGACATGTAGGATGTATTAATGTAGACTGAGCAAGAAGACTTTATACAGAAGACACCAGTGTATTCCAGAATCATTTGTATTAAGGAGACAAAGTCTGTGGAGAGTAGAAACAATTACCCACATAGAATGGCTAAATCTGAGTGAGAAGAGAACAAAGGATGGAAAATTGCAGACAGCTAATTGAAGAAGAGAATAAAGGAAGAAGACTCTATGAATTGGAATGAGGACCACAAGAATGGTCTGAAGAGTCAATCAGCAAGAGAATAATTTTGTTGAGGTTGATGGGGGAGTGAAATTTTATAAAGAGACAGTGACTGGTAGTCTCACATGCATGTATATTTTAGTCTATACATATAATTGGGAACTATTTATCTATCTATCTTACACTTACATGTAGTGAGTGTAAAGCACATTCATGTTACTACAGATTGTTAACAGTAAGTCTTTATGCTATTATAAACTTGGGGAACATGTTGTGTATGCAATAGATAATCACATAGACATCAAAGATTCATAACATTTTACTGGAAAACATTGCTCATACTTGTAACAGGATTCATATAATCCATATTTTACTCAGGAGCCTGATTATCAAGTATTTTCATAAGAACCTAGATTTGGGCTATCTCATAAACCGAATTTTACAAAGAAAATAACTTTGTTAAGGTAGAAGCTAATTTTATTGTTGCTTAATCTTTAGGTAGTATTTTTATCTAAAGGCATTATTAACATTTGTTACATTGTAACTTTTGGTAGAAAAATTAGGCAAACTATTATAATTATGTTGGGGTTGAAGATACACATCTTAATGGGGCGCCTGGGTGGCTCAGTCAGTTAAGCATCTGCCTTTGGCTCAGGTCATGATCCCAGGGTGTTGGGATTGAGTCCCGCATCGGGCTCCCCGCTCGGAGGGGAGCCTGCTTCTCCCTCCCCTTCTGCCCCCCCCGCCTGTGCACCCTCTCTCTCTCTCTCTCTCAAAAACAAAAAAAAAGTTACACATCTTAAACAAAGATTCTGATAAAGGTTTTACAATCTTAAAATCATACAAAATCTTATAATATGAATAACAGGCAAAACAATGCCTTAGCTTTTAGTGAATTCACCTTTCCCCCCCAAAAGCAGTGGATTTGTGGCTTATTGCCAGAAAGATTTAGACACTGCAGGTTTGATACACCCTGTGCCTTAATATCCTTATAACTTTATATTCTTATAACTATACTTTTGAACTTAGAAAATTATTATCAAAGCAAAAATTGACTAGTCTTTTATTTATTTATAATTAACATTCCTGCCAAGTACTCCTGAATTGACAATATAACAAATGCACAGGCAGAGTCAGACTCTAGTAGGGATAACTTTCTTTCAGATGTTGGGATGATTTTTCCCTCCTATGCTAGGTTAAAGTTTGGAATAAGGACATAAAATTTTCTTTATCATTAGAATTATTTGCTAGCCAAGACTTAAAGGAAGAGAAATAAGTGGAAGAGTCTTCCACTATTCATATGTAATACTTGGCTTTTCCTGGTCAACTTGAGTGATCAAACTCTCAGGAGAATGCTGAGTGGGGTTCCATCATGTTCTTTTAAACTCTATTTTTCAACCTTCAGAGTGTTCTCATGATATGTTAATTGTGATGCACCAAAATTTTTGAAAAAGTTATTTAAACTCAATTTATCTTTGCTGTAGCAGCTCTTGCATGGCTTTTTGCCCAGAGTATTGCTTGCTCCATCTGCAAAAATGGTAGAGTAACTTCTAAGGAAGCAATATAATGGTTTAATATAGATGCAAAACCTAGCTCACTTTTTGATTTTTCAATATCATAAAAAGTAGTGTTTAGCAGCCAGAGATGTGACATGTAAGCACTGGGAATTATGTGAATAATCTCAGTGTTAGAATTAATCCAAATTATAAAAAATATTCCAGCATTGATTTTTAATGTTTTTAGGAGGTTTAATTTCACTGACCTTTTTTTTTTTTTTAAAGATTTTATTTATTTATGTGACAGAGAGAGACACAGCGAGAGAGGGAACACAAGCAGGGGGAGTGGGAGAGGGAGAAGCAGGCTTCCCGCTGAGCGGGGAGCCTGATGTGGGACTCGATCCCAGGATCCTGGGATCATGACCTGGGCTGAAGGCAGACGCTTAACGACTGAGCCACCCAGGCGCCCTCACTGACCTTTTTTTTTTTTAAGGATATAATGAAGAGTAAAGGAAGTAGTGTGGACACATGTGCTTTCCAACTACAGTCACCCCATCTCTGAGTTATTATTTTGAGATCATAGTTAAAGGCAACTGATCATGTAAATTAGTTTTTATCAACTTACTGTAATGATTATATGGATGAAATGATGGCTTCTTTTGTGTCTTTTTCTGGCTTGGGACTTTTGTGTGTTAGGCACTGAGATAATAATAGAAGCAGTTCATATTTTTTAATGACATATAGTTCACATACAATATTATATTAGTTTCAGGTGTACAACATAACGATTCAACATTTATGTACATTACAAAATAATCAGAACAAGTCTAGTTACCATCTGTCACCATACGAAGTTATTATAATATTATTGGCTATATTTCCTATACTGTACTTTACATCCTCATGACTTACATATTTTATAACTACAAGTTTGTATCTCTTTATCTCCTTCACCTATTTAGCCCATCTCCCCACCCCAACCCTCTGTCAACCACCAGTTTGTGTTCTATATTTACGAGTGTTTGTTTTGTTTTTTAGATTCCATATATAAGTGAAATCATATGATATTTGTCTTTTTCTGTTTTATTTCATTTAGCATAATGCCTTCTAAGTCTATCCATGTTGGTGCAAATAGCAAGATCTCATTCTTTTTTATGGTTGAGTAATATTCCATTGTATATGTATATCACATCTTCTTTATCCATTCATCTATTTATGGACACTTAGGTTGTTTCCACATCTTGGCCATTGTAGATAATGCTGCAACAAAGTGGGGCTACATATATCTTTTCCAATTAGTGTTTCTGTTTTTTTTTTTTTTTCAGCTACCCAGAAGTGGAATTGCTGGATTATGTTGTACTTCTTTTTTTAACTTTTTAAGGAACCTCCATACTATTTTCCACAGTGGCTGTACCAATTTACTTTCCCATCAAGAGTACATGAAGGTTTCTTTTCTCCACATCCTCACCAACACTTGTTATTTCTTATCTTTTTGATACTAGCCATTCTGATAGGTGTGAAGTGATATTTCATTATAGTTTTGATTCACAATTTTCCCTGAAGATTGGTGATGTTGAACACTTTTTCATATGTCTGTTGGACATCTGTATGTCTCTGAAAAAATATCTAATCAGGTCCTCTGCTCATTTGTCAATCATATTTTTTGGTGTTCAGTTGTATTAAGTTCTTTATATATTTTGGATATTAACTCTTTATTAGATATATCACTTGCAAATATCCTCTCCCATTCAGTAGGTTGCCTTTTCAATTTGTTGATGGTTTCCTTTGCTGTACAAAAGCATTTTTTTTTTTGCAAAAGCTTTTTAGACATTAAGGGAATGATTCTTGCCCAGTTATTAATCAAGTCAAAATGTGCAAACCAAAATGGTGGCTAATGACAATGTGCAAATGATTGTGAGGTTAGGGATCATGTATCTCCTATATAATGGAAATTTCATAAATGGATTAGATGCTGCATAGAAGTCAAAGAAGACCTGATTAGAGGAGGGGGCAGTAAGGTGCTTATTAAAGACTTTCACAGTTTATTTTTTCCATCTATTATGTGTAATGTTACAAATACATATTTGAAGTAGTTTCCATTGGTTTAATGTGAAAGCTGAGTATCATATGAATCTTAAAGAACTGCTCTGAGGGACAGTATATCATTTTCAATCTCACTCTGGCATGAAAACATTGACAAAGGGAAAGGAAAGAAGGCGGAAAAGTTCTTTTCCATTTTAGGAAAATGACAACTCATTTTCTGACATTTAATATGAAGCTAGAGATACAAAATCCTTCTACGAGTTAAAACACTTGGGAAAACCTAATTCAAACTGGATTAAATAATAAATGGAAAGTCCCATGGAGGTGAGAGAAACTTTAGAGCTGATTTAATCAAAGCTTCAGCTCCATTTCTCTGAATTAGATCAGCTTTGTTCTACAATCTGTATCTGCTTTTATCCTCAGACTGTTTTCCTTCATGGTCACAGGATGACTGTTAAAAGCAGTAGGAATTATATCCTTCTTCACTTACATCCTCAGGAAGATAGAGAGTTCCTTCTAACAACCACTGAACAATGGTCCTGAGTTTTGTGCTTGTTGGATGATCCTTGATTCTTATGGTTAGGGTAACTCCCCCCTAACTGTGGCATGGTTGGGTGTAACCTCTGGCTTGAACTGATTAGGGATAACATTAGAAAAGTTTAGGGCTAATCTTACCCAATATACCTGAATACTACACAATGGGGAAAGAGTGAAATTCATGTTTGGATAACAACTACCATGTCCATTGACCCTTTTCTGACCAAACACTGTAATTAGTTACTGTAATTATTGAACATCTTCTTTCTGTCTCTCCAAAGTGTTTTAGCTTCATCTGGAGTTCCTTATGTTCTAGCAACCAGTGACAAGTTACCTACTCCCAACAAGTGCAAAATGCAATGGAAGAGAAAGGACAAAGTAATTGCAATGAAAACTTCCAATTATAAAGAGTATATCTGGAGGGCTCCTGGGGGGCTCAGTCGTTAAGCGTCTGCCTTCGGCTCAGGTCATGATCCCGGGGTCCTGTGATCGAGCCCTGCATCGGGCTCCCTGCTCCATGGGAAACCTGCTTCTCCCTCTCCCATTCCCTCTGCTTGTGTTCCCTCTCTTGCTGTGTCTCTCTCTGTCAAATAAATGAAAAATTTTTTAAAAAAGAGTATATCTGGAAACATTACATAGTAGTCACTGATCCTTGTCATATTCTGCAGACAGGAATAGTGAGGACTCCTGATGGCAGGGGTATGGGTTCTCTGGACAGGTACTGTTTTGCTCTCAGTGTCCTTTATGGCCCCATCGGAGCTGGTCACTGGGGAAGATCCTCTTTTTAAGAGGTTACACTATTTTGGCAGCTCATTTCCTATTAGTTTGAATGTAGAAGTCTGAGGATTGTCTTCAGATTAAATAGTCACAAGTTGTTATCAGTCAGGCTTGAGGTTTATTTAACAATAAATATATTTTCCCATTCATATTAGGTTTTTGAACTATTTCCTTATTGTTACTTCTATAGGAAAGTGACAATGGCCAGAGACCATCTGTAGTCCAACTTTTGTATCTTGGAATTTCTCTTTCCTAGTAGCCCTTCATACTCTGCCAGTCTAAATTTAATTTAATGGCCCATCCTGAGATCTCAGTTTAATGGTGTCTGTGTTGGGAATATTCTGAATATGAACTTGCAGTGGGGAGGAAAAGGCACAAATAATTTATTCCTTATCTCCATAATTAACATGATGTCTGCAGTCACCTCCATAATGAACATGATTCTCCCTTTAGTTAAGCAGAAATTAAACTGTTCCATCTTTGGCATACTGAAGAGTATTAGGAGTTTAGACATTTTTGTTTGAGGTCAGAATGGTGCTGTTCCTAAAAATGCAGACTACAGAGTTTACTTTTTATAACCTTGGTCATGCAAGGTAGGGATTATCTCTGAAATATTTTATTCAATCTATATATCATGAACACCACTGGTTCCTCAATGAGAGTCATTACACTAACAGAAAACCCATAGTTTCACTTATGAAAACCCATTTATAAGGTCCAGTGATTAGCAAAGCCTCAGGTGTTAATGGAAGATAATGACACCAGAAGCATTTATTGTTGCTATGTTTGGAATGCAGACTTTCTGATTAAACGCCAGCTGAATACATCTAAAGTGCAAATTCTAGATTATGGCAACTGACAACCATTAGAGTATAAAGTAAGGTAAGTAACACATATGTGCACATTTTAAAATTCAAATCGACTTAACCTACATTTAATACACTACTCAGTATTTGATACTGAGGATCAGTAGCAAAAAAAGTCAAACTCTATGTTGATTTGATTTGAAGGCTCACATAATGGAACAATGTAGTACAGGAGGAGAAAGGGGCCAGAAAAATGCTTATTTAAAAATTTCACAGTTTTTACTTTACATCCTTTTGCTTATATACAATGGTATAGATCTTTGTTTATTTGATTAGGGTTTCAGCTCCATTTCTCTTTCATTTTCTTGGTCAAAAGATGACTGCCTTCAGCAACAAGGATCATATCCTTTTCTCATTCACATCAAGAGGGAGAAAGGGAGCCACATCACACAATTTTGGGGCAAAAGTTCTAAGACTGGCGCTCAATCCCAAACCATTTGTGGCCAAGGGAACATCATGGGTCAGGATTAACCTGATTGGATTAACTTTGGGATAAGGGTGAGGTTAATTCAACCCAAACTGCTCAGGTGTGTGCTGCACAATATGGGAAGAGTGGAACAAATTTTGAGAAGGCAAGTGTCCACTACAATCATTTTCAAAGCATATAAAGACATAAAAATTATATTATTTTCTTGTCGGAGTAAACAAAACGAAACCTAACCCTAAACATAGGTAATAAAGACTCTGATTCCCTAATTGATGTTTAACGGTTGACAACTTTCAAGCCGTCATCGTTCCCTCTTGCCTCATATCTGGGGATGCTGATAAGAAAGCTTGGGTGCTCCCTTCTTTGGTGCCAGTGGTAATTCAGGCCACACAAGCCCTGGCTCCTGTGGAGGAATTTTCACCCCAGTATCATGGCCCTAGCCACCATAAAAACCGTAAGGGCCAGTGTTTCTCCCAACCTCCCTGTACCCCATCCCAGACATCTTGGACTTGTTTGGGAAGCCTGCCTTGCTCTTCCTAGAAAGTCTCATTATGTGACTAATAGACCTTCTTATACCCTCTTGGTGCAGGCATGGTATCAGAAATCTTGAAATATGAACCAAATTTTAGGTGGGCATCCATCTCATTTCTGTGGGTGACTGCAACAGCATATCAACTTCAATAGTAGTAAGTGGTAGTGTTTCATTATTCTTATCAGCAAGTGTATCACCTTCTTCCTGAATCCCCTACCTCTTTGAATAGCATCGGAAACCTGGAATACATCTTCAGTTCTTGCCTATATTTTTGCTTTCAAATCCTTTTTGCCAATCTCATGGCTACCTACCACCTCAACTCAGGCTTCCATAATTCTTCACCCTAGTTATTTTATCAGTCTTCTAACTGGCTTCTCTGTTTTTCCAGAGAAAAACCTGTTCCCTATCTAATAATCCATCCCGTGCACTGCTGCTGAAGTAATTCCCCCCAACCTCACTTAAATAATCCATTACTCTCCATCCATCTTGACCCTATCTACAGGTCACACTTCTCCCGCCACACTCCCACACATCACCACATTTGCTTCTACTATACCTACCTACACACTATACTTACCTCCACAGTTCATAGGCAAGGAGATACATACCAAGGTACCTATGCCTTTGTCTGGAACATACTTTGTTTCTTAGCTTGGCCAATTCCTACTGATCCTTCAAGATTCATCTTGAGCTTTACATTTTATGAGAAGTACTTCCTGTTTAATGGAGGTTGAATAAGATGCTCCTCCTCCATATTTTAAAAATAAACTTGATTTCAGTGCTTGTTATTACTCTATTTGATTGTTTATGTCTTTCTCCAAACTTGATCCTCTTGAGGGCAAGGAACCATGTTTCTCAGCTCAGAAGGTCACAGTCTATTAGCGTAATGGGCCTGCAGCCTGCAGATACATACATAACAAAGATAAATAATAATACAAGATGGCTTATGAAAAATACCCTGACAAGTAATAGAGCCATCAGTTCTAATAAACTTAAGTCCTAAGGAGATAAGAGGCACTATGGAGAAATTAGGACCTTCACACATTGCTAGTATACTGCTACTTTGGAAAACAGTCTGGCAGTTTCTCAAAAGGTTAAACATAGAATTAGCATATGACACAGCAATTCCACTCCTAGGTATATATACCCATGAAAATGTTATCTTGACACAATAAATGCTTCCTATGAATGTTCATAGAAGCATTATTCCTAATAGCCAAAAAGTGGAAACAACCCAAATGTCCACCAACTGATGTATGGATAAATGAACTTTGAAAACATGATGCAAAGTGAAGGAAGCCAGCCAGAAAAGACTACATATTGCATGATTGCATTCATGTGAAATGTCCAGAATAGGCAAATCTAAAGACATAAAGTGAATTAGTGCTTGTCTAGGCCAAAGGGGCAGGAAATAGGAGGAATGGGGAGTGACTGACAAAGGGTATGAGATATCCTTTTAATGTGATGGTTGCACAATTCATTGAATACCTTCTAATCACTAAATACTGTGATATTGCTGCATATATGAAGACAAATGAGAAGTAGATTGAGAGAGAGATACAAATGAAAAGCGGTCTTAGTGGTGTAGTAGATAGGTAAATAAATTTGGGTAAGGAAGTATCATATTTGCTATAACAGAAACCTGTTCACTGTGCGCAGGACGATGGTGGACAGAAAAAGTGGGTGTAGAAGAGTGACATTTGTGCTCAATATTGGAGCTACTCACTAACCACATAAGCCTGCAGTAACTGGAGAATTGTTAGGATTACTTGCTGACATTTTCCACATTCAGTACACAGCAGAGATTATTAAAGGCTTGAACCAATTTTGTTCAGTGGAAAGATGAGAAAAATAACATCCAAAATTTTAAAGAATGCCTGTTATACGATGGTGGGAATATTCCAGAGACTTATGATCAACATTCCCAGATTACTTGTCAGTCTTTCTCACTCTCACTAAACTCTAAACTCCTTGAAGGCAAACATCTTCAATGTATCCGGTCCATTTTCTCATTGCCAGCGGGCCAAGTATACATTTAATAAAAAATTGTTAAATGAACGGTCCTCAAATCCCTCCCCTGTCAAAGACGGAAGAATCTTTAACAGGTGACCAGCTATTTGACTGTTTCTCTTTAACAGTTACTGACACCTTGAAATGAACAACAACAACAAAAAACCTATATAATCATGCTTCGTTTCAAATAAAACCCTGATAGTTATGTCATTCTCTTTTCTTTTTCTTCAGGAGACATTATTTGAAGGCTTGGCAAAAAGTGGGTGGCTTGGCAGTTGAAAATAAACTGTCTCTGAAACAGAGATGGCATGTATAAATTGCTATAATCTGGAGTAGGGGTCAAGTACAAAAATAATTCTTGAGCAGTCTTTGACTGATGTCCTATGGTCTTGGAGAGGCTCTGGGCTTAGGTACATTACCGCGCTTGAGAGTTCAGATACGCAAAGATGAAATGGAATAGTTGTCCAGTCAACTGTTTCTTGAGCACTTACTACCTGTCAGGCATTTGGCTAAATTCGTTTTTACTGAATTCTGCCTGGAAGTGGTGAAAAGATCAGGCGTGGCTCTTCTCAGGAACAATCCTACAGAATCCCAGATGGGAGTATCATTTTGGGGATGGTTTTATTTGCATGCATTAGGCATAGAAACTGGGCCTGTCACTCACGAGGAACGAGAACTTATAACTAACAGGAGGTAGCTCCTGCGTTATCCCTTTTCATAAGGCAACCTCCGGGGACTAGTCAAGCGATTGGAGGCGTGGCTCCGAAGATGCCCCCCGCCACCTCAGCTCGGGCCACGTGACGCGCGTGTTGGCGTTGAGTGACAGCCGCAGCTTTGGGCGGGCTTTGGAGGAAATCAACTTCCGGGGGCAGAGGTGTTCGAAGCCGGGTGGTGCGTGGGCTATCCCAACTTGTGTGGCTGGGGTCGCGGTGCCCCCCCCCCAACGGGTTTGGGGTCGTGCCCCGGGTGTGCGCGTGAGGGGCCGTGTGCTGGGTGGCTCACCTGGCAGTGTGGGTGAGCGGCGTGGCGGCGGCGGCGGCGGCAGCCAGAGCGGGGAGCAGGTAAATCGATGCTCGCCTTCCGGGCCTGGGTCTGGGGGCCGGGGCCGCGCGAGGCCGGCGGTGCACCCGGAGGCGGCCTGGGCGCGGGCGGGGAGCGCGGCCAGGCTTCCGCCTCGCGCCGGCTCCGGCTTCGCCCCCGGAGGTCGCCGGGACCGGGAGTCGGAGGCGTGACCCGCCTCGGGCTGGAACGGAACCGCGCTAACCCGGCCGCTGGTGTCGACCGGTACTTGCTCTGCCGGCTGGTTTCGGCCCCTGCACGTTCCAGAATCGAATATTTCCGAACGTCTACGGACAGTACACGTGATTATTGTGTCACCGAACCTCCCACCGAACGGAGACTTAGATCCTTGCCGGGTTTTCACCGATGGCGCCTGATTTATGTTTCCCCCTCTGCTTTGCTTTGTACACCGGCGTAACGTCCGTCTGCAACGTCCGTCAGCCACATTTCTTTTGTAACCCTGGGCCACATGTTGCAATGCAAGTGGCATTTTGGGCTTAAGGCCGGACCCAGTAACTTTCCAAGTGGTGAGGCATCGTTCATCCCTCTAAGTGCGCCCCCTTTCCCCACAATAAAGATGTTTCTTCATCTGCCAATGGTGTGTACTGTGGTGGAAAGCTTTGGACATGAAACCTATTTCTGGCTTCACTTTAAGGAGTGGTAACACTATTAAAAGCGGTGCTGGATGTTTTTTTGGTAGGGTGATGTTGCTGCTGTCTCTCTCACTCGCTTCCGTGGTGGGAGTTGGGGCAGAGGCTGATTTCCTGGAGGGTGAAGTCCTGGCCACAGCTGTAGGTGACTCAGCGGCCCCTTAAGAATTCCGACTCCTTTCCTTCCCTTCCTTTCCGAACTGTACAGATACTGATGCCACCTTCCTCTCTGAATATTTATCCGGGCGGTAGTTGGGTGATGGCTTTTGGGAGTAGTGTTTGCATGTTCGTTGGTGGAGTGATTGGAGTGGTCTAACATTTCACCCTACGGTTTAAAGGCAAAATACCCAGAATATTTAGCTGGGTGGGAGAACAGGGAGTGACAGTAGATTCACTTTGTTCTCTGACATCAGAGAGCCCTACGCTTCTAATCATCCTGTTTGCCCTGTGCTACAATTTCTGTTGCAGTGAAGGAATTGGCAATGCTTACTGTACCTGTTAGGTAAATGGAGCACGGGGGATGTCAGGGAGAGTGCACCTGTGTGGTGCTGGCGAGCCAGAAAATTGTGTAGTCCACAATCGCCCTGGTTACAAAGTTGACTGGCTAGGAAAGTTGTTCTGTGGGCTTGGAAATCTTACTATGAATTGGTATCCTAGCAACAGTATAAGCCAAATGGAATAAACATAAACAGTGATGGAAGTTACAATTTACCCCTTTTATGACATGGAAAAATGTATCTTCTCATTGGAGTCATAAGCTCAAAACTTCTTAGAGCTTTTTGTAATCATCTTAATACTTAATACCAGTCAGAAAGAAACTGCAGAGACATCATAGAGGGACAGCACTTATTTAATATTTTTTTTTGGTGACAGTAAAAAGAAAAGGAATTAGCTGATCTGGAGGTTAAGTGGATAAATAGGAATTTGCCTAGTAAGAGGCATTTTTATCTTGTACCCCTAGCTGTAGATGAATGATTTTTAAAGTATGTAGGATTGGTATAAATAAAGAAAGCTATTTGAAGGTTTATTATATTTCTTTTAATAGAATTTGGGGTGGCAGTGCATTGGACTGGATGAGAGTATTGACATTAGTAAATTGGAAGGGGAGCCTTAGGTAACTTGTTTCCAAATTCTGGCTCATAACCACAGTGCTCCTTTATCAGCCTGTTCCTTGTGACTTTTGGTCTTTCTTGTAAGCTCATCAGATTTTGTTACTTTCTGTCCAAACAACCGGAACTTAATGAAAAAGGCAACTCTCTTTAGATTAATTCTTTATATCAGTGTCTATTTCTTCTTACAGATAAATCTTGAGGATAAGTTTTTTTTTTTTTTGATTTGCAGTATTTCTAAGGTTATTTTGGTTTTCTCAGTCTCCCCTATCCCCAAACCCAGTGAGATGGGTATAGCTCATTTAATCTGACGTTTATTTTTCAAAAGGGCATGTCCTATGTCCTTTAAAATTTAGGTTTATTGAACTATATAATTTATAATTAAAATTATCATTCGATCAGAAGTTATATGCAGATTTTTGACATGAGGGGGTTGGCACCCCTAACCCTTGAGTTCTTCAAGGGTCAGCTGTATTTAATTTTCTTGTCTGACTGCACTGGCTAGGACCTCCAGTATGCTGTTGAATAGGACATGTAAGAGCAGGCCTCCTTGCCTTGTTTTTTATCTTGGTGGGTAAGGCATGCAGTCTTTTACCATTAAATAATTAGCTGTAGGTTTTTTGTAAACAGTTTTCATCAGCTTGGGGAAGTTTTCTTAGCTTCTAGTTTGCTGAGAGGTTTTTTTTTTTTTTAATATGAATGACTATTGTGTTTTTTTTTCATTGTGGAAATCATAGTTGTGTGGAAGAAAATTGGGAAATAATCCATTGGAAAAAAGCTAACCCATTTCTGTTAATATGAGATAACCTCTGCTAATATTTTGCTGGTTTTTCTTTTTATTTTCAAACATTTAAAAAAATAGAACTGTAAATATTGTTTTATATTTTTCCCTTTTCACTCAGCATTGTAAGGGCTTACTATGTCATGAATTTTTTGAGAACTTGATTTGTAAGTTCTTGATTTATAGTTAAGATAGTTGTTTTCCCAATTAGAATTAACATTAAACATCTTTTTTGTACATAACTCTGGTAAGATTCTTTTAATTGATTTTTAAAAATGTGGTTATTACTCAAAGTGCATGAAATTTTTTCAGATTCTTAATATACACTGCCTGTTTCATTTGATGTTCTTAGAATTTTTCCTCTGGGTTATTTATTGTAGTAAATTTTGGAGCAAAATTTCTGGGCATCACTTTAAGGTAGAATTCTAGAATTTTAGAAAGTCATGTCTAGTTCAAACCATTTCTTTTATAGGTTTAGAGTCTAAAATAATTAAATGATTTTTCCACCAATATTGTTATTTTGTTGCCAGTGATCTAGATAGAATTCCTGATGCATTTTGTGTCATGTGAAATACTATTCACATTCTACTTTTGATAAAAATTATAGTAGTCTTTGAGTCTAGCATCATGTAGAGATTCTATGTTGTTTTATTGAATTCCAACCAGTACTTTTTGAGGTAGGTAGTATTTTTCCCACTTAATAGCCAGGGAAATTGAGTCTCAGACAAGTGAGCAAACTTACCCAAGTTTGCATTATTAGTAAGTGGTAGAGCTGGGGTTTGATCACAGGTCTTCCTGAATCTTGTTTTATTCATAGACTACCAACACTAAGTTCTTGTAAGCTTTTTGTATATATTGTGTTTATTCTGAATCTTTCTTAATTTTGATGCTTAAAATAAACTCATTAAATTAATAACAACATGAGACAGTATCAGTCACTTCTAAAATGTTTACCCAAATTTATGTCTTTTTATGTTTTTAAATTTTAAATTTAGACATTTCTTTACCTGTACCTCCTTTCCTTCTCTGTCAGATCCTCAAAAAGTGGACAGAAGACTTTTGTTAGCTATATGCCATAGAATCCTATTAAAGAATTAGGGATACATTAAGGGTATCTGGGTGGCTCAGTCGGTTAAGCGTCTGCCTTCAGCTCACGTCATGATCCCAGGGTTCTGGGATCAGGGCCCACGTCAGACTCCCTGCTCAGTGGGGAGTCTGCTTCTCCCTCTCCCTCTGCCTCTCTTCTCTGCTCGTGCTCTCTCTCTGTCTCTCAAATAAATAAATGTTTAAAAAAAAAGAATTAGGGATACATTTAATGTTACTAGCAAGGGATATAACAATTTTTAAAATTTTGAAAGGGAAAGCATTTTTTAAAATTACAGGTTTAATAGATGAAGAATAGAGATGATGCTACTCACTTTAAAATGCAGCGTGTAATAATTCTCGTAAAGCTGTTTTCCTTAGAAGGATATGTACATTTTGGTATTTACATAATGCAGTCCAAACATAGAGTCATATACACTAAGTATATGAATGAAGGAACCACTATTTTGTGAAGTGTGAAATCACTTTTTCCTGGTATTCAGAGATGACATTCTTTTCCCTTTGCCAGCCTTGTTATCATTTACCATGTGCATCTACCAAAAGTAGGCCTAGATAATGGAGAGACCAGCCAAATCACCTTTTATGTTGTGTCCATCCTGTGGTAAGAGGGTCTGCATGATCATTTCAAGATGCTTGACTTCTGTATTATGAGAATTCAGAACTTCTGCAGTTGTAGTAGACAGTGTTGCAGTATTATGCAAGATCCATTAATCTCTTCATGTGTTTCACTGATAGACAGGGGCTTGATGAATAATACTAAAAAATGACATCAATACAAGATGGTTAATAAAAGTAAGAGTATCATTATTTTAATTATGAATTTGATAAAGATAACCTTTATTCACAGTTTGCCCAAATTAAGTATGAAAAATTGAAAATAAGCCTATAATACCTGAATGGCATTAAATGGGCTACTTGCCATGAATCACAAGACAAATTGAAATGAATATTTATTTTATTTTCTGCACAATGGGAAAAACGTGTTTATTAACTGCTGATGGTTTTCATGAGGCATTTAGGTATTTTAGGTTTCTTTTGTCTGTTATGCAGAAGATGTACTTTTTATTAATTTCTTTTTAGGACTAGCTTCTGCTTAAAGTGACTGGTGTTGTAAAATGTCTCTTGCTTATTTAGTTTATTTGATTTTTTTTCCTCCAGTCATATTGGTTAAGGGTACTTGTGTGGTACTTTTTGTTGCAAGAATCTTTTGTAGGAGACTTTATCTTCATTGATGCTTTGAGTTTATTTTCTGTAGTTCCAAAGTTAGGTCTTAATGATCTTGCTTCTCCTGTTACCAACAGGAGAAGAAAGGAGTGCCGCAGGTTATTCTCAGTGTCACAGTCATGAACATAAAAAGTGATTTCCATATGACTGATGAGAAGTCCTCTGACCACTTAGAATCTAATCAGATTGCAAAATGTTTTATCATGTGATTCCTACAAAATCAAAAGTTCTACTTCAGAGTAAAAAATCTTATGAACAAGTGAGACAACATATACATGAAATTTTTGGAGATTTTTTTCTCCCACATAGAAGGGCCATGGATATTCTCATCATAGTTACTTTCATCTGATCAGGATAATTCAGCAGGTTGTTCAAGTGGTGGATTGGCAATCGTAAGCCTGGGATCTGATTCTTTAATCAGCATATACTTTTTTCCCACTTTATAAAACGTTTCAGAATCCATCTGGTGGTGGTGGTGGTGGTGGTGTGTGTGTGTGTGTGTGTGTGTGTGTATTTTGGGAAGTACACTTTGGGAAGTAAACTTTGGGAAGTTTTTGGCCATTATTTCTTCAGATATTCTTTCTGCCCCTTTCCCTCTTCTGGGACTGCCGTAGTGCATATGTTGGCACGCGTGATGGTTTCCCACAGGTCTCAGGATCTGTTCATTTTTCTTCATTCTGTTTTCTTTCTGTTCCTCAGATTGGTTAGTCTCAATTGAGGGAGCCCAAAAATTGGCCTGTGGGTTGGTTTGTCTATCACCTATTGAGTGTATTTACTGGTGTATAACACACCACGTTAGACATACGGAAAAGAAACAGGCATTTAGAAGGACAAAGAGCGATCAAGGAAGACATCAAGACAAAAGCTTTACCAATAGTAACTAAGTTGGGAGTTACAAAGGAGGAGTTATTGATAGACTGAGAAAGAGGGGTTGGGATACTAGCAGTTTCAATAGATGTGAATGGCAGGTTCAGTGGGAATGATAGCCTACTATTAATAGAAGGATACAAAGTTGTAGTAAGAAAGTAAATTTTGGAGGTTAAGATCCTGGAATTGAGGCAGTTATGTCAATATCACAAATATAGTGACTACCTGTGTTTATGGACCAATTACTGCAATGATATATTGTGATATATAGAGCAATATATAATAGAGGCAATAATAGCCACTGTTTTTAAGTATCTGTAATGTAGCGGGTACTGCACTGGACACTTTCAAACATTTTTTTAAACTCTTCTTTTTGATTATTTTTTTATTGAGGTGAAACTCACATAACGTAGAATTAATCATTTTAAAGTGTATAACTAGTGGCGTTCAGTGCTAATTCACTATTGTGAATAGTGCTGCTATGAACGTTTGTGTACCAGTATTTGTTTGTGTACTTGTATTCAATTTTCTTGGGCATATATGTAGGAGTAGAATTTCTGGTTAATGTGGTAATTCTGTGTTTACCATTTTGAGAAATTGCTAAGCTATTTTCCTAAGTGGTTGTATATATTATATTCCTACCAGCAATGTATGAGGGTTCCAGTTTTTCCATATCTTTATCAGCACTTAGTATTTTCCTTTTTTTTTTTTTTTTTTTTGGTTATAGCCATTCTGGTGGATGTGAACTGCTACCTCATTGTGGTTTTGATTTGTATTTCCCTAATGATGATATTAAGCAATGTTTTAAGTGTTTTTGGTTATTTTTATATCTTTCTTGAAGAGGTGTTTATTCAGTTCTTTTACTGATTTTAAAATTGGGTTGCTTGTCTTTTTGTTGTTGAATTTTAAGAGTTCTTTATATATTCTGGATACTAGTCTCTTATTAGATATATGATTTGCTAATGTTTTCTCCCATTCTGTAGATTTTTTTAAAAAGATTTTTATTTATTTCTTTGAGAGAGAACAGGCAAGGGAAGGGGCAGAGAGAGGGAGAGGGAGAAGCAGTCTCCCCGCTGAGCAGGGAGCTCGATGCTGGGCTCTATCCCAGGACCTTGAGATCATGACCTAAGCCGAAGGCAGATGCTTAACCAACTGAGCCACCCAGGAGTCCCTGTTTTCCGTTTCTGGATAATGCCCTTTGATACACAGAAGTTTTAAATTTTGATTAAATTCAGTTTAGTGAGTTTTTCTTTTGTTGCCTGTGCTTTTGGTGTCATATCTAAGAATCCATTGCCAAATGAAGGTCATGAAGATTTGCCCCTATGTTTTCTTCTAAGAATTTTATAGTTTTAGTTGTTGTATTTACGTCATTGATCCATTTTGAGTTAACTTTTGTTTATTGTGTGAGGTAGTGGGTCTATGAAATTTTTTTATTAAATATTTTTGTTAAATATTTTATGTATTTTGCTGCTATCTCCTTTATTTACTCAGTAAAACATCTATGAAATTTATCCATGCCAATACATATGACACTAGTTTTTTCATTTACACCGCTTTATCATTTGAATGGCTTTTTACTAATTATTAATTTCCTCTCTCTAAATGGACTTCAACATGGCAATGAATTTTCTTCATCTTCTCTGATGCACATGAAGGAATTTTTCTAGGGTCTGCCATAGAATTTGCTGGTTCTTATGGTAAGAACATCTTCAAGTTAGATATTACTAAATTATTCTCTAAAGCCATTGTTCCCATTTTGCTCTCACTATTAATATCTGAGAGTGGTTCTTCGTCCTTGCCAATAGTTGGTATAATTACTTTTGTAGTTTTTGCTAATCTGATGGGTATAAATCTCATTGTCACTAACATATTTCTGTCCCTGATTATTAGTGAGATTGACTATTTTTCCACATATTTATTGGTCACGTGGGTAATTCTGTGAATTGCCTATTCATGCATCTGTCATTTTAGTGGCATTTTAGAAGAGAATGGTAGTAAAC
Source organism: Eumetopias jubatus (assembly GCF_037043125.1). Classification (NCBI taxonomy): domain Eukaryota; kingdom Metazoa; phylum Chordata; class Mammalia; order Carnivora; family Otariidae; genus Eumetopias; species Eumetopias jubatus. The sequence continues at coordinate 64,037,202 of NW_028274814.1, forward strand.
ATGGATGTTCAGTGTTCCATATTTAATTGGAAGTGCCTCCTACTCATTCTGGCTTCAGAGGCAAGTACTCAAGGCTTCTCTTTATTAGGAAACCTTACCTGACCTTCCAGAGAAGTTCAGATTCCTTTTTCCCCTCAGTCTTTGCAACACCTATGTGGTTGCATGTGTTTTTACAGCTTATTTCTCTTCTCTTTGCCAGACTGTAAGTACAATGAGGAAAGGACCAATTTTGCTTACCATTATATCTTTAGCACCTAGCAGGGGTCTTGAACATCAAAGGTGCTAGTTAATATTTATTGAGTTAATGAACAGAAGGGAAAATGAATGATGAATAAGGGGAGCTGATAGATAAAACATTCTGAAGAAGGATCCAAGGCATCTGAGGAGATGAAAGCATGGGGATGGGCATGAGATCTCAACACTTTTAAACTTTTATTGTAGTTTACATTATCTATTGATATTTTCTTTCTTAATCTAAGACAGTGGCTTTATTGATCATTATATTCTTCAGTAGCATTGTAGTTGGTTTTAATTAAATAATTGGGTGAATGAAAATGAGATCTTTGAATTACAGATTTATTTCTTTATTTGAGAGAGAGTGAGCGAGCATGGAGGGGAGGGGCAGAGGAAGAGGGAGAGAGGATCTTTAAGCAGACTGCACTGAGTCCAGAGCCCAACGTGGGGCTTACTCTTATGACCCTGAGATCATGACCTGAGCCAAAACCAAGAGTCAGACACTTAACCAACTACACTACCCAGGTGCCCCTGGGTATGTATGTATGTATTACTCATTTTTTCACAAGGGGGTATCAGGTTAGGTATTTCCAAGATGCATCTCTCTATTTTCTTTTATTCTTCTTACTATATTTGAATCGTGTAGTTTTGGGCCAGGTATTTATTTGCTTATCACCAGACAGATATGCCATGTTTGGGTAGTGTATATTGCTGCCAAAGGCTCACCATAAAGTTGTTGAAGGTGATAGAGTGGGTTTCTAGAAGTATAGCTAATTCCTCTGTGGTGTCTAGTTAATACAAAATATAAAAACACCAACCAAAGACATCTATATAGAATTAAAGAAATACTTATGTGTAGTTAAATGAACTTAGTAAATAAAACTCACTAATGTCAGTGCCATCACCCAATAGCTAGCCTTTTTTGGACTTGATTATATATTTACTCATAGAGAAATAGCATCAGTTGACATCTGTAGGATTCTGACAATATGGCATATAAAAAATGTTGGTAGTGCTTAGATTGCCCTATGAGAAAGCCTTGGATTTTTAGCTAAAATGGTGAAGAGGGAAAGTCCTTCAAATAGTGCTCATAAGGATTCAGGTTTGTTAGGGATATACTCAATTTAAGTGTGCTTCAGACATGAGGATTATTTTTTTCATTAACACATATATTGTGTTTTTCTGGAAGAATTAGAATCTCTGTGCATTACCAGTCTTTCATAGATAATTTTTTTCTCAATTACTAAGCATTGGAAGTGAAAAAATTACAGGTGATTGATACTAAAGTCAGGATCAGATGAAAAAAATGATCTTGGTGATGATAGTGGTACATTCATTTCAAGAAGAAATTAAAAGTAGCAGTTAGAACAAGCTTTATATCATCTTGGAAAAAAATGAGCAAAAGAGTCCTTTATGTATTTCCCTTGGTAAACATGTCTATTTCTGTTAAAGGGCACAATTAGCAGATTAAGACTTTTGATAAATGCATAAACATGGATTTAACCACTGTCAAAACTGAATTTATAAAAGTTAAAATAATGGACAAGGGAGATGTGTTGAGAAGCAAAATTCAGTTCAGTAGAAATCTTTATTGAGCCCTGACTATATTTTAGGTACCTGTACTAGCCACTGGAGGTTACAGAAATAAATGTTATTTGGTCTTCAAGAATCTCACAGTCGAGTAGATGAGAGTAATATAAACTAATACATTGTAGTGAGGACATAAATTGGGAAGGAATGGGTTTCTGAAATTTGATATTAGGGGCATGTGGGAAGACCCTGATGAAGCTGGAGATATTGAACCCTTAAATGCATGCCTCATTTGGGTATGTTACTCTGGCCCATTTACTGAGTGACTCAAAAAATGAGTTTTCAGTGGGACCTGGAACATTTAATCTGCAATAGGTTCAGGTTTCTGTGCAAGCTGCTCTGTTGCTAGGGTCATATGATCTAGCAGATCCAATGGTGTTTAAGTGTCAGTGGTAGACAGGGATGCTGTTTAGAGCCTTTGGCAGGCCCCGATAGGTAAATCATAGTGCAGATCCTTAGGATTTAGACCAAAGCCTGCCCTTCTCTGCTGATAACTATGCCTTTATAAGGAAATAGCTGTTGGTTTGCTGCTGGGTCTTAGATTCTGCTTAACTGTGAGCCAACAAGTTACTATGTGACCTGAGCTGCCCAGTACTAAGTGGGTGGTTATCTGACCCATGGGGCCATAAAGTTGGGCATGCACAGCAGTACTCCATTGTCAAACGGAAGCACTATGTATCTAATCAGGCCTGAGCAGGCCCTGAAGACACAATGCATTACAAGAAGAAGGTGCTCAGATGCTATAGTCCCTACTCTGCTAGCATCTTCCTTTTTCTGAGACTGCACCTATGGCTTCACGGGAAGTTCCCTAAGGTTAATTGACGGGAATAAAAGACTCAGATGTGGTTTACAGATGGTTCTTCATGATATTCAGGTACCACCTGAAAGTGGGCAGCTGCAGCCCTGTGGCTCCTCTTTGGGGTATCTCTGAAGGACAGTGGTGAAGGCCAATCCTTTCAGTGGGGAGAACTTTAGGCAGTGCACCTGGTTGTTCACTTTGCTTGGAAGGAGAAGTGGCCAGATGGATGATTGTATTGTTTCATGGGTTATGACCAGTGATTTGGCTGGATGGTCAGGGACTTGGGAGGAACATGATTGAAAAACTGGTGACAAGGGAACATGGGGAAGAGGTATGTAGATAGACCTCTCTGGACAAAAAATGTGAAGATGTTTGTGTTCCATGTAAATGCTTACCAAAGAATGACCTCGGCAGAAGAGGATTTTAATAATCAAGGGAGTAAGATGACCTATTTTGTGGATACCAGTCAGCCCTTTTCCCAGCCATCCCTGTTACTGTCCAGTGAGCTCATGCATAGAAATGGCCGTGCGGGCAGGGATGGAGTTTACACTTGGGCTCAGCAATATAGACTTTCACTCATCCAGACCTGTGTGGTTGGTTACAGCCAATGCTGAGTGCCCAGTCTGTCATCAGCAGAGAGTAACACTGAATTCCTTATATGACACCATTCCCTGGGGTGATTAGCTAGCTAACTAGAGGCAGGTGGATTATATTGGAGGGCCACCATCATGGAAGTGGCAGTGATTTGTTGTTACTGGAATAGACACTTACTCTAGATATGGAGTTGCCTTCCCTACATGCAGTGCTTCTGCCAAAACTATCAATCTGTGGGCTTACAGAATGCCTTATCCACCATTACGGTATTCCTTACAGCCTTGCTTCTGATCAAGAAACTTATTTCAGAGCAAAAGAATTACAGCTTGTGGAATTCATTAGTCTTATGTTTCCTACCATCCTGAAGCAACTGGCTTGATAGAATGTTGGAATAGTCTTTTGAAGACTTAAGTTACAGTGCCAGCTAGGTGTGTCAGTTTCTTGCAGCACTGGGGCAAGGTTCTTAAGAAGGTTGTGTATGCTCAGAATTAGTATCCAGTTTCTCCCATAGCCAGGATTCATAATAGGTTCAGGAATCAAGGGGTGGGAATGGAAGTGACTCCATTCACTATGACCCCTACTGACCCATGAGCAAAATTTTTAGTGCCTGTTTCCATGACTTTATGCTCTGCTGGCCTAGACGTTTTAGTTCCAAATGGAGGAACGCTTTTACCAGGAGACACAACAATTCCATTGAATTGGAAGTTCAGACGGCTGCACTGCCGGTTTGGACTCCTCATGCCACTGAATCAACAGGCAAAGCCACTACTGGCCGGGATGACTGATCCTGACTACCAAGGGAGAAATTGGACTGCTTCTTCACAATGGAGGTAAGGAAGGGTATGTCTGAAATACAGGAGATCCCTTAGGGCATCTTAGTATTATCCTGCCCTCTGATTAAGGTCAATGGAAAACTAAAGTAACCCAGTTCAGGGAGGACTGCTGATGGCCTAGACCCTCAGGAATGAAGGTTTGAGTCAGCCCATCAGAGAGTCATGACCAGCTGAATTGCTTGCTGAAGACAAAAGAAATTCAGAATGGGTAGTGGAAGAAGGTAGTTCTAAATACCAGCTCTAACCAAGTGACCAGTTACAGAAACAAAGTCTATAATAGTCATGAGTATTTCCTTTCAATTGTTATGAATATGTTTGTATGTAGGCACACATATGTATGGCTACGTATGTAAAATATCTTTGTTTTTTTCCCCTCTCATTTCCTTATCATGTAGCATAAGATGCATTGAGTGTGTACATAGTATTTTAAGTAGTGTTACTTTTCCATCATAGTATATAAAATTTGAGATATCAAGAAGAGTAAACCTGAGTTCTGTTCCTTGCTGCTGTGGACTCTAGGCCGCTGGGGTTGGTGAAGGATCTCAAGATGGCTGCGCGAAAACCTGCTGCTCTAAAAACCATTGACTGGGTAGCTTTTGGGGAGATCATACCCCGAAACCAGAAGGCCATTGCTAACTCCCTGAAATCCTGGAATGAGACACTTACCTCCAGATTGGCTACTCTCCCTGAGAAACCACCTGCTATCAGCTGGGCTTACTACAAGGCCAATGTGGCAAAGGCTGGTTTGGTAGATGACTTTGAGAAGAAGTTTAATGCCCTGGAGGTTCCTGTGCCAGAGGATAAATATACTGTTCAGGTGGATGCTGAAGAAAAAGAAGATGTGAAAAGTTGTGCCAAGTTTTTGTCTCTCTCAAAGGCCAGGATTGAGGAATATGAAAAAGAGCTGGAGAAGATGAGGAACATAATTCCATTTGATCAGATGACCATTGAGGACCTGAATGAAGTCTTCCCAGAAACCAGATTAGACAAGAAGAAGTATCCCTATTGGCTTCACAAGCCAATTGAGAATTTATAAACTTGAGTTGGGGAGAAAGCTCTGGCCCTCGTATTGTAAATGCTGGACATTAAAAATAATGATATGGTAAAAAAAAAAAAAAGTAAACCTAATTGAAGGACTTTTCCTCTTCTGGGGAAGAGGTTAGTATGTTTCCAGGTGTACACAGGATAGTTGTATCATCTTAGTCATAATTAAGACCTTGTTACTGTCTTTATTTGGAGATTAAGTGTGGTTTAAGGAGATGTGTACAGGTGCTAAGTTGACTAGGGATGGACTTGTGATGGTTAATTTTATGTTTCAAATTGGGCCAAGGGTTTTTATTGTTTCCTGTCTCACCTTTAGGTCTTTAATCCATTTTGAATTTATTTGTGTGTATGGTGTAATAAAGTGGTCCAGTTTCATTCTTTTGCATGCAGCTGCCCAGTTTTCCCAAAACCATTTGTTGAAGAGGCTGTCATTTTCCCATTGGATATTCTTTCCTCCTTTGTTGAAGATGAATTGATCAGATAATTGGGCATCCATTTCTGGGTTTTCCGCTCTGTTCCATTGATCTGTGTGTCTGTTTTTGTGCCAGTCCCATACTGTCTTGATCGCTACAGCTTTGTAAGATAACTTGAAGTCTGGAATTGTGATACCTCCAGCTTTGCTTTTCTTTGTCAAGATCACTTTGGCTATTTAGGGTTTTGAGATTCCATACAAATTTTAGGATTGTTTGTTGTAGTTCTGTGAAAAATGCTTTTGGTATTTTGATAGGGACTGCATTAAATGTGTAGATTGCTTTAGGTAGTATATGATATAGAGAACAAAGGTCAAAAACCGAAATGCAGATAAAATTAAATTTACTTATAACCTGCAGCCTATTGACAGATACTTGAGGCTGGCAGAGTATCACTTTCCTCCAGGAACTCCCAATCTTTTTTTTTTTTTTTTAAGGTTTTATTTATTTATATGTCAGAGAGAGAGAGAGAGAGAGAGAGAGAGAGAGAGAGAGAGCACAAGCAGGGGGAGTGGCAGGCAGAGGGAGAAGCAGGCTCCCTGCTCAGCAGGGAGCCCAATGAGGGACTCGATCCCAGGACGCTGGGATCATGACCTGAGCTGAAGGCAGACGCTAACCCCCTGAGCCACCCAGATATCCCCAGGAACTCCCAATCTTAATGTTAATGCTTTGCTCGTGGGAAAAACAACCTTTGCTTGACAATAGGTAGGCCTCCAGGATCCTATGAGTCTTTAGCAGATGAAAATCTATTTGTAAACTTCACTTTGTATTTACTTCCCCCAATTCCAAAGTATAATCAGTTGCTTCTCACAGTCCAGGGACAACACTTTTCTGCCCTTGGGTCCTGTCCCTGTGCTTTCATAAAACCACCTTTTTGCACCAGAGATGTCTCAAGAATTCTTTCTTGGTCATCAGCTCTGAACCCCAACATCTCTACATCAGTTTAGACATTTTAACAATATTTGTTCTTCCAATCCACGAGGATGGAATGTCTTTCCATTATTTGGTGTCATCTTCATTTCTTTTCATCAGTGTTTTATAGTTTTTAAAGTACAGGTCTTTTAACTCTGGTTAGGTTTATTCCTCAATATTTTTTCATTTTTGGTGCGGTTGTAAATGGGATTGTTTTCTTAATATCTCTTTCTGTTGCTTCATTTCTGGGTATAGAAATGCAAAAATTTCTGTACATTGATTTTGAATCCTGAGACTTTACTGAATTTGTTTATCAGCTCTAGTTCACCAGTTTTTTGGTGAACTCTTCCAGGTTTTCTGTATATAATATGTCATCTGCAGATAGTGAAAGTTTAACATTTTTCTTAATGATTTTGATGCCTTTTATTTCTTTTTGTTGTCTGATTGCTGTGGCCAGGACCTCCAGTACTATGTTGAAAAGAAGTGATGAGAGTAGACCTCCTTGTCTTGTTCCTGACCTTAGGGGAAAAGCTCTCAGTTTTTCTTTATTAAGGATGATGTTAGCTGTGGTTTTTCATATATGGCCTTTATTATGTTGAGGTATATTCCCTCTAAACCTACTTTGTTGAGCGTTTGTATTATGAATGGATGTTGTACTTTGTCAAATGCTTTTTCTGCATCTATTGGAAGGATCATGTGGTTCTTATTCTTTCTCTTATTGATGTGATGTATTAATTATGTTGATTGATTTGCAAATATTGAGCCACCCTTGCAACCCAGGAATAAATCCCGCTTGATCATGGGGAATGATTTTTTTAATGTATTGTCAGATTTGTTTTGCTAGTATTTTATTGAGGATTTTTGCATTTATATTCATCAGGAATATTGGCCTATAGTTCTTTTTTTGTGTTGTCTTTATCTGGTTTTGGTATCAGGGTAATGCTAGCCTCATAGAATGAATTTGGAAGTTGTCCTTCCTCTTGCATTTTTTGAAACAGTTTGAGAATAGGTATTAAGTTTTCTTTAAGTGTTTGGTCCAATTCACCCATGAAACCATCTGAACCTTGACTTTTGTTTGTTGAGAGTTTTTTGATTACTGACTCAATTTCTTTGCTGATAATCAGTCTGTTCAAATTGTCTGTTTCTTCCTGTTTCAGTTTGGGTAGGTTGTATTTTTTTTTTTTTTTGGAATTTATGTTGATACGTAGTTTTTCATACTATTTTCTAAAATTGTTTATATTTCTGTGGGGTTGCTTGTTATCTCTCGTCTCTCATTTGTGATTTTATTTATTTTTATTTTTTATTTTTTGGTCCTTTCTCTTTTTTTCTTGATAAGTCTGGATAGAAGTTTATCAATTTTATTGATTTTTTAAAAAAGACCACTCCTGCTTCCATTGAGCTGTTCTATTTATTTTTTAGTTTTTATATCATTTATTTCTACTCTATATTTATTTATTTATTTATTTTAAAGATTTTTTATTTATTTATTTGAGAGAGAGAGAACGAGAGACAGAGAGCATGAGAGGGAAGAGGGTCAGAGGGAGAAGCAGACTCCCTGCTGAGCAGGGAGCCCGATGTGGGACTCGATCCCGGGACTCCAGGATCATGACCTGAGCCGAAGGCAGTCGCTTAACCAACTGAGCCACCCAGGTGCCCATCTACTCTAAACTTTATTATTTCCTTTCCTCTTCTGGCTTGAGGTTGTTTGTTGTTTTTTTCTATCTCCTTTAGGTGAAAGGTTAGGTTGTTTATTTGGGATTTTTCTTGCATCTTGAGGTAGGCCTGTATTACTATAAACTGCCCTCTTAGAACTGCTTTTGCTGCATCCCAAACGTTTTGGACTGTTGTGTTTTCACTCTCATTTGTTTCCATTTACTTTTTTATTTATTCTTTTATTTCCTGGTTGACCCATTCATTATGTAGTAGCATGTTCTTTAACCTCCATGTATTTGTGGTCTTTTCAGATTTTTTCTTGTGGTTGACTTCTAGTTTCATAATATTGTGGTCAGAAAAGATGCATGGTATGACCTTGATCTCTTTGAAATTGTTGAGGCTTGTTTTGTGGTCCAATATGTGATCTGTTCTGGAAAATGTTCCACGTGTACTTGGAAAGAATCTGTGTTCTGCTGTTTTTGGATGGAATGTTCTGAATATATCTGTTAAATGCTTCTGGTCCAGGGTGTCATTCAAAGCCATTCTTTCCTTGTTGATTTTCTGTTTAGGTGATCTGTACATTGATGTAAGTGGGATGTTAAGGTCCCCTACTATTATTGTATTATTATCAATTAATTCCTTTATGTTTGTTATTAACTGTTTTATGTATTTAGGTTCTCCCATATTGGGTGCATAAATATTTACAATTGTTATATCTTCTTGTTGGATTGTCCCTTTTATTATTGTATGGTGTTCTTCTTTGTCTCTTGTTATAATTGTTCTTTTAATGTCTGTTTTGTCTGATATAAGTATTGCCACTCTTGCTTTTTTTGATGTGCATTTGCATGATACATGTTTCTCCATCCCCTCACTTTCAATTTGCACGTCTTTAGGTCTAAAATGAGTCTCTTGTAGGCAGCATCTAGATGGGCCTTTTTTTTTTTTTTAAATCCATTCTGTCACCCTGTATCTTTTGGTTGGAGCATGTACTCCATTTACATTCAAACTAATTATTGATAGATAGGTATTTGTAGCAATTTTACTTGTGTTTTGGTTGTTTCTGAAGATTTTCTCCAATCCTTTCTTGTCTCTCTTTCATAGTTTGCTGGTTTTCTTTAGTGATATATTTGGATTTCTTTCTGTTTATTCTTTGCATACTTATTAACGGTTTTTGATTTGTGATTACCATTAGGTTTGCATATAACATCTTTGGTATATAGCAGTCTATTTTAAGTTCGTTAAGTTTGAACACATTCTTTACTGTTCTCCTTCCCACATTTTGGGTAATATGTTGTCATATTTCATATCCTTTAATTTTATGAGTTCCTTGACTGATTTTTTACAGAAGTATTCCTTTTTACAAATTTAGTGTTTCCTGCCTTTACACTGTCATTTTTGAGCTTTCCTTTCAACTCAGAGTCCCCTTTAATATTTCTTGCAGGGCTGGTTTTGTGGTCATGAACCTCTTTTTCATTTATGTTTGTCTGGGAAACTCTTTATCTCTCTTTCTGTTCTGAATGATAGCCTTGCTGGATAAAGTTTTCTTGGCTGCAGGTTTTTCCCTTTGAGTACTTTAAATATAGCCTGCCACTTCTTTCTGGCTTGGAAAATTTCTGCTGAAAAATTTGCTGATAACCTTATGGGGTTTCCCCTGTATGTAACTGTCTTCTTTTGCCTTGCTGCTTTTAATATTTTCTCTTTATTACTATATTTTTGCATTTTAATTACAATATGTGTTGATGTGGATTTGCTTTTTTGGTTTTTTTGGGAGTTTTCTATGCCTCCTGGATCTGGATATCTGTTTGCTTCCCCAGATTGGGGAATTTTTCAGCTGTTATTTATTCAAATAAATTTTCTGCCCCCTTTTCTGTCTTCTGGGACTCCTGTAATATGAATGCTATTACTTTTGATCGAGTCACCGAGTTCCCTAAGTTTATTCTCATTTTGCATAATTCTTACTTCTCTCTTTTATTCAGCTTGATTACTTTCCATTACTCTGTCTTCTAAGTCATCAATTCGTTCCTCTGCTTCTTCCATCCATCTCTTCCTTCCGGCAAGTGTTTTTCTCGTTTTGTTTATTCAGCCCTTTCTCTCTGCTATTTTATTCCTTATCTCTGTGTTAATGGTCTCACTGATGTTCTCTAGCCTTTTCTCAAGTCTAGTTAGTATCCTTATGATCATTGCTTTAAATTCTCTATCAGGCATGTTACTTACATTTGTGTCACTTAGATCTCTGGTGGTGGCCTTGTCCTGTCCTTTCATTTGGGATAAATTCCTCTGTCTTCTTATTTTGTCTAAGTCTCTACCTGTTTCTGTGTTAGGATTGTTAGCCATGTCGCTTGTTGTTAAGGGTAATGGCTTTATGAAGAAGGGGTCCTGTAGTGCCCTGCAGTGTAGTTTCCCCTATTCCCCATGCCTGGTGCCTCTGGGAGTATCATCAACGTATGCTGCATGCACCCTTCTGTTGTGTCCTGACCACTTTGTCCTTCAGGCCAGTTGTCTGTAGAGGCTCTCTTTGCCTCTTGTGGGCAGTGTTTTGTCCCTGGGCTGAATATGGCATGTTTTTTTAAGTAGGTGTGTTCTGGTCTGCTTGTGAAATGAGACCTGTCACCACCTCTGGTAGGTATGAGCAGGGGTATGGGCCGGTTGTCTGAAGGAGGGTTCCTGGTGCGCTGGGAGTGAGGCAAGGGTGCCTGGTAGCGGCGGTTCCACCCTGGAGCAAGGGGGTTGAGGGAGCTTGGTGTAAGCGTGTTAGGTAGTGAGTATAAGCCTGAGCTGGATCCTGCAGGTGTCTGTGAGTTTATATTGGGTGGGGGAGGGAAATGGTGCCTTCCAGTTCCTTTGTTTCTGGGCGTCTCTCTCTGAAGGCTGCCTCTTTGGGACATGCTCAGAGATGAGCAACTAACCTCCCTACTGTGTGCCCTTGGTGCTCTTTAGATCGCTGTTTCCATGCTGTATGTCTGTGGGCTCTTTGACTGCCTTTTCTCCAAGAGCAATCCCAATGTCCTCTGGGCTCTCCCTGAGCCAAACACACTGACTTTTGAAACTCCAGGCTGTAAGCTGCGCTGATTGCAAGAACTCATGAAATTCAGCCCCTCTCACTTTCCAAGCTAATAGCTATGGGGATTCGTTTTCCCTGTGCCCTCCCCTATGTGTTAGTCTGTCTCTTGCCCTTCTCCGCAACTGTGGCTCCCTTCTGACTGCAGCAGCCGGGGTCTGTTTCCCTCCCAGCCTGCTTCTCTGCACTTACTACTTTCTTTGATGTGGTCTCTTCTCTACCTGTTTGTTCTGCCAGTCTTCATGTTGATTTCTGGGATATTTTGGATGATTTGCTAGTTATCTGGTTGTGTTTGTTGGATGAGTTGAGCCTCGGGTTCTCCTACTTCACCACCATCTTGCCCTCTTCTCTTTGAGCTTTTATTTTCCCCCACAACCTCATTTTAGATTATTGAAAATAGTCATTATGTCTCTGTCCTCCTTGTTGAAAGCTAGGCATTAATTAAATATTCCTGGTGACAGATTAGTGAATATAGTAAAATGGAATCCTATGCCAAATAAGATACTGCTTAAATTAAAAAGGAGAAACCCATGAGCAGTGGTACTCAGTACTGTTTGTTTTCACTTTTTTAAAAGTAAAGTAAGTTAAAGGAGTAATTATGAAGACTATAGGATTTCCCTGTTCATAAAACATTTTGAGGGGAAAAGAATGATTGGATACTTTCAGCATTTAAAGCTGGTTAATTACCACACATTCTTTCCATTGTGATTGTGTAGCAATGCTGAGGTCTGGAATCATGCAGATCATTTCAGAACCTTTTTTTCTCTTTTTTTAAATCAGCTCTCAGTAGAGTCCTTTCTCTGTTGGTTCTCAGACTTAGAAGACATATAGTGATTTTCTAAGCAGAGAAAATCTTGGTTCTTCCTGCAATTCAATTACTTTAACATGGTTTTAGTAATTAAAAGAAAATACAGATTGTGCTTCAGAAATATCACAGAACAGTTATTCTAATCAAGAAAGGTATGCCATCTTTTTGGGAGAGTATGTGTAATGAATTTTCAAGCTTGTCAGCTCTTTAGGAGGAAAGCTAATAATTGAGTAAAGTGAATAAAACACCATTAATTGGTTATGTATATATATATACATGTCATATATATATATATATATATATATGTACGTAGGTATATTGGTGTGTGTATATATAATATATATATAGGTTGCATATATATATGTGTTGGTGTATACATACTATATATATATCGAGAAGCTGAGGCATGTGTTTCTGTATGTAGGAACTGTAGCATTCTTTTAAGTAGTTATCTGTTCTTAGCTGTTCTTAACATAATGGGAGATTGGTTAGACCGATGGTGTTCTAATTGTTCTTCGTCTGTGAAACCCAGACTGAAGGTTATTGATCACTTCAAGTGTGTGTGTATGTTGAGAGAGAAAGTCATTGTGAGGGATGTAAATAGAATGTTACTTTCATTTTAAGAGATTCTTTGTTTTAGCCTTTCAGAATATAATGAAACTACTGTTGTAACTGGGACACAGAGGTGCAAAGGGCACCTGGCTCTGGGGATCCCAAACAGAGCAGGTTCAGCCACTTGCCACTGACAAAATCCAAGGGCAGAGAGATGAGTGGTGGTGAAACAAGAAAGGAATTTATTTCAGTGAGGCTAACCACTGGAAAGACAGCAAACTAGTGTCTCAAAGACTGTCTCCAAAATGCTGAAAATACTTACAGGTTTAGATAAGGAAAATGTAGGACAAAAGTCCATAGATACATGCAAGTGGGCATTAAATGTCAGGTTGATCATTGTCTTGGGATCAATCACATGTGGTCTTGCTGGTGTCAGGGCAGTCCCTGTTGCTTGAGGGAATAGTTTCAGTTCCTATCACAGAATGCTTTGCCTGCAGGGTCTTTTGCCTGAGTTGAGTTAAGCTGGAAAGGAGAACTTAAAGAATTAGAAAATACAGACTGAGGTAAAAATAGAGGGAGTTGAAGTCCTCTTTCACTATCATAGGCATCAGAGTTGTACTGATTGTGGAGGAACCAGTGCTTAGAAGAATTGCACTTTTGTTCACATCACTACCATTGCGTTCCAGTTACCCATAGTACGTGTATCTTTTTCTCATGGTAAAAAAAATTATGGTAAGAAGATTAAGCTCATAACATATTACCAGGGAATATGCCAAAATGAGCTAGATGATAGTATGGTGGTACTGACAGTAGAGATGCTACCACAGGATAGGTCACATAATTGAATACATGTTTATATAAACACACACATATATACCTGTATATGTTTCATCTTAAATTGCCTGGGAATATTGAAATCCCCCAATTTGTTGTATCCTTTAAATATCCTAGTGTAGTACTAGTTTGCGCATAAGCCAAGTTTGATTGTGCATTTTTGAGTTGTATGTGGTTCTTTGGAAAGTTTTAAGAAATTTTCTGGAATAGCAATTTTGAACTGACTAATCTGTTCATAGTTGCAGGTGTGGTTCACATTTTTTCCTATGTATTTGAGAAGTTGAAGTCAGTAAGTCAATCAAAAATAATGTGTTTATTCATGGACTTTTCTTCTGTGCAAAAAAAAAAAAGGCAGACTTTTCAGAATGGCTGGAAGAGGCAGAAGATGAGACTGGAAATGCACATGTGAGCCAATTTATTAAGGAACTATAGGATCTTTACTGGTAGAGTACCAACCACATAATGGTATGATTATAGTGTATAATCATTCTGTTATGCAACAATCTAAAAAAATAAGGTTTTCTTTTTTTTTTTTTGTGACAGAGGGTAGTGGTATGTAAAACTTAAAGTAAGACAAACTTTTCTAAGCAGAAAGGTGATTATAATTTGGGTATGCCTGATAGCTTCTCTAGTCTCAGGCAGCCTAGCTTACTGTATAGAGCTTTAAAAAGCCTGATGTAGTGATGTCCGCTATTTCACTTTTCATCTAAGGTTATCTTGTTTTCTTATTATCTATCCCATCCCTGTTCAGTTCCCTTGGTTTTCCAGTTTGATGACTCCATGGTCTGTTCTCACTTCATCTGTCCTGTGTTTGATCTTTTGGACACCTGATTTTAAGCTTAGCTACATTAAGCACTCTGAGACAGTTTAAATCCCGCACATCTTTTTTCTCTAGTTCTCAGTCCTTCCCCACTTTGGTTTTTGTAGCAGTTGTAGTTGTGCCTAAAAGATAATCTTTCCTTTCTCCTCACTTTCAAGAAACGCTCATTAGCTGGAGTGCCTGCTTAATGTGCTCTTTCTCCTCCCACCTGTGCTAGAGGAGGGGACTTAGCACTAGTGACAAGTGTTGAGGCTGCAATGAAATCTCAGACAGAATTCCTTTTCACTATTTATTTTTGTATATTTTGATTTTAAAAATCCATTTTATTGAGGAATAACATACAACCAAAATCATCAGTAATCCAATACTATTAAAAATATTAAATAAATTAAAATAACCAATAATATTTTCATGACTTTTTATACATATTTACATATGAGAAACTATCACTGCATTCATGATCTAGAACATTTCCATCACTTTGAAATATTTCCTTATGGCTTTTTACAGTTGACCCCATCCTAGCACTCCTTGTTCCTGACAACCTGATTTGTTTTTCATCACTGAAATTTTGCCTTTTTTTAGAATTTCATTTAAAAGGAGCATTATGGATGTCATTTTGTGTGTTTGCTTCTTTCACTTGGTGGAATAAAGATTCATCCATGCTATTGTGTATATGAATAGGTTAAATTTTGTTGCTGAGTAGTATTCCATTGTATGGATATGCTACAATTCCTTTATCCATTTACTAGCTGATAGACATTTCAGTTGTTTCTGTTTTTTGTTTTTCCTTTTTATATTAACATTACATGTTTTTTTTTTAATTTTAAAATTGTGGTAAAATGTACATGACATAAAATTTATCACTCTAATCATTTTTAATGTACAGTTCAGTGGCATTAAGTCCATTCACATTGTTGTGTAACCATTACCACTAAAAGTTCTCCAGAACTTTTAATGTTATTATAATTGGTGTTGTTTATTTTAATTTTCAGTTTTTAGCTTCTGGTGTATAATAAAATACAGTTGGTTTTTTAAATTATTGATCTGGTATTCTTCATGTAACTTTTTTGAGGATTCCTTAGGATTTTCAACATAGACAGTCATTTTGCCTGTGAATAAAGATAGTATTACTTCTTTTCCAGTCTGCATGCCTTTTATTTCTATTTCCTATCTTACTACACTGGCAAGGACCGCCGATGGGAGCATGCAAAGCATGCATCTTTGACTTCTTAAGGATTTTAGGGTGAGGCATTAGGTCTTTGACCATTAAATAATGATGTTAGCTGTGAGTTTTCTTTTTTGGAGATAGTCTGTATCAGATTGAAGACATTTGTTTGCTAAGAATTTTTTATTTTTATTTTATTTATTTTAAAGATTTTATTTATTTATTTGACAGAGAGAGAGATAGCGAGAGCAGGAACACAAGCAGGGGCAGTGGGAGAGGGAGAAGCAGGCTTCCCGCTGAGCAGGGAGCCCGATGCGGGGCTTGATCCCAGGACCCTGGGATCATGACCTGAGCCGAAGGCAGATGCTTAACAACTGAGCCACCCAGGTGCCCCGATTTTTTTTTTTTTAAAGTATGCTCCACACCCACGATGGAGCCCAATGTGGGGCTTGAACTCATGACCCTGAGATCAAGACCTGAGCTGAGTTCAAGAGTCAGATGCTCAAGTGACTGAGCCACCCAGGTGCCCCAAGAACAGAATCTATCTTTAAATGTTATATATGCACTTGAAAGAATGCCTAATCTGCACCTGATTGGTAGCGTTTTTCCAGAAATTTTTGTTTGTTTCGAGTCTTTATTTAAATTCTAGCTGGTTAACATATAGTGTAACATTGGTTTCAAGAGTATAATTTAGTGATTCATCACTTATGTTCAACACCCAGGGCTCATCACAAGTGTCCTCCTTGATACCCATTACTCATTCATCCCATCCCCTGCCTACCTCCAGAAATGTTAGCTTAAATTGGTTGATAATGTTGTTGAAGTTTTCTATATATTTACTGATTTTCTTCCTGCTTATTTTATCAATTATTTTGAGAAACTGTTGAAATCTCTAGCTGTGGTTTTGATTTATGTATTTATCATTTCGGTTTTGTCACTCTTTCATTTATTTTGAAGCTGTTATTAGATGCATATACATTTAAGATTGTTATGTATGCCTGATATTAATTTATTTCTATATCATTATGACATCTCTTTATCCCCAGTAATATTCTTTGATCTGAAGTCTAATTTTTCTGGTGTTAATATAGCCACTTCAACTTTTTTTTTTTGATTACTGTTTGCATGTATATCTTTTACAAACCTTTATTTTTTAAAAATTTTATTTATTATTTAATTGACAGAGAGAGAGAGACACAGTGAGAGAGGGAACACAAGCAGGGAGAGTGGGAAAGGGAGAAGCAGGCTTCCTGCCGAGCAGGGCGCCCAATGCTGGACTCTGGGATCATGACCTGAGCCGAAGGTAGTCGCTTAACCAGCTGAGCCACCCAGGCGCCGCCACAGCCCTTTATTTTTGTCTTTTTTTTTTTTCTTAGCCAAAATGAATTTCTTGTGGCATATAGTCAGGTCTTTTATATTGAATGTGACAATTTCTGCTTTTTAGCTTAGCTGTTTAGATCATCTGTACTTAATATAATTATCAATGTAGTTGAATTTAAGTATATCATTTTGTTATTTGTTTTCCTTTTTCCCTTTCTGCCTTTTCTTCTTTTCCTAAGTTATGTTGAGTTTGAGGTTGTTTTTTGTTTTTAATTTCATTTTATGCCCACTGTGGCTGTATATTTTGGTTAATTAATCAGGTCATTTTTCTAGGGTTTACAATATATACCTTTAACTAATTAACTTTCTAATAATGTTCTATTTCATGTGTGTTGTAAGAACTTTTCAGTAGTATACCTCTATATCCTCTCTCATCATTTGTGGTATTGATTATCATTTTGTTTTCTTCTGTATATTCAATAAAACCAACAATGCATTGTTATTACTTTTGTTTTAGGAAGTCAGTTATCTTTAAAATTTTTATGTTTAGCCACATATTTACTATTTCTGGCACTCTTTATTCCATTTGAACCAATTCAAATTCCAATCTGGTTTAATTTTTCTTCTTGAAGAACTATCTTTAACATTTCTTTCAGTGCAGGTTTGCTGGCAAAGAATTCTCTCAGCTTGTTTGTCTGGAAAAATATCTTTATTTCCCCTTCTATTTTTAAAGATAGAAACTGAATCAGTAATCAAAAACCATCAAAAAAGAAAAGCTTAGGACCAGATAGCTTCACAGGTGAATCCCACCAAACATTTAAAGAATTAATACCTATTCTTCTTAAGCTATTGCAAAAACAGAAGAGGAAGAAATGCTTCCAAATTTATTCTATGAGGCCAGCATTAGCCTGATACCAAACCCAGACAAGGACACTACAGAAAAAAAATAATAAATGGATAAAATTATGGACCAAAAGCTCTGATTAACGCAGATGCAAACACCCTCAACAAAATATTTACAAACCAAATTCAAAATATATTAAAAGGATCATTCACTGTGCTCAAGTAGGATTTATCTCAATGATGCAAGGATGGTTTGATACCAGCAAATCAATCAACATGGTACACCACATCAACAAAATGAAGGATAAAATTCATATCATCATCTTAGTCAATGTTGAAAAAGCATATGACAAAATTTGACATCTGTTCATGGTAAAAACTCTCAGAGATTATACCTCAACATAATAACGGTCATATATAACAAACCCACACCTAACATCATACTTAGTGGTGAAAAGCTGAAGACTTTTCCTCTAAGACCAGGAAAAAGACAAGGATGTCCACTCTCACTACCTTTACCAATATAATATTGGTACTCCTGCCTGCAGCAATCAGACTAAACAAATAATAAAACCTTATGTAGAAAATGCCCTGTGGGTCCCAGTAGTGCAATCTTCTTTGGTCACCAGACTCCAGGGGTGTCCCCTGTTTGGGCTCTGTGTGCCTTCCTGTTTTGACTGGGCCTTGACTGCTGTAGTTGTGCTGGTAGGTGGGGGTAGCCTTCCCCCACTTACTGTCCTCCCCCTGCCCTGCCTTTCCCTGGGGCTGTCTACCAAGTAAGGTAGTGTGTTAGTCCCTTTTGGTGGATGCCCATCCCAGCTGAGGCTGCCTGCCTGTGGGGTGTGGCAAATCAGGATTCACTCTGGAGGGGTGCCTGCTGGGATGGGCAGGTTGGGTGGGTCTGCAGGGACACACTCAGAAGGAGTGAGCTGTGCTAGCAAGGAAGATGGAGAGTGTTAGAACTGGCTCTTGCCTGTGTCAGGCCACCTAGGCTGAAGGAAGGCTAGAAAAATGGCTCCTGCCAGCACTTCTGTTCTAGGGGAAAGCTCCCGTTGACCCCTACCCCTCTGGCACAGGCTTAAAAACTAGTCAGTAAATCTCCTTCCCCTATAACCCAGGTGCTCTTCAAACTGCTGCCTTTATGCTTCGTCTTAGGTGAATAATATAGTGCTCTGGCCCTCCAGGAGTGAAGTCTTGGTTTCCTATAGCCCTTTCGTTCTCTCAGAGTTATACCTCCTGGCTTTCAAAGCTGGATGATATGGGGCTTGTCTTTCAAGTGCAGGTTCCTAGAGCTGGGGGTGCCCAATGTGGGGCTTGATCTTCTTGCTCCTCAGGGAGGACTTCCACTCCCGTAATATCTTTCCCATTTGTGGGTTACCATGCAGGAGGTTTTTTTTTCTCTGACCACTTCTCAGTCCCTCTTGCCTTTCTTTTGATTTCTTTCTTTCTTTTTTTTTTTTTAAAGATTTTATTTATTTATTTGACAGAGACAGCGAGAGAGAGAACACAAGCAGCGGGAGTGGGAGAGAGAGAAGCAGGCTTCCCGCCGAGCAGGGAGCTTGATGCAGGGCTTGATCCCAGGACCCTGGGATCATGACCTGAACTGAAGGCAGACGCTTAAGGACTGAGCCACTCAGGTGCCCCCCGCTTGCCTTTTTTGATGTGACTTTTTCTTTATATCCCTAAAGAAAGAGGGAAGAGCTGTTCTGCTAGTCTTCGGGTCATTTTCAGAATGAGTTGCGTTATATGTATTTGGAACCTCAAGTGTGTCTAGGGGTGGGGGTGAGCCCAGGATCCTCTTACTCTGCCATCTTCCCTGCACTTTCTTTCTGATTTTTTTGAATGGCTGTTAATTTTGATTGGATTAAGCTATTTTGAGTTTTATCTTGTTGATTGTTGAATTTTGTTGTATTATTTCAAATAGTGTGTATTGTTCCAACTCTCATTTATGTTATTTGAAATCATTTGGATTATTTTGAGGCATATTTTTAAGATTTGTTAGTGTGGGTCCAGAACAGAGTTTATTGTAGGTCACTACTAAGGAGATGTGCTCCTGAGGATTCAGCTGAATCCTCTATGTATTACAAGGTTTATCCACTCTGACTAGTAGGAATCTAAACTGTTGTCTGCTGTGTGTGAGCTTCAGATGTTGTACTCACTTTTGTTTATCTTTTCCTAGTCTTCTATAATTTTCTGTCATTTGTGTATGGGTTTTAGTCATCCCAAGACTTGTGCAGACTTTTCTATCTATCTCTGGGATTCTTAGTGTAGTTTTCTCAAGTTCTTGGCCCTGGAAGTTGTAGTTGCCTTATAAACCTTTAACTCTGTCTCCTCAACTCAGTTTTGCTTGAGTGTCGCCACTATGTCTTGTAGCATACAAACTGACTCCTGTTTGTAAGCTGGGCAATTACAATGCTTACTTTTCTTATTTCCTTTCTTTCAGGTGTTACAGTCCTGTGCTACCTGTGGTCTAATACCTGAAAGCCACTGTTTCATATATCTTGTTCAGTTTTCTAGTTGTGTTAGTTGGAAAGTTAAATCTTGCCCCTGTGTCTCCATTTTGATTGGAAGTAGAATATTGTCTGTATAGTGTAATTTAAACTTTCCTTCATCCTTTGTCGTACTTTTCTTTTGAAGTAACTACACTACAGAAGATAATGGATACTTTAGGGGTGGGTGGTAGTGAAGATGTCTGCAAGTAAACTGCTGGTGATAGTTAGGAAATGTATGTTTTATTTTTTCTGTTCACTCTTTTCATCTTTTATTATAGTTCATATTTTATAAAGTATTTTATGAAAAGTAAAGTCTCTCCACTTGTCATATCTTTGTATAAAATTTACATGCTAGGAATATGCACCATAGTTTTTGGTAATTTCCTGTATTTTAGACACATCTCTTCCTACTCTTAGTAAACCTTGAGAAACCAGACATTTCTCATTTCTCTATCCATAATAGATCATTGTACTCAGCAACTATTTAGAAAACACACTCATTTTGACATAATGTGAAGAATTTTAGTGTACAAATTTTATGCTGTTTGGCTAATTAGAGATCCTTAGTATAGTTACAGGGTTTTCCTGTTCATTTTCTGAAATGAGTCTAATGTGATCTTTCTCCAGATTTATATTCTTTCTGACTAGGTGACAATCCCAGAGCTTTCCATCCTTGGCATTATTATCCTTTTCATTGTGTTGAAACTATAGTTTATAAGATAGCTGCAGCTGCACTTGGATAGTTCTACTGCTTTGGTCTTTTCAGGATTCATGCATGTGGTAACAAATACCACCAGTAACATCGTCTCT
The DNA here is from genome assembly GCF_037043125.1 of Eumetopias jubatus. Classification (NCBI taxonomy): domain Eukaryota; kingdom Metazoa; phylum Chordata; class Mammalia; order Carnivora; family Otariidae; genus Eumetopias; species Eumetopias jubatus. Next base: position 64,058,036 of record NW_028274814.1, read on the forward strand.
AAGGGATGAGGACTATAGATATGTACAATTTAAAATTATTTCTTTTGGAAACTCACCTCTTTTTCCATTCTTCCTTTATTTCTCCTGGAAATTATATGTGTTCTTCAAGGTTATGCAAGCTTTGACAAGCTGAGCTTTGCCAGCCTATCCAGGGGAAAAGTCAGCACCTTACATGGAGCCAAAGTAGAGGGGAAAAAATCCCCAATTTTAATGGCATTGTGTCAGGAAATGGAAAGCATGGTAGGGCATGTGTGCAGATATATGAAAACTTGTAGCTCTGCATGCTCTTAGGTTTTTATTGTGTTCCTTTTATGTTTTATAGAGATAATATAATATAGGCCGTGGTGAAAAATTTTTTTCTCTACTTTTTAAAGGAGTGGTGGATGTTTTTGTGATGCTGTCAAGATAAAATTTCTATTTTTTGTTAATATATTTACTATCTGTTTGATATTTCTATAAATAAATGAATCTTTACGCAGCTTTTGCATTTTACCCTGGGCAACATTGTGTGCTCGCTTGTGTTTGTTTGACTCTGCTTTCATTTGGCTTCCTTTTTCTGAGACTTGAACTATTTAATGTCCATAGCCAACCTTCTAATGTTCTAGTGCAACTATATGCTCCTCATCTCCTACTTTCTTCTTTTGCTTGTCTCCTGAGCAAGATTTCTCCCTCTATATTTATTTCTTCTTTTGAAACTTGCCTCTTTAGTATACCATTTCACTAGGGTATTATTATGTAATTTGATAAGTTGAGTAATTCTCATTTATTAATGATACTGATGTAGGAAAAGACATTAGGGTTCGAGTTCGACGGCTAAGAAAGAATTCCTGAGATGTTTTTGGTGCAAAAAGGTGGTTTTATGAAAGCACGGGGACAGGACCCGTGGGCAGAAAGAGCTGCACTGGGATCATGAGCAGTGGCCCATTACATAGTTTCAAGTTGGGAGGGAGTTAGGGAGCACTTAAGTCTCTAAGGAATTTTGGAATAAGGTTTCCAGGACCTTGAGGGGGCTAGCTATTATTGGGAAAAGGTCATTTATTACTGTCTAATAAAAACTGAGTCATGAGACCCTTCAGATATATATTGGTGGGTCATATGCTTGGGAGATAATTGCCAACACGTATCTAAAATTTACAAAGAAATTTTTATATGTTAAAGTAGACTTACAGGATTTTGGAGGTTGGGCTAAGATTACCTGTTGCCCTTAGCAAAGTATTAACATGGAGGCAGCTGAGTCCCTACAGGAATGTCACTCTCTGTTTTAAGGACTTGTCAGTGGGGCTGTAGGTAGTAAGAAAATTTAATAATTTTTCTTCTGCCTCAGTTTCCCACATCAATACTGCTAGTAACAGTAGGGAGTTTTGGTATTTAAATTGACAATCACAGGAGGTGTTAACTTATGTCATTAATATTATAATGTTAAGCACTTTGAGATTTTATTTTCTTTAATTTTGAGAGTTTTTAGTCTTTATCTAGATTCTTACTGTGAGGAAGAGAAATGTCTTAAAACAAGTAAGTAGTCTCCTAAAACCATAAGTTTCTTGGAGAAAATTTTTTCTCTTGAAACTCAGGCCAGTAGAGGTATGTCTGTACTGTTTCCTCGGTAGCTTCAAGTCAGGTATTTTCATGGATGTTCTACTTGTCCCAGAAAGAGAGCCTAAAGCTGAGTTTTTCACTTGGGGAGTGCTTAAATGCTCCACAAATCAGTGACTAGATACGTTTCATTTTGTGCCCATGTGGTTTCTGTGGGTAGTTTGTTGTTTTAAAAACTTTGAAAGAAGAGCATTTTTTTTTTCCTGGCAATCATGTGTATCCTGTGCAAGTATTTTTCATTATTAATAATCTTGAGAAGAACCAACTCCGGGTCATAATGCAGTTGGCTAAAATCATAAGGTGTTATCCAGTCATCCCATATGATTTGTGTCTGGTTTGCCAAAATCCATTAATTTGAGGCTCCCAAAGGGCAGAGTAATGGTTTCCTCTCCTGTTTTTGTCACCAGCCTGTTTTTGGAAATTATTTCTATCAATTTTATGTAAACTAACAGTCTTCCAGAGAAATTCATGAGATACTTAGATTTAATTTCTTCTGGGCCTATATACTGGTTTTACTTTAGGGTGGGTATTTCCCTCCTCCTTTCTTACTCTATATAGAAATTTCCCTTTGTTTTTGACTTGAATTTCAGCTTTCCATTGTGTTTTGCTTTTCATCTTCCTCATTTAGGCCTAGTGGTTAGAAATCTTGTCTTTAATTGAATTTCAAAGTGGTTAAGTTTTTGTCCTTTTCCGTTCTCCTGTACAGTAGTGAGGGTTTGCTTCTGTAGGTACACTACAACCTTTTGGTAATGAATTTGGGTTTAAAGAGAAATTGAATTAAATTCTTGAGTTACTTCAGAAGTTGTAACATCATGCTATTTACATTTCTGGCCACCCAGTGAAGGTTTTATGAAAGTGAAGTATTGTAGTGAAGTTTTTGAAAGTGAAGCTTTTGTGTCATCAGCTTGTGGGCATGAAAGGTGTTTTTAGGATTTTGCTAGCCCAGAATTACAATGTTAAAAGTCCACATAAATCTAGTTAATAAGTGAATTAACCAGAAAGAAAACTTGAAGAACCCCTTCTCTGAACTTTCTATCTTAACTGAAGAGGAAACTGAAATCTAGATAGATTTGGTGACTGTGATAACGTGTAATTTAGTGGAAGTGTTAGGACTAGAGCCTAGTGCCCTGACTCCACATCTAGTGCTCTTTCTACTCCCTTGAGATCTCTTACTATCTTATCACCAACAAAATGACAATTTATGTGAAATGTTATAGGGCTCTGGTTTTAAAATACCCAAATACATTTTATATTTGTGATATAAATTTGATGAGAGAAAGCTTACAAATTCATACCACATTTTCCCTCTTGTCCTGTAAAACAGTACCGATCATCTTTGAGGTTCATTGAATATTTGAGGAAGGAAATTGTTTGGCCTTTATTTGTTTAAGCCTATTCTTCATTGTATTAAAGTAGTTTTTAAAACTTCCCAAAGCTAGGGGCGCCTGGGTGGCTCAGTCGTTAAGCGTCTGCCTTCGGCTCAGGTCATGATCCCAGGGTCTTGGGATCGAGCCCCGCATCGGGCTCCCTGCTCTGCGGGAAGCCTGCTTCGCTTCTCCCTCTCCCACTCCTCCTGCTTGTGTTCCCTCTCTCACTGTGTCTCTCTCTGTCAAATAAATAAATAAAATCTTTAGGAAAAAAAAAAAAAAACTTCCCAAAGCTAGGAAAACATGCAAATAAAAATCTCCTATTTAGCATTTGTTGATGGCTTTTCCTGTCTATCTTTCTAACAGAACCTGTTTTGTTCAGGCATCTAAACCTTCTTCACATGACTCAGAGAAAGGGGTCCTCTTTCCTAGTTCCAGGATTGATTCTGCTAAGTCTCAGTGAAACATGGCAGTTCCCTTTCTTTGCTAGTGACAGCTTCAAAGATTGGCAGATCACAATCTCAGAATATTTTGACCTCTTGATTCCAGCCTGTAGATGAAGCTACACGTAGGCAGTCAGCTAGGAGAGTTACAGAGGATTTCTGAAGCTCTGACGTGTAGTGCTTAGAGCCTCCTGTACCCTCTTGTATTTGATAATGGTTATACATTTCCTTATTGTTGAAGCCAGTTTGCTTTTGGAATTTCTGTTACTTCTGGTTGAAAGATGCTATCTCATACATCTCTTGATACTTTATACTGTGAAAGACAATTCAGTAAGAGTTAGATTTTGGCCACTAAGTTGTTGTGAATTCAAGGAATAGAGAAGACTTTAGATAGGTTTGAAACTAGGAGAATCTCTTAAGAGATTTGTGATTGAGACAATTATAAAATCAGAGCTCATAAGGCATCATAAACCATTGTGACTTAACTTCCATCTTTTTTAGCTCTACTGAACTTTTCTTCCTTTTTTTTAAATTTAAACCAGTAACCTAAGTCCAGTGGTTTCTGTTCATTTCTTTTTTTCTTTGACCTCTATTATAGTATACCTATTTCCGTCCTTGTACACTTTCCCATATGACTTCTAGGGCATCGTTCTGTCTTTGTATATTTATGATCATTTCTTTTAAATTTCTTTTACTGACTTTCTTTGACCTATCCCTTGAGTAGTGATGGTTTTCTATATTCTTGGCCTAATTAAAAAAAAAAAACTTATTGTTTATTTTTTATTTTTTTTTTAAAGATTTATTTATTTATTTATTTGACAGAGACAGAGACAGGAAGAGCAGGAACACAAGCAGGGGGAGTGGGAGAGGGAGAAGCAGGCTTCCCACTGAGCAGGGAGCCCAATGTGGGACTCGATCCCAGGACTCTGGGATCATGACCTGAGCTGAAGACAGCCGCTTAATGACTGAGCCACTCAGGTGCCCCCCAAAAAACTTATTGTTTAGAATAATTTTAGAATTATAGAAAAATTGTGAGCTTAGTACAGAGAGTTCTTATATATCCCACTAATAGTTTTTCCTGTTATTGATATATTAGTATGGTACATTTGTTAAAATTAATGAATCAATGTTTATACATAATTATTAACTAAAGTCCATACTTTTTTTCAGATTTCCATAGTTTTTATGTACCATCCTTTTTCAGACTCTTCCAGGTTCCCATATGGGCGGGATACCATATTACATTTAGTGGTTATTTACGTACTTAGGTTCTTCTTGGCTATGATGGTTTTTTAAACTTTACTTGCTTTTGATGACCTTGACAATTTTGAGTAGTACTGGTCAGGTGTTTTATAGATTGTCCTTCAAGCAATTGGGGTTGGTCTGATGTTTTTCTTATGTTTAGAATGAAGTTAGAGGTTTGGGGGAAGAGACCACAGACGTAAAATGTCATTTTTATCATGTCATATCAAGGGTACATACTATCAACATGACTTAATTGTTCATATCGACCTTGATCATTTGGCCGAGATGGTTTTTGTTAGGCTTCTCTGCTTTACAATTCTTTCTCCCCCTTTTCATGTGTATTCTTCAGAACAAAATCAATGTGTGCAGGCCACACTTAAGGAGTGGGGAGTTCTACCTTCTTGAGGATAGAGTATATAAGTTAATTGGAATTTTTCTGTATGGAAAATTTATCCATTCTTCCTTCCTTCCTTCTTTCTTTTCTGTTCTTTTCATTTCTTCCTTCCTCCTTTCTTTTATCCTTTATATCAGTATGGATTTGTGGATATGTATTTTTCACTTTAGTTGGCCTAAATTTTTAATTGCTCTTTGTACATTGATGCTTTCTAAATATATTTATCCTGGCAATTCTTCCTACTTCTCTTTTAGAAAAACCTGTTTCAGGGGCGCCTGGGTGGTTCAGTTGTTAAGTGTCTGCCTTCGGCTCAGGTCATGATCCCAAGGTCCTGGGATAGAGCTCCGCATCAGTCTCCCTGCTTGGCAGGAGGCCTGCTTCCCTCTCTCCCACTCTCCCTGCTTGTGTTCCTCTCTCGCTGTCTCTCTGTCAAATACATAAATAAATCTTTAAAAAAAAAAAAAGAAAGAGCAAGCTCTTTCTAGTCAACTTCCTATTGGACTGTATCCTACTGGTCTTTTTTTTTTTTTAAGATTTTTATTTGAGAGAGAGCATGAGTGGGGGGGGCGGGGGGAGGGCAGAGGGAGAAGCAGACTCCCCGCTCAGCAGGGATCCCAACTCGGGCTCATTCCCAGGACCCTGAGATCATGACCTGAGCTGAAGGCAGACTCTTAACCAACTGAGCCACCTAGGCGCCCTGGTCTGTCTTTTATTGAAACCTCAAACTAAACGTGACCATATTGCCTAGGCTCAGACTAATCATTTTATATCTCATCTCCTTCATTTTATGCCTCATTACATCTACCCAAACTTACTTTTCTAACTCCTTTCTCAAAGCTAGAAACCAGTGAAATCTTTGAGTTTTCCTTTCCTTGTTCCCACTTCCTTAGTAGCTCTCATTTGGATTATCTTTGTCTCTGTCCTTTCCCTAAAACTAGCCTATTCTACTTCCACACCATTATCCATATTGCCTCCTAGACCTTTTCCTAAAGTATATGTTATTTATTCAAAATACATCTCTTTTCAGAATCCTTCCGTGAGTTCTGTTTCTGACTCTAATTTAACTGTGATTTTAGGCAGATTACTTGGTTTCTCTCTAGCCTGTTTTCTTACTTAGAAAGTGTAGGTAATGATAGGGATCTTCTGAAGATTAAAAGTGATAATGTGTCTAAAGAGTTTAGGTATGTGTCTGGTACAAAGTAGTACACTGTAGAAGACAGTTATTTTTATTATTCTTTGACCTCTTTCAAACTCTGTGGAATGACCTTTCACAATCTGGCTCTTAGCCACTTATCCAGCAGCTTCATTTGTGGATATTCTCCTGCTATAGTTACCTTGTCATCCAACAATTTCACACAATTTGTTGTATTTTGGGTTTGCCATACTATGTACTTTTATATACTTGTCCCTTCTCACATGTTCTTTTGTCAGGAATATTTTTATCTTTCTCGACTAACAGGAAAACTGGCTTCTATATATCCTTCAGTATTCAACTTAAATATTCCCACCATGAGAGTTAATCACCACCATTTTCTATTGTCACTATACCATGTGTATAGATACGTAATGTATACTATGTATATATTTGCAACTCTGTCTCTGTTAAATTGTGACCTCCATGGGGCAAGGACTAAACTTAATTTATTATTACATCATTAGCATTTATTATCACTCTGTTAAATTTGTTACATAGACTGCCTTGCAAGTGCTGAAATCATGTCTAAGTATCCTTTACTAATGGTCATGAGGCTTCTACTTGAACCCATCCAATAGTGAGAAATTTATAACCGGAGAGGTAGTGATTACTTTTGGATGGGTCTAAGTTTTAGAATTTTATTTATTTTTTATTTTTTAATTTTTAAAAAAGATTTATTTATTAGAGAGAGTGTGTGTGTGAGTAGAGGGAGGGACAGAGGGAGGTGGAGAGAGAAAATCCCCAAGTAGACTCCCACCTGAGTGCAGAGCCCAACACAGGGCTCGATCTCACGACCCTGAAATCATGACCCGAGCTGAAAGCAAGAGTCGGACACAACTGACTAAGCCACCCAAGCACTCCTAGAATTTTATTTTTATGTAGATTTTAAATTTGTCTGCCTTTAGTTTTCACTTGTCTGTTCTCTGGAGCCATAGTTAGTCTGTGCATTCAACATTGTAAAGTATTTGAGCACCAAATATGTTTTAAGTACATTTCAGAAATCTCTTGGTTAGAAATGAAAGAAACCTGAAACACCGTAATTTATGAAAAACAAATTTATTCATTGACATTGCTATTCTCCAGACTTTTTTGATTGTTCACCTCTATCCGGTATGAGGTGTATGTCCAGTATGGGTATATTTATCTGCTCATTGTGTATGTGTGTGTTTGTGTGTGTGTGTGTTCATGTGTGTATGACTATAGTAATATATTATTTACATTACAAAACAGACATAAACATAGTACTTTGCAAAAGATAATACAAAGTACATATATTTTAATTTAGGTGAAATATTTCTTCTCATATTCTGATGGATCATCTTACATGTCCCCTTCTCTCCAGGGTTGTATGTGCACAACATCTTAAAGCTCTCTGACATATGTCATCAGACTCTGTTATGGGCAGGGTTGGAGCTGGTCTTTGGAATGACTGAAATGACTCAGATGCCTTCAGAAGATCTACTTTTTCTTTTTTCTTAATGGCTTCACTCTCTTGAACTGGCTTCTCTGTGGGGCTAGGACCCTGGTTGCTGGCTTTGGGTTCATTTCTTCACAGCTTTCACTTATTCAACAAATTATGAATGGAGTGTATAGTCTGTGTCTAGTGCTGTTCTAGGTATTGAAGATATAGCAATGAGTATTAAAAAGAAGTATATGTAAGTGATAGCACTACATAGAGAATTAAAAATGATGTGACAGTGATTAAGTGACTGCTTAAGAAAGTGTTTGTCCAGAGGGGACATTGAATGAGATCTGAGTCTCAAGAAATAACTAGCCCTGCAAATATCATGAAGAAGAGTATTCCAGGGAATAGGTTAGGCAAAATTATTCAAGTGGGACTGACCTTGCATGTGAGGAAGTAAGATAAGGCAGTTGAGTTCATAACTTAGTAGGTGAGGAGAGTTTTGTGATCAGAAAGAAAAGGGTTTTTTCCCTTCTATCTCTAGTTGGAAACATCCCAAGGAAAGATTGGTTGATTCAGCTGGTATATTCTTAATAAGCTGTGCAATTATTGTAGTATTTGATACCATGTTTTTTTTAAGAAATCATGTTACTATATTATTCAGTGTACAGTATTTGAGCTAAGTTAGGTTCTATTCCTAACCTAGAAAGAACTCTTACATTAGAGTTCCAAGGTGAGCTTTATAAAATGTTTGAGTACTTAATTTAGATATTGAAATGCTGTAAATTATGGGTATTAGAAGCTTCAAAAAATTCCCCCAAAATAGAGCTCTGTGGTGACTAACTGGCTTTACTACTATTACAGAATTTTAACAATACTTTTTTTACGTTGTAATTTCGGGTTTTGAACATGTGGGTTGTGAGAAATAAACCGGAAATCTTGTCTCTGGGGGTTGGAATCTGGTGTGGCTTCAAATGACAAACAAAATATTTTAATATGTACATTGCCAGGTAAAATTTCAAATGGATTTTCCATAGGGTACAAACTTTTGAAGCCAAATAATGTAAAGTGATTTTATACTTGCAGACAGATTCCCATTGAGTTACATTAGTTTTGTTAACTTATGGTGGGGAAATCAGTAGCTGATTAAGCAAACAACTAAAGAAATATCTTTGTACATCTTTTGTGCAATTTGTTCTTGTTCACTTGTCACAGGTTGTTTGGGGAAGAGTTCTGAGATTACATGCTAAGAGTTGGTATCCTAAGAGTCCAGTGGGTTTTTTTCCTTGTATTTTTAAAATGACAGGTGTATTTCAAGATCTAGAATATCTTGTTTTGTTTCAAGGAATTACCCTAGAAGAATTGAAATTAGTAACTTTTAGATTTTTAATTGTACTTAAATGAAGGTGTGTATGTTTTCTTCCTTTCTTCTAATTTATTTGAGAATTTTAGGAAAGGGACATTGTGTTACTATTAGGGTGGCCAATTTAGAAAGGTCTAGGTGAGTTTATTGTCTTTCAGCTTGCATTATTCTTATTTATATGAGTGGCTGGAGATGTCGCATGTGATTTGAGGTCTACATCTGGTTTTATGTTGAGTGAATCTGATCTAGGCTCGGCTATCTTCAGTCGTGATTTTCCCAGCTGTAAATTAGAAACTTGGCATTGAAAATCATGTGGTTTTGTGTAAGTAGAATTCAGATTGTGATGTTTTCTGTCACTTCATAATTCTAATTTTAGAGTTTCAGTTTTTATAGTAGAATAATTCACTACAGAAAAGGCTGAAATTTGATTGCCCATATATTGCCAGGAACATTGATGGTCAGTGGATTGCCAAACTGAATATCCTTTATTAGATATATGGTGAAGCTTTTACTCATCCACTCATAGAATTGTAACCATGAATTTTCTATCTTTTTCTTGTAAAGTCTACAGGAAACCCTTTGTATTTGCATTCTCAAGTTTCTTGGAAACACAGAGCTATCTATGGAATTTTCCCTTCATTGGTAATAAAAAGGGAGGAGTGGGGGATAAGTCTACAGCATGAGCCACTTACTGCTCTTTTGACTTTCCTTAGAAAAAAATTCACCTTTCAAAATAGTGGTCTGAATTGAACAGAGTTCAATTGGAATACTGTAGGTACCAGGAAGTCTTTTCTTGTAGCTGTTACCTATTTGTGTAGTGCCATCTACTAGATTATAAATGCCTTGAGGATTGAAGTTACTATATATCTTTGTATTGTTACACTTAGCTCCTCACATAATTTATACAGAGTGAGTATAGTGGGTTTGTTGAATTAAATTGGATTGACTTGAATTAGAGGGGATGGGGGATTAGGCAGATGGAAAAACAGGGCTAATCTGAGGGAAGCTAAGTTTTATAGTCCTAAAATACCTTGTTTTAGTTTAAGTAATCAAGAATGGTGATGTTTCATTTACCTTTAAAACCCTTATGATTGACTAGTCAGAAATTGTAGCATGTCCTTGCTCTGTTACCAATTGGAATTTACCTTTCAATAAGCTGCTCTGTGTAATAATGCTGGTGGTTAAAAAATGCCATTACATATATTGTTTCAGGGGAGAGTTCTCATGAATTAATTTCTAGACTAAATTCTTCAGTCTTTTTCTGTCGCTCACCTGTTTAAAAAACTAATGTGTAACTTGCATATATTGTGAAATGTACACACAGGAGGTGTACAATTTGTTGTGTTCTGACAAATATATAACTTTCTACTATATACTTAAATTAAGATATGAAACATTTCCGTTTCCCCAGAAAGTTCTTCAGTTCCCCTGTACTCTCTCTCTTTCTACACCATTTTACCCCAACCCCGATCTACTTTTCTGATTTCTTTTACACAGACTAGTTTTACCTGTTCTTGAAGTTCATATAAATGGAATTACACAGTATGTACTCTTTGTGAGTGGCTTACGTTGCCCAATATAATGTTTTTGATTTTTTTTATTATTAATCTGTTTACTTCAGTATGACAAATACAATTTACTATCTTTACCATTTTAAAGTGTACAATTCAGTGGTATTAAGTGTAATCACATTGTGTTACCATCACCACCATCCATCTACAGATCTCTTTTCATCTTGCAAAACTGAAACTTCATCCTTATTTGTTAATTTAAAAGACATTTTCTAAAAAGAGGTTATAGCACAAGGTCCCTTATCCAACTCAATTGGATATTGTTTATAAAAATTTTTCTGGCAAGAGTGGTTAGTCATAAAAATGATATGTACATACCTTAAAACATAGTATATATTTATAGTCCAGTCTTTTGATATTAAGTCCACATCTTTCCAGTGAACGTAGGTCTGCTGATTGGAATTCATCATGGCCTTTAACCATTATCTTCAATATCTAGTTTGATTTTCCTTTTATGTATAGTGAGACAGTTGAAAATAGTCCCAGTGGTTACTGTACTAAATTTTTATAGTCTTGCTTCTTGAAAATATGTTTTTAAAAACAACTAGACTTAGGGTGCCTGGGTGGCTCAGTTGGTTAAGCGACTGCCTTCAGCTCAGGTCGTGATCCTGGAGTCCCGGGATCGAGTCCCACATCGGGCTCCCTGCTCAGCAGGGAGTCTGCTTCTCCCTCTGACCCTCTTCCCTCTCATGCTCTCTGTCTCTCATTCTCTCTCTCTCTCTCAAATAAATAAATAAAATCTTTAAAAAAAACCAACTAGACTTCATCAGGTTGTTATGAAATATTCAACTTATTCATGGAAGCAATGATTTTTAAAATATTTAATCAAGTTACATAATTATATTAACAAATAAACTGGGATAAATATGTTTAGAGCAAAACAACTGATTCTCAGTAGTGTACAGTCAACCCATGGGAGCACAGGTGTAGGGTCATGTCTTAGTAGCCTTGATACTTTCTTTAACACAGTAAGAATCAAAAATAATGGGGAGTACAGGTTTATTTCCTGATTAAATTATGAGTTACTTAATGGAAGACAATTAAAGAAACTTGTACTGTAGATACTAAACTGATAATTTAAAAGTTTTTAAAAGTTTCATTTTCGTACTACAAACAAGTAGTCTGCTCTCTTCCCTATTGTCATAGTGAGTTTATTTGTGCATAAAATGAAATCGTAGTTTTTACTTGAGTTACCTGTTGTGCAGCAAACAACCCCAGAATCTTAGTGGCTTAAACAACTGTTTTATTTCATTCACAATTTTGTGGGTCAGGCATTTGGGAAGGATTTTGATGGTTATATACTGTTGTGGTCATCTAGCACTGAGGCTAGAATTACTGGAAGAGTGGGAGATTCATTAGGTATTTTTCTCTTCATGTGGTCGCTCCACATGACCTATTTTGGGTTCCCTTGCAACATAAGAGTCTCAGGATAGTCAAATTTCTTCTGTGGAGAGTGGCATCATCCAGAGCAAGTTTTCCAAAGGACCGTAAGTGGAAGCCATCAGTTTCTTAAGGTCAAAGCCTTATTTCTGTCACATACTACTGGTCAAAGCCATCATGGAGCTCATTTACATTCACGGAGAGGAGACATAGACTCCACTTCTCTATAGGAGGCGTGCCAAAGATTTTGTGGCCATTTTTAATCTGACACAAGTTTAAATGGTATATACAATTGATGACATTTTTATTTTTAAAGCCTGAGAATATTTCTTGTGGATGTCAACATTGAAGTCTGTGGAAGAACACATGGGTCTGTATTTAACTGATTCAAATTATAAATGAATATGAAACATCTGGAGAGTAAAACTGGTGAAGGATAGAATGCTGGCAGCAACATCATTATAGTAATGGCTACTGTACACTTCTAATTTATCAGTTCAGCTCCTGTTTTACCAGTAGGTTTGAGGTATAGTCTCTCATAGCATTAAAAAAAAAAAAAAAGGAGGAAAACAAAATTCAGGAACGTATAGATGAATTTGAGCTTTAATCTTTTGGCAGACTGCAAATTCCATTTGGTATCTTGGTAACAGACATGTTAGACAACAGTGTGATTTGGTTTTAAGTGGACTAGGTCATTTTCAAATGAATTTAATATTTGCAAGTAACTTTTTTCTTGTTACTTACACTAGAAGTAGTGCCATTTATGTATATAGGTTGGTAAAATTTACCATTGATTTTAAATAGTGTCCTTTATCATCTCTCATGATAAAGGAAAATCAGATCTTCTGAGTATCATTTCTTTCAGTGACACACTATGATCTTTTTTGATGACCTATGAAGACTCAGGGAAGGATACTTAAAGTGGTCGTTAGAAATACTTTCTTTCACTAGGTTTTGCCGTGCTTTGCTCTTGGAAGTGATATCACTTTTATTAAGATCAGCCAACATTTAAGTGTGTGTTATGTTTTGTTAGATCTGAGACTATCTAGCTCAAAGAAATTCGATTTAATCTATATCAAATGTATGTAATTAATAATGGTGTTGAATTTTTTTTTGAATAAAGCAGAAATGGAAATACTCTTCCTCTCCTTGTGATTGTTTGGTTCTGGCACCTGCTTTCCTGATGGTGCCAAAAGGAATTACATTCAGATGTTAAATCCACTGTAATTTTAAGTGATTCTTCTCTTTAGGCAAGGACTGGCTATTTCCAGTGACTTGTATAACATTGTTACTAGTACTTTTGTTACATAATACATAGAAATAAATAATTTTTGGTAGTCATTAACATATTTCCCTTATTTTATATAAATATTATGTATTAGGTAGAGGGAATTTTCTGTGGAAGAGTATTACTATTCAGCTTTATTCTTTTATATGTAGTATAGATATTCTGAATAGTATAAAATTACATGTATAAGCTTAGTGTCAGTGTTGTATTATAATATGCCTTTTCTTTCTTCCATTTAATCTTTCTTGGCTTGAGTTATTTTATTATATAAACTATTTCAATATCTGCTATTTTTATGTTGAAGTGTGATTTTTTTCATATGAAGTAAAAAAAAAACTGAGACTGCTGTATTCAAAACAGTTCAAATGAGAGTTTATATACTACATTAGAACATGACTCAGATTATGTAAAATGATGTGTAGTCACTGTTACCTTAAAATTGGCCATGTGGTGAAATACGAAAACCTTTCTTAGTAACTAGGGTATCTTTAAAACCTGTAAAATACAGGTGAGCCACAATTTAGGACCACATAAAAAGTGAAAATCTGATTTATGGAAATAGGACTTACTTTCATTATAGAATGATTTTTCCCCAAGGTTTGTTGAAAAATACACTTTCATGTGTAATGTATGTATATAATATGTATAATGTTTTTGCAGTTAAGTAGTTTTCAATACTTAACACTTTTTACTTTTGTGTAAGTATAATAATGATGATATATTTTATTTTTTTAAAGATTTTTTTACATTTATTTGTCAGAGAGAGCAAGCACAAGCAGTGGGAACAGCAGGCAGAGGGAGAAGCAGGCTCTCCGCTGAGCAAGGAGCCCCATGTGGGACTCGATCCCAGGACCCTGGGATCATGACCTGAGCCAAAGGCAGATGCTTAACTGACTGAGCCACTCAGGTGTCCCTGATGATATATTTTAAATAGAGTGTTGTTCACAGCTACACCTCTTTTACAAAACAGAACATTTATCTCCTTTAGTCGCTTTCATTTGAATATAGTAGGTATGGTTTTTCGAGACCGGGATTTGTATAACATTGTTAGTAGTACTTTTATTTTGTTACATAATACATAGAAGTAGAAAAACAGGTAGAAGTATAATACAACTGTGGTATTCTATACTAATGGAATTGAAAATTAGTAGTTTTATTTGTGTATTTGTACTGTGTTGTAAGTGATTGACTTATTTTCTTTGATTTTCATGTAACTCTGAGCGTATCTCTAACAGTTACGCTAGTCCTTCCAGTTATATTTATTTATTTATTTGTTTATATTGTGGTAGGCAGAAAAATGTCCTCCAAAGATAACAAACAGGTCCTAGTCCCTGGAACCTGTAAATGTTACCTTATTTGGAAAAAGGTTTTTGCAGATGTGATTTAGTTAAGGGTTTTATAAAGAGATTATTCTATCCCAGGTTTATTCATTCATTTAGGAAATAATTATTGCGCATTTACAGTATGTCAGCCATTGGGCTTGATGCTGGGGATATGGTGAGTGCCAAGAGAAAGATACTTGATGAATAGTATTGAAAATCTTTGAAATAAAATAATTAGGGGAAGCAAAATAGAGGATCTTGAAATAGATTACCATACATACAAGAATGTTATATATGAAAGTTCAATTCAAGTGAATGGGTGTGGATTATTTAACAAATAGTTCTGGCATATTTGGCTATCTGTTTGGGGTAAAATAAAGTTGGATCTTTATCTTACACCATATACAAAAATAAATTCCACATGGAAGGACTTAAAACTTCGTGTTAAATGTAGGAGTGGACATGTGCATTCTTGGGATGAGGGAGACCTTAACCACCACTGTAAATCTACAAAAAGATATATTTGTATGAAACCTAACTTGAAAACATACACTCTTTAAACAGTGGATTGGGTAAAAATATTTGCAATTCAGAGGAAGGACAAAGTTGGTCTGTTATTGGAAATAACTACTTAGATATTAACCAAAGGGGAGCATATAGCAAGCAATATAAGAACCATGAGCTAAAGGTATGAGGAAGCAAATTTAAGTGGGCAAAAACATAAAAAAATGTTGAAACTCATGAATAGAAGAATGCAAATTAAAGTACTGATAAAATATTACTCTATCAAAATGCCTCTTTCAGCCCCTGCCCTTTATTGTGGGGAGTGCCGGGGGAGAAAGAAAAAGAGGAAAGGACCAAAAATAATTTTTTGCTGTCAAGGACCTAAGGGAAAAAGTTATTTTTGTACTTTGCTGGTAGAAATGTGGATTAATGAAGCTTTTTTGGAAGAATATCTGACATTGGTTAAAATGAAAAAAAAAAAAACTATAATACTGACTGATGTAGCAGTGCTTTTTTTTGAATCTAGCCCATGGAAACATACCTACATACATAAAGTTTTCTGTACAAGCATTTGTATTGGCAAAAATTTGGAAACTAAGTATATGCCTATCAAAAGAGTTATGGTTGAATAAATATGTATTTATTATGCATCTACAGGGTGAAATCTTAGTAGTAATTAATAAGAGGGATCAGATACACACCAGTAGTCTAGGAGGGATTTCCATTGGATATTATTATGTGAGAAAAAATAAGAATGAAAAATGTGCATGATATTTTATATTAAAAAATGCAGTGACAATACCATTATATATGTAGATATGTATATGAGGATACATATTTGTATACGTCATATGAGAATAGAGATATAGGTTAGATACATATTAGGTGGTTAACTTGGACCATCTGGGTGGGTGGATGGGTGGAGCTGGCTGGCATGGGGGGTGTAAGGAAGGGATAGGTATATGAGGTAGGGAATCATGTCCACAAAGTAAGAAGAAAGGCTGCATTAAAAACAAGTTTTATGAGAGTATGATCATATTTATGCTTTAAAGTTAAAATTATACATTTATGTATTTATGTGAAAAGATTTTTTTTTTAAATTGCATGTAGTGGTATTAATTAGTTCTTTTGGAAAGGAGAATAAATTGTCATGTTAATGGAATATTATGCAGATACAAATAATACAGTTATGAAGAGTGCAGTTATTAAGCCATTAATGACTGTGAACTATATGATGTAATATATGAAAAAATAATTTATAGTCTCATGTATAGTTTAAATATATGTGTATGTATTTAAGTACTGGAAGAGAATAGGGTAAAATGAAAATACCTATAGGGGAGAGTATAGTGAATTGTTTTTATTTTGTTTTGATAAATTTTGGAGAAAAATATAGCTTAATAAGCTGCAAATCAAATTTAGAAGAGATACTCATACTAAAAATTAATATATATGGATTTTCTTTGTGACAAAACAGTTTTTAAATTATGTCTTTAGGCATTTGCAGGCTGTTTAAATTTGGAGTCAACTGGGCATTTTTTTTTATCAATATCTTATTCCAAAAACTCAAGTCTCCTCATGATTTATTAATGAGAAATCTTTGGTTTCATGTACCATTATTTCTTACTAGGAGAAAAACTTTGGGTCTCTGGGAATAATTAGCATAATTTCATACTTTCTTTAAGTATTATAGATTCAGACAGCCAATTCTGTTAATAGCTTAGGCATTGTACATTGTTATTTGATGATTAACATCTTTTCAGACTCTTTGAATCTGAATAAAGGTATGAGGAATAAGGAGCAGAGAAAGAGATAGAATTTGCTTTTAGTCCTTTATCTTATTTTGAGAGATCTTTCCAAATCTCTCATATGCTTTATTGTTTTTAAGTGTTTGTAGTGTATCTTACTTCACATTAGGTTTTATGAGAATTTGTGACCTTTGTATTTATCTGGCTTGGATTGTCTGAATTTTCTTGATTTGTGTTTGTTGTCTTTAACTGATTTTGAAAAATTTTCAGCTATCATCTTTTCAGATATTTCTTTGTCTCATTCTCTTTGGCTTTTCTTTCTGGAATTTTAATTACATATGTTATAGACCCTCTGATACTGTTTTACAACCCGTGGCCAGCCCCATGCTTTTTTCTCTTTTTCATCAGTGTATGTTTGTGTGTATTTAAATTTGGATAATTTCTTTTGATTTCTTTTGATTTATTTATTTATTTTTAAAGATTTTATTTATTGAGAGAGAGAGAATGAGAGATAGAGAGCACGAGAGGGAAGAGGGTCAGAGGGAGAAGCAGACTCCCCACTGAGCAGGGAGCCCGATGTGGGACTCGATCCCGGGACTCCAGGATCATGACCCGAGCCAAAGGCAGTCGCTTAACCAGCTGAGCCACCCAGGCGCCTGATTTATTTTTAAGTTTACTGATTTTTTTCTTCTATTCTGTACAGTTTGATATAAACCCAAAAGGAAGTTGCTTCTCTGATACTGTGGTTTTCATTATCAGCATTTCCATTTTACTTTTATTTTTGATAGTTTCCATCTATCTGTTGATATCCATTTATGCATGTTTTCTACCTTTCTATTATAGTCTTATATTAAGCACAGTTACTTTTTTTTTAATGTTCCTGTCATTTTGATCATCTCTTGGTCTAGTTGATTTGTCTCTTGACTTCTTTCTTTCTTTTTTTTCCTTGTCTCATGATTTTTGTCACCATTTGTAAAAAAAGACTGAGATAAATTGTATTTATGTCACAAAATGGACATACTTCTTTTTCTTCAGGTACTGATGTTAGTGTTTCTGAAACATACTAAATTAATGCAGTATGAAACTCAGGCAGATATGTGATAAAATTGGCAAACCAATTCAAAGGAAAATGCAGTGTAAGTCAAAACATTTTAAAAGTGATATATTTAAGTTTTATTTTAACAAAGTTTATACTTTAACTTTTTGAATGCATGTAAAATTAAAAGAAAAACTTTTGTTTTGAAATAATTACAGATTTATACGAAGTTGGAAAGATAATGCAAAGAAGTCCTCTTTACTTTTCCTCCAGTTTCCCAAGTGGTTACATTTCATGCAACTATAGGATAATATAAACCAGAAAATTGATATTCATACAATGTGTGTGTATAATTCTTTGTCATTTTATCACATCTGTAGATTTGTATCACTATGCCCTCATCGAAATACAGAACTGTTCCATCATCAGTAAGATCTCCCTTGTGCTACCCTTTTGTAGTCAGGCCTACTCCCTCCCCCTCCACCATCCCTAACCTCTAGAAACCACTCGTTTGTTCCCCATATTTGCAATTTTGTCATTCTGACAGTGTTATATAAATGGAATCATACAGTATGTGACCTTTTGAGATTAGCTTTTTAATTTTTTTTTTCACTCCGTATACTGCCCTTGACATCCATCCAACTCATTGTGTGTTTCAATAGTTTTTTTTCTCCTTTTAATGCTGACTAATACTTCAGTGGTGTGGATGTGGCACAGTTTGTTTAATATTTACTTATTTTATGACATTTTGCTGGTTTCCAGTTTTTGGCTATTAAAAATAAAGCTGTGTCCAATCATGTACAGATTTTTGTGTGGACATAAGTTTTCCTTTCTTTGGGAAAAATGCCCAGAAGATCTTATTGCTAGATCTTATGGTAAGTATATGTTTAATTTTTAAAGTAACTTACAAATATATTTTCCAGAGTGGCTGTACCATTTTACATTTGTGCCATCAGTGTTTGAAAGACCCAGTTTCTCTATATTCTTGCCAACATTTGGTATTGTCACTGCTTTTTTTTTTTTTTAAAGTAGGCTCCACACCCAGTGTGGAACCCAACACAGGGCTTGAACTCAAGGCCCTGAGATGGAGACCTGAACTGAAATCAAGTTGCTTAAGCAACTGTAGGCGCCTCTCACTGCTTTTTATATTAGCTGTTCTAATAGTTGTATAGCAATATCTCATGGTTTTCTTAATTTGCATTTCCCTAGTAACTAGCAATGTTGAATGTTTTTTAATTTGCTTTATTGTCATTCTCTTTGGTGAAAGGTTTATATATATTGTCCATTTTCTAATTGGGTTTTTGTTTTTTTTTTTAAACCATTGAGTTTTGAGAGTTCTTTATATGGACCTGAGTCCTTTGTCAGCAGATATGTGGTTTGTAGATATTTTCTCCCAGTCTGTAGCTTTTCATATGGCATTGTATTTCTTTTTGTGTGTTTGTCTTTTGAAATACTTAAAGACATATGGAAAAGTTATATGTAGTCCAAATGATTCCTGTATACTCTTCACCCAGATTTCCCTAATGTTAACATTTTACCACATTTAAAAAAAAATCATTCTCTCTCTCTCTCTGTCCCTGTATGCATATATATTTATGTGTGTATGCATATACACACATAGGCAAAAATACATATTGTTATAATTTAACTTAGTAGGAAAATAGACTAAAAAATAGGAAAATGGACTGAACAATAGAAATAAAAAGTAAACCAAGAACTTTTTGGATTTGGCTATGATGGGCTAATACAGTTTGGATTACCATCTCACTATAAATGACTATGATACTAGACAAGATACATGAAGCATCTATTTTCAGGCATTCAACAAGAGATAGCACAGGGCTGTGATCCTTGAGAAATAGGAAACACAGGAGGTTAATTTCATATTCTCCCCAGCTTTCTACCTGAGTACACTTTCCCTGACCTAAGAAATGGAGACCAGCTAGGGAACTGTGATTTTGATGGGTAGACGAAACAAAGATTAGAGTTTGGGGAATCATGAGGCAGTTGGAATTTGCAGGCAGGGTATTGGAGAGGGAGTTACAGAGAAGTAACTTCAGGAATCTGCATAAGGTTTCCTTTAAATATGTGTGCACCGAATAACAGAGCTTCAAAATACGTGACGGAAAAAGTGACTGTGTAGGATAAAAAGATGTATTCACAATGGTGAACAGCATTTTTTTTGGGGGGGTGGGCAGAGGGAAAGACTCTTAAGCAGGCTCCATGCCCAGTGCAGAGCCCTATGTGGGGCTTGATCTCACTACCCTGAGATCATGACCTGAGCCGAACCAAGAGTCAGATGCTTAACCGAGTGAGTCCCCCAGGTGCCCTGAACAACACTTTCAATCAGTGTGACCTAGGTGACATTAGACTGCTATCACCAATAGTTTCAGAATATACATTATTTTCATATGCACATGGAACTTTTACCATGTCTTTCTCTTGGGTGCCTAGTGGAGGTCTTCATGATGGACAGTGGGGTTGTTATTATCTACTTTTAATTTTTTTTGTGTGTTCAGTGGGTATAAAGTAGCAGTAGCATTTCATTGTTTTAAAATTTGTATTTCCCTGATAATCTTTGAGGTTGAGAGTCTTATTCATTCAACAAAACTACATTGAGCACCACCTCTTTGCCAGTCACTTCTAGGTGCTGGAGATACATTGGTGATCAAACTGATAACTGTACTTGTCCTTGTGGAGTTTATCTTTAGTGTGTGTCAGGGAGACAAACAATAATCATAAATTCAAGAAATAGATAAATAAAGTATGTTAAATGGTAAGTGCTGTGCAGGGAAGGAGGAATTAGGAATACTGAGGGGAAGGTTTTATTTAAAATTGGGTAGTTACAGTGGAAATGATATTTGAACCAAGATTTGGAGGAAGTATGGAAGTCAAGCAGCTATCTGAGGAAAGACTATTCTAGTTAGAAAGGATAGTTAGTGCAAAGTCTTAAAGCATTCAAAAAAACTGGCTACCTATATTAATATTATCCAAAATCAACTTAAAAATCATATTAGGACTTGATCATTTTGTAATGATAAAAAGTTAAATTCATAAAGAATGTATAGCATCAAATATACAGCAAAAAATGGGTAGAAATGTAAGGAGAAAGTGGCACCTCTTCTATAATAATGAGAAATTTTAATTCACCTGTGATTATTGATAGGTGAAGCAAAAATAAAACAGAAAAAACCCAGCAAGGATATAGATTTAAATAGTACATTTTGTGGATATAACCTAGTTATGATATACTAGGACAGAACCTAGCATATATAGAATAAAAAAGACACATAACCACAGTTAAATCAGAGATTAAAAAGATAGTGAGAAATAAAAGCCATTTAAATCAGAAATGAAGTAAAATTGTCTTTGTTCACTGGTGATGATACTTAGAAAACCCTGAAATCACACACACACACACACACACACACACACATACACACACAAACTGTTGGAACTAATAAATGAATTCAGCTAAGTAGCTGGATACAGAGTCAACACACAAAACCAGTTGCCTTTCTATACAATAACAATGAACAATCTGAAAAGGAAATTAAGGAAACAATTCCCTTTATAGTAGCATCAAAAAGAGTAAGATATTCAGGAGTTAACTAAGGAGGTGAAAGACTTGTACAATGAAAACTATAAAACATTTCTGACAGAAAGATGACATAAACAGAAAGACATCCCATGTTCATGGATTGGAAGACTTAAGATTGTTAAGATTTCAATACTAACCCTAAGTGATCTACAGATTTAATGCAATCCCTAAAGAAACCCAATGATATATTTTTTTTTTTTTTGCAGAAATATAAAAACCCATCCTAAAATTTATGTGGAATCTCAAGGGACTCCGAATAGCCAAAATGGACCTGAAAAAAAAGAACAAAGCTGGATGACTACACTTTCTAATTTTAAAACTTACTACAAACTAAGCAATCAAAACAGTGTGGTACTGGCATAAAGCCAGATGTATAGAACTATGGACTAGAAGAGAGAGCCCAGAAATAAACCCTCTCATATATGGTGAAGTAATTTTTGGTAGGCGTGCCAGGGCCATTGGATGAGCAAAAGATAGTATTTTCAACAAATGGTGCTGGGAAAAGTAGATATCCACCTGCAACAGAATGAAGTTGGACTCTTTACTAATACTGTATACAAAAATTAATTTATAATGGATCCATGACCTAGTGTGAGATCTAAAACTATAAAAAATTTAAAAGAAAACATAGAGCAAAACTTTGACATTGGATTTAGCAATGGTATCTTGGATATGACACTAAAGGCACAGGCAACAAAAGAAAAAAACAGACAAATTAGGCTTGAAAATTTTTAAAAAGTTTGTGCATCAAAGATATAAACTATCAACAGAGTAAAAAGATAACCTACAAAATGGGAGGAAATATTTGCAAATAAAGGATTAAAATCTAGAATATATACAGAGCTCCTAAAATTCAACAACTGAAAACAAACCACCAGATTAAAAAATGGGCAAAGGACTTAAATAAAATCTTTTCAAAGAAGATACACAAACGAGCATATGAAAAGAAGGTCAACATCATTAACTATTAGGGAAATGAAAATCAAAACTATGAGGTACTACCTCATTCAATAGGATGGCTATTATTGAAAAAAATACTGTGTTGATGATGATGTAGAGAAATTGGAACCCTTGTGTGCTGTTATTGGGAATGTAAAATGGCACAGCTGTTGTGTAGAACAGTATAGTAGTTTCTCAAAAGTAAAACTAAAATTGCCATATTATCCAGCAATTCCACTTCAGGGGATATACCAAAAAGAATTAAAAGCAAGTTCTTGAAGAGATACTTGTATACCAGTGTTAATAGCAGTATTTTTCATGATAACTAAAACATGGAAACAATCCAAATGTCTATGGAAATGGATAAGCAAAATGTGGTATTCAATAGACTATTATTCAGCCTTAAAAAGGAAGTAATATCGGAGTGTCTGGGTGTTTCAGTTGGTTAAACGTCTGAGTCTTGATTTCAGCTCAGGTCATGATCTCAGGGTTTTGAGATCGAGTTCTGTATCGTGCTCCATGCTGGATGTGGAGCCGCTTAAGATTCTTTCTCTCCCTCTCCGTCTGCCCTTCTCTCCCTCCCCATGTGCTCGCTCGCTCTCTCTCTCCCTCTCAAAATAAAAAAAAAAAAAAAGGAGTTTCTGACATGTGCAACAACACGGAAGAACTTTGAGGACATGATGCTATGTGAAATAAGCAGTCATAAAAAGGCAAATACTGTATTATTCCACTTAATGTGAGATACTTAGAGGAGTCAAAATCATTGAGACAGAAAGTAGAGGAATGGTTGGGACTGGAGGAAAGGGACATGGGGATTTGTTGTTAACAGTTCAGTTTTGTGAGATGAAAAGAGTTCTGGAGATGGATGGTGGTGATTGCACAACAGTATGAATGTACTTAATACCACTGAACTGTACACTTAAAAATGGTTAAGATAATAAATTTTATGTTTACCACAATATAAAAAGATAATGACAATATTGTTAGCAACTATATGCCAACTATTTTTTTAAAAAACTTAGAATAGTCACATTTCTAGAAAAATATTACTTACAAAAATTGAGGGAGAAATTAAAAGTCTGAATCATCCTATAATTATAAGAAATTGAATCTTCCCACAAAGAAAGCAACAGTCCAGATGTTTGCTAAGCAAGTTTCTACTAAAATTTTAAGAAATGGATTATTCTAATCTGTTGCAATCTCTTTTAATTAACAGAAAAGCAGGGATGTTGCACCAGCTAGTTCTGAAGGCCCCACATAACCCTGATACCTAAAACAGATGAAGACATTACAAGAAATGAAAATTACAGATATATGTCCCTCATGAGTGTAGATGTAGAAATCTCAAATAAGGTAATAACACATTGAAACCAACTTTGTGAAAGAAGGCATACCCTCTTCCCACATTGGGTTTATTTCAGGTGTACAAGAATGTTTTACTATTATATGATCCATAAATGTAAATTATGACCTTAATAGATTAAAAGAGAAAAATCATGATAATTTCAATAGATACCAAAAAAGCTTATTTAATAATCAATGTAAATTCATGGTAAGAATGCTTAGTAATTAGGAAAAGAGGGAAATTCTTTAATCTGTTGGGACAATTAAGAAAAACAGTCATTAGCAGATATCTTTTATTTATTTATTTGTTTATTTATTTTTAAGATTTTATTTGGGAGAGAGAGAATGAGAGATAGAGAGCATGAGAGGGAAGAGACTCAGAGGGAGAAGCAGACTCCCTGCTGACCAGGGAGCCCGATGCGGGACTCGAACCCGGGACTCCAGGATCACGACCTGAGCCGAAGGCAGTGCTTAACCAACTGAGCCACCCAGGCGCCCCAGCAGATATCTTTTAAAATGGGGAAATATTAAAAACATTTCCTTTAAAAACAGGCATGGCTGTTACCACCCATTCTAGATATTATTGCTACATAAGAAATCATCTCAAACTTAATGACAAAACAACTAATGGATTCTGAGAGAAACTTGGACAGTGCAGAATAAGGTTTGTTACCACTCCACCCTTTATAAATATCAGTAGTATGACTCGAACACTAGACTTGATGTCTAGGGACGAATCATCTGGAAGTATGTTCGTTTATCTGGTGATTTGATTTCACTTGGTAGTCTGGGAACTAAATTAGGCCATCAGTTGGAATATTTACATGTGGCTTCTCTGTGTGGTCTCTCCAAATGGTGTGGTTTGGCCTTTTTCACATCATGGCAGCTGGGTTCTAAGTGCAAGCAGTACTAGAGCAGAAGGCAGAAATGCAGTGCATTTTTATGACATATGGGGAAATTACACAATGTTAGTTCTGGTGTGTGTATTGGTTGTGGAAGTTACATAATGATCTACATAGATTCAAGGGAAGAGGACAGAGACTACAAATCATTGGGAGGAGTAGCAGCATTACATTCTTAGAAGAATATGTGAGTTGGGAGATATTTTTGTTAATATCTTTGCAAGATATAATTACTATATTGCCTCTTGTACTTAACATTGTATTGGAGGACATAGCCAATGCTTTAAGACAAGAAAAAGGAATTAGAGGTATTACAATTGGAAAGGAAGAAATAAAAGTATTATCTGGGGGCAATATGATCATTTACATATAAAATCAAAAGAATATAGGTAAATTATTAGAAGAGTTTGGCAAAGGTGAATGGCCATACATAGATTAATAAACAAGTTAATTGCATTATTATAAAATAGTGACACACAACTGGGAAACACTTTTTTAAAAATTTTTTATTGTTATGTTAATCACCATACATTACATCATCAGTTTTTGATGTAGTGTTTCATGATTCATTGTTTCTGCATAACACCCAGTGCTCCACGCAGAATGTGCCCTCTTTAATGCCCATCCCCAGGCTAACCCATCCCCCACCCCCCTAGAACCCTCAGTTTGTTTTTCAGAGTCCATTGTCTCTCATGGTATGTCTCCCCCTCCGACTTACTCCCCTTCATTCTTCCCCTCCTGCTAGCTTCTTCTTTTTTTTTTTTTTTAACATATCTTGCATTATTTGTTTCAGAAGTACAGATCTGTGATTCAACAGTCTTGCACAATTCACAGCACTTACCATAGCACATACCCTCCCCAGTGTCTATCACCCAGCCACCCCATCCCTCCCACCCCCCACCACTCCAGCAACCCTGTTTGTTTCCTGAGATTAAGAATTCCTCATATCAGTGAGGTCATATGATACATGTCTTTCTCTGATTGACTTATTTCACTCAGCATAACACCCTCCAGTTCTATCCACGTCATTGCAAATGGCAAGATCTCATTCCTTTTGATGGCTGCATAATATTCCATTGTGTATATATACCACCTCTTCTTTATCCATTCATCTGTCGATGGACATCTTGGCTCTTTCCACAGTTGGGCTATTGTGGACATTGCTGCTATAAACATTGGGGTGCACGTACCCCTTCGGATCACTACATTTGCATCTTTGTGGTAAATACCCAGTAGTGCAATTGCTGGATCATATGGTAGCTCTATTTTCAACTGTTTGAGGAACCTCCATACTGTGTTCCAGAGTGGTTGCACCAGCTTGCATTCCCACCAACAGTGTAGGAGGGTTCCCCTTTCTCCGCATCCCCGCCAACATCTGTCATTTCCTGACTTGTTAATTTTAGCCATTCTGACGGGTGTGAGGTGGTATCTCATTGAGATTTTGATTTTCATTTCCCTGATGCCGAGCGATGTTGAGCACTTTTTCATGTGTCTGTTGGCCATTTGGATGTCTTCTTTGGAAACATGTCTGTTCATGTCTTCTGCCCATTTCTTGATTGGATTATTTGTTCTTTGGGTGTTGAGTTTGATAAGTTCTTTATAGATTTTGGATACTAGCCCTTTATCTGATACTTCATTTGCAAATATTTTCTCCCATTCTGTCGGTTGTCTTTTGGTTTGTGGACTGTTTCTTTTGCTGTGCAAAAGCTTTTTATCTTGATGAAATCCCAGTACTTCATTTTTGCCCTGGCTTCCCTTGCCTTTGGCGATGTTTCTAGGAAGAAGTTGCTGCGGCTGAGGTCGAAGAGGTTGCTACCTGTGTTCTCCTTTAGAATTTTGATGGGCTCCTGTCTCACGTTTAGGTCTTTCAAGCATTTGGAGTCTATTTTTGTGTGTGGTGTAAGGAAATGGTCCAGTTTCATTCTTCTGCATGTGGCTGTCCAATTTTTCCAACACCATTTATTGAAGAGACTGTCTTTTTGCCATTGAACATTCTTTCCTGCTTTGTCGAAGATGAGCTGACCATAGAGTTGAGAGTCCATTTCTGGGCTCTCTATTCTGTTCCATTGATCAATGTGTCTGTTTTTGTGCCAGTACCATATACTCTTGATGATGACAGCTTTGTAATAGAGCTGGAAGTCCGGAATTGTGATGCCGCCAGCTTTGCTTTTCTTTTTCAACATTCCTCAGGCTATTCGGGGTCTCCTCTGGTTCCATACAAATTTTAGGATGATTTGTTCCATTTCTTTGAAAAAAGTGAATGGTGTTTTGATGGGGATTGCATTGAATGTGTAGATTGCCCTAGGTAGCATTGACATCTTCACAATGTTTGTTCTTTCCAAACCATGAGCATAGAACGTTTTTCCATTTCTTTGTGTCTTCCTCAATTTCTTTCATGAGTATTTTATAGTTTTCTGAGTACAGATCCTTTGCCTCTTTGGTTAAATTTATTCCTAGGTATCTTAAGGTTTTGGGCGCAATTGTAAATGGGATCGACTCCTTGATTTGTCTCTCTTCTGTCTTGTTGTTGGTGTATAGGAATGCCACTGATTTCTGTGCATTGATTTTATATCCTGCTACTTAACTGAATTCCTGTATGAGTTCTAGCAGTTTTGGGGTGGAGTCTTTTGGGTTTTCCACATACAGTATCATATCATCTGCAAAGAGTGAGAGTTTGACTTCCTCTTTGCCGATTTGGATGCCTTTCATTTCTTTTTGTTGTCTGATTGCTGTGGCTAGGACTTCTAATACTATGTTGAATAGCAGTGGTGATAGTGGACATCCCTGCCGCGTTCCTGACCTTAGGGGAAAAGCTCTCACCTTTTCCCCATTGAGAATGATATTCGGTGTAGGGTTTTCATAGATGGCTTTTATGATATTGAGGTATGTACCCTCTATCCCTATACTCTGAAGAGTTTTGATCAAGAAAGGATGCTGTACTTTGTCAAATGCTTTCTCTACATCTCTTGAGAGGATCATATGATTCTTGTTCTTTCTTTTGTTAATGTATTGTATCACATTGATTGATTTGCAGATGTTGAACCAACCTTGCAGCCCAGGGATAAATCCCACTTGGTCATGGTGAATAATCATTTTAATGTACTGTTGGATCCTATTGGCTAGTATTTTGGTGAGAATTTTTGCATCCATGTTCATCAAGGATATTGGTCTGTAATTCTCCTTTTTGATGGGGTCTTTGTCTGGTTTTGGGATCAAGGTAATGGTGGCCTCATAAAATGAGTTTGGAAGTTTTCCTTCCATTTCTATTTTTTTTGGAACAGTTTCAGGAGAATAGGTATTAATTCTTCTTTAAATGTCTGATAGAATTCCCCTCAGAAGCCATCTGGCCCTGGGCTTTTGTCTGTTGGGAGGTTTTTGATGACTGCTTCAATTTCCTTAGTGGTTATAGGTCTGTTCAGGTTTTCTATTTTTTCCTGGTTCAATTTTGGTAGTTGATACATCTCTAGGAATGCACACGTTTCTTCTAGGTTATCTAATTTGCTGGCATAGAGTTGCTTATAATATGTTCTTATAATTGTTTGTATTTCTTTGGTGTTGGTTTTGATCTCTCCTCTTTCATTCATGATTTTGTTGATTTGGATCATTTCTCTTTTCTTTTTGATCAGTCTGGCCAGGGGTTTATCAATCTTGTTAATTCTTTCAAAGAACCAGCTCCTAGTTTAGTTGGTCTGTTCTACTGTTCTTTTGGTTTCTATTTCATTGATTTCTGCTCTGATCTTTATTATTTCTCTTCTCCTGCTGGGTTTAGGCTTTATTTGCTGTTCTTTCTCCAGCTCTTTTATGTGTAGGGTTAGGTTGTGTATTTGAGACCTTTCTTGTTTCTTGAGAAAGGCTTGTATTGCTATATACTTTCCTCTCAGGACTGCCTTTGCTGTATTCCAAAGATTTTGAACAGTTGTGTTTTCATTTTCATTGGTTTCCATGAATTTTTTTTAATTCTTCTTTAATTTTCTGGTTGACCCATCCATTCTTTAGGAGGATGCTCTTTAGCCTCCATGTATTTGAGTTCTTTCCGACTTTCCTCTTGTGATTGAGTTCTAGTTTCAAAGCATTGTGGTCTGAAAATATGCAGGGAATGATCCCAATCTTTTGGTACCGGTTGAGACCTGATTTGTGACCTAGGATGTGATCAATTCTGGAGAATGTTCAATGGGCCCTAGAGAAGAATGTGTGTTCTGTTGCTTTGGGATGGAATGTTCTGAATATGTCTGTGAAGTCCATTTGGTCCAGTGTGTCATTTAAAGTCTTTATTTCCTTGTTGATCTTTTGCTTAGATGATCTGTCCATTTCAGTCAGGGGGGTGTTAAAGTCCCCCACTATTATTGTATTGTTGTCAATGTGTTTCTTTGCTTTTGTTATTAATTGCCTTATATAATTGGCTGCTCCCATGTTAGGAACATAGATACTTACAATTGTTAGATCTTCTTGTTGGATAGACCCTTTAAGTAGGATATAGTGTCCTTCTTCATCTCTTATTACAGTCTTTGTTTTAAAATCTAATTTGTCTGATATAAGGATTGCCACCCCAGCTTTCTTTTGGTGTCCATTAGTATGGTAAATGGTTTTCCACCCCCTCATTTTCAATCTGGGGGTGTCTTTGGGTCTAAAATGAGTGTCTTGCAGACAGCATATGGATGGGTCTTGTTTTTTAATCCAATCTGATAGCCTGTGTCTTTTGATTGGGGCATTTAGCCCATTTACATTCAGTGTAACTATTAAAAGTTATGAATTTAGTGCCATTGCATTGCCTGTAAGGTGACTGTTACTGTATATTGTCTGTTTTCCTTTCTGATCTATGCTGCTTTTAGGCTCTCTCTTTGCTTAGAGGACCCCTTTCAATATTTCTTGTAGGGCTGGTTTCATGTTTGCAAATTCTTTTAGTTTTTGTTTGTCCTGGAAGCTTTTTATCTCTCCTTCAATTTTCAATGAGAGCCTAGCTGGATATAGTATTCTTGGCTGCATATTTTTCTCGTTTAGTGCTCTGAAGATATCATGCCAGTCCTTTCTGGCCTGCCAGGTCTCTGTGGATAGGTCTGTTGCCAATCTAACGTTTCTACCATTGTAGGTTACATATCTCTTCTCCCGAGCTGCTTTCAGGATTTTCTCTTTGTCTCTGAGACTCGTAAGTTTTACTATTAGATGTCGGGGTGTTGACCTATTTTTATTGATTTTGAGAGGGGTTCTCTGTGCCTCCTGGATTTTGATGCCTGTTTCCTTCCTCACATTAGGGAAGTTCTCTCCTATTATTTGCTCCAATATATCTTCTGCCCCTCTCTCTCTTCTTCTTCTGGGATCCCAATTATTCTAATGTTGTTTCATCTTATCGTATCGCTTATCTTTTGAATTCTGCCTTCGTGATCCTGTAGTTGTTCCTCTCTCTTTTTCTTAGCCTGTTTATTTTCCATCATTTGGTCTTCCATATCGCTGATTCTCTCTTCTGCCTCATTTATCCTAGCAGTTAGTGCCCCCATTTTTTATTGCACCTCATTAATAGCCTTTTTGATTTCGATTTAGTTAGATTTTAGTTCTTTTATTTCTCCAGAAAGGGTTTCTCTAATAACTTCCATGCTTTTTTCAAGCCCAGCTAGTATCTTTAAAGTCATGATTCTGAACTCTAGGTCCAACATCGTACTAATGTCCGTATTGAGTAGGTCCCTGGCTGCCGGTACTACCTGTTGTTCTTTTTGCTGAGGTGCCTTTTTTCGTCTTGTCATTTCGTCCAGAGGAGAATAGATGAATGAGAGAACAAAATGCTAACAGGTTAACAACAATGTCCCCAGCAAATGTACTCCATAGAAATCAGAAAAGACCTGAAACCAGAGGGAGAGAAAGAAAAAAGAAAGAGAAAAAAACAAAAAACAAAAAACAAAAAGAATAAGATAAAAACCTAAAGAGAACAATAGAAAAAAAAAACAGAATATGATCAAATATAATCAGGCTAGTGCATAGATCAGTGCCACACACTAGATTTTGGGCGTATTTTGGTCTGTTAGAAAAAAGTGCCTCCTAAAATTTTAAAGGAAGACTTATATATGTACAAAAGAAGGGTTGATACAATGAAAGGATGGAAGATGACTTTAAAGATGGAATTTATAAAAGATTTTATAAAAGGAATTGATAAGATAAGTTTTTTGAAAAAAGAAAGAAGGTTTAAAAAAAAAAAGGGAGAGAATGTGATCAGGCAGGAGACTAGAACAAAGCCATACACTAGTGATTTAGAGTATATTTTGATCTGTTAGAAGAAACTGTATCAAAATTTTAAAGAGAGAACAACTTATGTATATATGCCAAAAATAAGGGTAACTACTATGAAGGGATAAAAATATGAGTCTCAAAATGAAAAATAAAAAAAATTTTTTAAAAAGATTGATAAGATGTTGGTTGGAAAAGGGAAAAAGAAAAATAAAAAAAAAAAACAGTTAAAAAAATTAACTTTGAAAAACTAAAGAATCATGGTAAAAAAAGCCATGAATTCTATGTGCAGTATTCCCCTAGCGCTGGAGTTCTTCCATTCTCCTTGATCCGTAAACTTGGTCTTGGCTTGCTGGCTCTTCGTACTGATCTTCTGGGGGAGGGGCCTGTTGCAGTGGTTCCTAAATGTCTTTGTTGGAGGCGGAATTGCCCCGCCCTTGTCGTCAGGGCTAAGCAGGCTGCTCAGGTTTGCTCTCAGGAGCTTTTGTTCCCTGCAAGCTCTCGGTACAGCTTTGGAGTACCAGGGTTAAATTGGTGGCCTCCCAATCTCCACCGGGAGGAGCTGAGAACTCGGGGTCCCGCTCCTCAGTGCCTCCCCAGAGAAAAGCAGTCACTCCCGTCTCCCTGGTCTCCAGCCACACTCCTTGCTCACCCAGCCTGTGACCGAGAGTTTCTATCTCTGGCACCTGACCCCGTGTGGAGTCTCCAAACCCAGCAGATCCCTTAGGTATGCTCCTGCGTCGCTCCTCCCTGGGGAGGAAGGGTAGTCTCCCCAGCTCTGCCACTTGTTGGGTCCCTGCTGGAGGAGCAGTGGCCCGACTGGGCCGCAGATCACAGTTTATGGCAACCCTGAGCTGAGAGCCTGCGCCTTGGCTCTGTCTCTGCAGCCGGCTTCCCCGCTCCAATACCTGGGAGCTCTGCTGCACTCAGGCACCCCTGGTTTTTCTGTGACCCCAAGAGTCCTGAGACCACACTATTCCACGAGGGTTCTACCCCCTGCTTAGCCACTGGAGCGACATCCCTCAGCGGAGCCCACTTCTTAAAAGTTTCGATTTTGTGCTCCGCAGCTCTATCGCTTGGCAGAAGTGGCCAACGGAGGCCCCCTCCCCCGCCGTCTATCCTCCCGAATATCGCCTCGGATTCACTTCTGCGCACGTCCTACCTTCCAGAAAGTGGTCGCTTCTCTGTTCAGAGAGTTGTTGCTACTCTCTTCTAAAATCTCCTGTTGAGTTCGTAGGTGTTCAAAATGGTTTGATCCCTATTTAGGTGAATTCCTGAGACCAGACGAAATCCAGGTCTCCTACTGCTCTGCCATCTTGCAACTAGGAAAGATACCTTAAAAGAAGATATTAAATGATATCTTAGGTTATCATTATCTAGGAATAAAATTGCAGGGGATATATAAGACTTCTTTAGGGAAAATTGTAATATTCTATTAATAGGCATTAAAAAACGACTCATTCTATATTTGAGTCATAAGTTATACCACGTTTATGGGCAAAATGGCTCAATATCATAAAGACTTTATGTCTACTGAAATAAATCTACAGCCAGAAACCAGTCCACACATTTAAGGAGCTTTGGTATATGATAAAGATGGTGTATCAGATTAGTGAGAAAAGAAGTTACTATTTAATAAATGAAATTGTCAAAAGAAAAATTGGATCTCTGCACCTACCATATACAAAAGTTAAATTGTAGATTGGTTAAGTACTTAAGTGTCAAAAATAAAATATTAACTTTGTAGAAAATACAGGTGTTTGTCTTTTAGACCTAGGGATAGGAAACGATTTTAAAAATATGACTAAAATTTGCTACGTTATAATACATTAATACAGGTAGTATACTAAGATATTTTGTTCATCAAAAGTTACCTTAAAGGATATGAGAAATGTTATAAAATAGAGGATATTTGCAATGTACAAATCTGACAATGATTGATATCAAGAATATTTCTAAAATTATATAAATCAAAAAGCACAGACAAAAAAAAGCTATAAATAGGTATTTCACATGTTATATATGATTAGTAATCATTTGAAGAGATTTCAACTTCATTAATAATTGGGGATATCAAATTAGGTACACAGTGAGGTGCCATTTAAAACCAAGTGTTGGAAAGGATGAGGATTCACAGTACTTTTATACATTGCTTCACCAACTACAATTTCTGCGACCATTTGGAAAATAGTTTTTCATTATCCCATGAAGCTAAATGTAGACAAACTTTATAACCCAGTGATTTTACTTGTAGGCATGTACCCAAGAGAAATACTGTATATATACAAAAGTAGATGTGTTGGAGAATGTTCATAGCATCTCTGCTCTCAATAGCAAAATAGACACTGAAATGTCTACTGACAGGAAAGTGACTGAATAAACTCTGGTATATTATGTAGTAAAAAAATGAATGGTAGGTGAAATAATATTAATGACATAATATGTGAAAAAGTTAGGTCTCCCTATTTATATGTCATGGGACACCCTTTAAAATAGCTAAAATAAAAATAGTATGCTTTTTGTTAGTAGATATAGATAAAATGAAACTCTATTTTTGAAAGCAAGGGAATGTTGAAAAATGAATTGAGGGTTGTGTCCTGGGGAAGGGTTGCGTGTAATTTATTATCAGGATCTTTAGTTTTGTTCTTGGTCGTGGGTTTCCATAAGCTGATTATATTAGAAACAAGCTAATAATAAGTAATAATAATAATAATTATAAACCAGATGCCTTGAGGCAGAGTAATATAACAGGGAGGCCATGTAGCTAGAACAGAGTAAGTCAGGAAGAGTTATTGATGAGGTCAGGGAGGCACTGGGGGCCTCTAATTAGGTCTAAACAAATTTTTAACAAGGGTTTAGAGCTATTTGTGAATAATATATTTGAACACTGGGACACTAAGTTTATAATTTCACTCTTGTCTACCCAAAATAGTTTTGTGGTTTATTGTATCAGAATAACACATTCCAGGTAGGTGTGATTATTAAGATATATCTATCCAGATAAATGAGATTTCACTGTGAACAGAAAAAAAATATAAATGAGAATATATAAAACCATGAAAGAAATGAAAGACTTTCTTATTGGAGAGAATATTAAATGTGTAATCTTCTGCACTTGATAATGTCAACACTGTTTTTACCATGTTGTATATAGTATGCCCTTTTATGCCTTAATATTGTGATGTAATTGTAGGCTTTTTATAGGACTTATTTTTACTTTTAATGATCAATGCCAATGCAATTCACAACTTTGTCTTTATGCTTACTTTGCTTATATATGAGGCTCCAAAGTTCATGTCTCATAGAGGCATGGATTTTTCATTCTCGTTTTGAAGGCTTTGAAGGTGAGACTGATGTGATGATAGTCTTAGAGCTTAAAACATAATTGTTTTAGAACAAGTTGTCCAATGTGATAAATGGCTTGGGGAGCAGGATGACAAGTAAGTTCTGGTAATTTTCAAGAAATAGTGATTGTATCTGAATCAGAAGGATGATCACCAGAGGAGAAAGGAAAGGAAGAGTGGAGAAAATAAAATAGGATTGAATGACATACTTGGCTACGGTATAAAGCAAAGAATATAAGGTGACACTAGTTTCTGCATTTTAGAGGGATTAAAGAATAATATTATTGACTGAAAATGACAGATTCAGAATAGAAAGTATTTAGAAAGTTCTTTATGAAGAAGAAAGGAATTTAATTTTAGTCATAGAATAATATTTTTAGAGGATCTTACAGTGCAATATCTTAGAAGTCATCTAATCATTCTGTTCATTTTACATATGAGGACACTGAAGTCAAGAGAGGTGTGGTGATTTGACCAGAGTCACATGGTTCAAATACACACTCTTATATGATTGCAGGGTATGGATGTGTTAAAATTGAGGATGGTAGCAGAAACTACGTTACAGAGGTTCATCAATTCATTCTAAGAATTTTGATTTCATCTGTAAAGTGATGGGTTGCTGAAAGATTTTAACTAAGTGAGTATTTAAAAGGATCATTTGGGTAGCAGAACGGAGAATGGAGCAGAAAAGGAGCAAACTGGAAACAGAACTATTTTGAAGGCTGATGGTATAAACCAGATGAAATACCATGGTGGCTTTAACTAGAGTGAAGGTATTGAGGAGGGGGGTGGGTGGATTCTAAAGGTATTTAGGAGCTAGGATTTGGTAACTGACTGGATGTATGAAGTGAGAGAGAGAAGGAGGCAACGATGACTCCAGGATTTTGTCTTGGCGAGCTGTTTTGTAGATGGTAGTACCAATCACTGAGTGAAGGTATTCTGGAGGAAAAGTAAATTGACTTTGATGGGAGAGATCTTGAGTTCCGTTTTGCTTGTATTGAAATTGAGGTGCCTGTTATATTGGAAAAAAGGCTATTTAACTGTCTGTTGTTTATGTGGCTCTGGAGTTCAGGAGGTGGATCTTAACTAGAGATTTCTTAGCTTATATTTGTAAGTGAGTCCAACGGAGTGAATGAGATAGTCCAGGGAGCGTATTTGAATTGAGATAAAATGAAGGGGTAGGTTGGAGTGCTTAATTAGGAACACCATCATT
Organism: Eumetopias jubatus; assembly: GCF_037043125.1. Classification (NCBI taxonomy): domain Eukaryota; kingdom Metazoa; phylum Chordata; class Mammalia; order Carnivora; family Otariidae; genus Eumetopias; species Eumetopias jubatus. The sequence continues at coordinate 64,093,443 of NW_028274814.1, forward strand.
TAAAGAGTAGAAATACCTGCAAGGGAGATTGAGGAGAAGCAGCCAGAGAAATAGGAAAAAAGAGGGAAAAGAAGTATGGTTGTCTTGTAACGGGATGAGAGTGTTTTGAGAAGGAAAGACTGGTCAAATGCTGTTAGTGTTCAAATAAGACAAGGAATTGAAAGTGTCTTTTTGCATTTAGTGAAAAGGAGGTAATTGGTTACAGGCATGGGCTGTAAGAATAGAGCATTTATGAAGTTGAGCTGTGAAAAGGAGGGGGCTGTGGTTGGAGAAGAATGTGTAGTTGAGGATGGTTTTGCTTTTGTTTTTGTTTTGTTTCATTTTTAACGATATAGGACCTGGAGCATGTTTCAGTGTTTTGGGAGGAGCCAAATAAGAGGAAGAAGTTAAATATTTAAGAGAAAGTACAATTGAGAGAGCCACATCTGAGAACAGAGATGAAGAAATTAGCTTTAAGAAAGTAGAGGGATTCCTCTTTCTGTGTGAGCAGAATAAACTGGAATAGTTTGGTACAGATGCTGGTAACTATAGTTTTGGTGGAAAGACGTTAAGGGACTTTTCTTAAAATGCCTTCTGTTTCAGCAGGAGGCTTGGTTATGTGCTTTGGTTACAGGAAGGAATGGGGAGGTTGGTAATTTGAGGAGCATTGAGAATCTTTGAAATAGTTGCTGGAGAATTAGAGAAAGCAGCTTAATGAGAGAAAAAATGGGTGTGATAGGCAGCACTATGAATCCTGTTGAAGATGGGAAACATGAATTTTATAGTGAATTCTCTTAAGTTCTCAGCGGAAGTCAGGTAATTGGATATTGGTGGTGGTTCTTGGGAGCCATTGTCAGTTGCCTTGTACCACTCCAAATTTGAATCAATTGAGAAATAGAACCAAGTAATAGGAATCAGAAAAGTGCTTTTATTTTTAAAAGTTTAGTGTAAATGTGGTTTGGACTGAGGTGGAAATGAGGTCTCCCACAAGTTCTCTTCTGAATTGAATTTATACATCCAGTCACAGGCTAAAAAACATGTCTTCATGCTAAGAAAATGAAGTTCTTCTCTGATGAGCTTCTTTGATGCAAGTTGCACTAGAGGAATAATATGTTTATGGGCACACGGTTCCCAGTGAGGAACTCAAAGAGCTTGTACTGTGTATGCATGCTGACTTCATACATTAATCTCACCCAACAGAGAATCTATGGATGTCCTGCTATCACTACTATTTTTCTCTTGGGAAGTAAAGAAGAGAGAGAAAGAGACTGTAGTATTTCTTAAGTCTTGTTTCTATCCAGAGAAGGTCTGTGTCCTCTCTTAAAATGTGAGATGAGGTGGTCTACCTACCCCCTAACATTGAGGGTCAAGATTTTGCCAGGTAGGAGGAGTATAACTGATACAGTGAGAATTTTGAGTTGACAGTAGGATGGCCATATAAAAGTATTTATTATTTGCTTGGAACTATATAACTGAACACAGTGAGGTGGTTAATTTTGGAAAATTTGGGCAGAGCATTAAGATCATGACTAAATGCAGTCTTTGAAGAACAGGATAATGAGACAGGATCGGAGATCCATCCATCAGCTGAGGGAAGGATTGCTATGAAGGAGTTGGAGGAGGTGGAAGTAACCAAAGAGTTGGGAAATAGTAAGAGTTTGGAGAATGTAAGTGCTGTGCAATTTTTGTTTCTTGTTATCAGCTGGGATATGTAAATTTTTTGAATGAAGGCTGGCAAAGACAAAAACTTAATGGATAGTACAGATGAAAATTATATAAAGAAAACTATTTAGTTACTAAAATTAATACTTGTTGGGATGTCTTCGCATCTGGTCATTTATGAATAGAATATTTTTCAGATAGTGAATATATATCTCAGTTATTTTTTTTTAACTTGTGACATTTCGCCATTGGCAATAGTATTTGTAGTATAGCAATAATTTTGTAATTCAGCTTCATATAGGAAGTTTCAAAATTATTATTAACCCTAATAATAGTTGGATACTTAAGGGAGAGGTGGGTAACAATATAATTTCTTTTAAGATGTAGGCCTTCAAGCTCATGCCTTAATATGGGTAGATCTGTTTTAGTGCTAGCAACTTGATCCTCGACTACTCAAGTTCCAACATGTTTTTCTTAGAGAAATAAAAGGGAAAGGGAAGTCATGCGGGAACTATTAGCAACTCATTTACTTTCATTTAGTGATGTATTCCAAAAGCACAAAATATTCTTTGAGACCCTACTATGTGCTGCTCAGTTGAAGGTGCCAGAGAGTTAAAAGTAGGTAAAAGAAATGATCCCTGCACTATCTCAGAAGAGCTTATATGAAATTAGGTAAAAAAAAAAAATTTCCTTGAATAGCTAAGCCTGAAATTCTGATCTTATATGATTAGACTCTTCAGATTAGTTGAGTCTTAGTGGCTCTTCGTTTTTAACTTTGACTAAGGGGTGTGTGTGTTTGTGTTTGTGCGTGTGCGTGTGCGTGTGCGTGTGTGTGTGTGTGTGTCTTTGTATATTTCCTTTGTTCTGTTTCCTTTTACCAATTTATGTTTGCCCAGGACAGTCAGAAAAAAAAAAAATCACTTGTCTGTTGCTTCTAGGAAACATGGCATGAAACAGGATCAAATGGAAAAATATTGGGATTATGAGGATGTTGTTTAGCTAGTAGTTTTTCAGATGGAATAGAGATTGAGTTCAGTGCTAAATGGACAATGTTAACAGTAGGACACTGGGCTGATTGAATAATCTGGATAATCTCTGGAAATTGTACTTTTTGAAGTCAGTTACCTCAGTGGTGTGTTTTTTTTTCTTAGATTTTTTTTTCCATTTTGTTTCATTTTTAGCAACTTTGGTGTTTGAGATGCACTTTTACATTTTGTATAAACTTATAATAAATATTAATGTTATAAGGGAGACTAACATGAAAACATTCAATTTTTTCACTGGCTAAATACTAATTTAAAACATTTAAGCCTTTGTTTATAGTTAGTTTTGTTAAGAAAAAGCAAAACTTACTTTCCTTGAGTTTTTTTTCCCCAAATATTTTGATAGAAAGAATAGATGGTTGGCTCATTGTGCCATGATTTTTTTTAATACTGTCATTAAAAAAATTAATTATATATGCATACAGTTCAAAGTTGTAAAATATTTGTTACGAAACACAGCCATCTCCTATCCCTGCCTTTCTTTTCTCGCCTCTCCATTTCTTGCTTTCTAGAAGCAAGATGTTTAGAACATATAGCTGATTTTTTTAGTGTTTACCAGTGCATCCCTAAACATGTTTGTTATTGCTGCTGCTTGATTTTTCAGTTTCATACCCATCAGCTTTCCAATATGGAAGATGAAGCTTTAGCTGTCTTTCACCACCCCCTCTAACACCCATACCACATAATTCATCTTCTTTCTCTTAACTTTCCAGTATGCTTTTATTATAATTTTGGTGCCAGTAGTTATTCGCCATTATTGCTATGTAAATAATAGTCACAGCTAAAAAATATAGTACTGTAAAAATGTTTACTTTTCCTGTCTAACATACCATTTTCTCTCTGTTTTCATTTGGTTAATGTTTTAATCACTAATTCAACTCTGAATTTCCCCCCAGTTGTTTAACATTACTCATGTATGGTAAAACACATGAGACAGACTATTAATTTGTTGATTTGCTTGAATACTTTACCCAGGAGCTTTCTGATCTGTGCAAATTTAGGTAGGTTTCTCCCTATTCTTGCTATATAGATAGCTTGGGAACTCACTTTACCATTATTCTGGGGGAATTCCCTTTGCTTTTCACTTTAGTTAGATCACCTATTTTCTAATCCCATTTCTTCCTTGTGTCTTACTCCCTTGGTTTACTCCATAGCTTTTTTTTTTTTCCCCCTAAGATTTATTTATTTTAGAGAGAGAGTGCGTGCAGGCACGTTGTGGGGAGTGGCAGAGGGAGAGGGAGAGAGAAACATAAGCAGACTCTGTGCTGAGTGCAGAGCCCCACGGGGCACTTGATCTCATGATCCTGAGATCATGACCTGAGTCGAAACCAAGAGTTGGATGCTTAACTGACTGTGCTACCCAGGCGCCCCTCCATAGCTTTTTAAGAGAGAATGGGAAATAATTTTTTTTGAGACTTTGCAGTGTGAGTATGACTTTAGTCTTCCCACAAATTAGTTATTTGTTGGTTTGGCTCATTTTAGAATTCTATGTGTTAATCATTTTCCCTCACAATTTTAAAAGCATTGTTCCATTGTTTTTCACCTTCCAGTGATGCTGTTGTGAAGTCTAATGTCATTTTATTCTTTATCCTTTATATGAAACCTATTTTATTCCTCTGAGGGCTTGTAGGATCTTCTTTTTGTCTCTAGTGTGATTTAGTGTGGGTTTGTTCTTCTGTTTTCTTGGATTAAATCTGCAAATCATATCCTTTAGGTTTAGAAAATTTTCTTGACTTATTTTGTTGATGATTTCTTCCCTTTTTTCTGTTTTGTTTTTCTAGAATTCCCAATATTAGATATTGCATATTCTGGACTGGATTTTTTAATTTTCTTATGTTTTTACTCTGACTTTCCATTTCCTTTTCTTTTATACTCTTCTTTTTAAAAGAAATTTCCTCGGCTTTATTATCCACCCTGCAATTTTTCATCTCTGTAATCATTTTTATTTTCAAGTCCTTAGTTTTGGTGCACACCCCTCTCTCATTTCTCCCCCCCCCCAAATTAGGGCTTCCTGTTCTTATTTCATGGATGTACTATCTTCTATTGTTAACTCTCTGAAAGTACTAGTTATAGTTTTATTTTTTTGACAATTTTCTTGTGCAGACTCTATTTCTTCCATCTTTTTTCTTTCTTTTTTTTTTTTGCTTGGTCTCTTGTTTTTTATATTAGATACTTCATATGTAAGAGTGAATGAAGCACTACTAATAAAGTACAAACATTTGTATAATACTTAGAATGTGCCAGACACTGTTGTAGGTGCTTCATCTATTTTCACTTATTTAATTAAATTTAATTTAATTAAAGTCCTTCAAAAGGACTTTAAGAGCTAGTTACCATTATTATTAGTAGTAGTAGTATTAGTATCACTATGTGACAGATAAGGAAACTGAGGTACACAGTGTTGAAGTAATCTGCCCAATGTGACAGATGACATTAAATGGCAGAACTAGAATTTGAATCAAGGCAACCTGACTCGATAGTCTTTTAGCCTTTATGCTATTCATCCTCTTATTGAAATCAGGAGCAAATTGGAAATTCTGTGCAGGTGGGTAGGGTTTGTCAAAGTAATGTTACCTGAGTGAACTGTTTTTTGTTTGTTTGTTTATTTTTGATGGAGTCTCTCATGCGGTCCTTTTTCATGGGTTTAGATTCACCAAAGAAGAATTTTTTTTAATATTTATTTATTTATTTTAGAGAGAGAGAGCAAGCTTGGGGAGGGGCAGAGGGAAGGAGAGAACCCTGAAGCAGACTCCCCCCTGAGTGCAGAGCCTGACACGGGGCTCAGTCCCAAGGCCCTGAGATCATGACCTGAGCTGAACTCAAGAGCAAGTCGCTTAACTGACTGAGCCACCCAGGTGCCCCAGAGAAGAATTTTCTAAGACGATGACTAGAGACTGAAACCTAGCTGCTAGCAGTTTGGTTGCCAAGTAATCAAAGAGGATGGGGAGAACGGGTCTCAATGTTTAATATAACTTTTAGTCCAGCAGTCTCAGTGTCCTCTAATCTGGACCATTGGCTTTATCCTGTCTAGGGAATAAACCTTCAGTCTTCTGTGATGAAGAACTGTAAGTTGTCCTGTTTTGCAGATTCTGGAAGGGGATCTTGCTGTACATTTGCCACTCTTATTTTGAGTCTCACCTTTACCCAGCTTTAATTGCCATACATTCCTAAGCCTTTTGTAGATTCTTTGATGTAAATGTGATTGATTCTTATTTTCCCCAGTGGTAGTTTTAGATTCATCTTCCTTATATTTGCTTTCAATTTTTTTTGTAGTTTTCTCATTTCACATTTTCTTTGAACCTGTGTTTATGCAGAAACAATCAAAACAAATCTTTGCTACCTTTTAGGAAAAGACTTTGTGGAAAAGACTAATAAAATTCATGTTTTTTTTAAAGATCTTATTTATTTGTTAGAGAGAGCATGGGTGAGAGAGAGTGAGCGAGAGTACAAGCAGGGGGAGCTGCAGGCAGAGGGAGAAGCAGGCTCCCCACTGAGCAAGGAGCCTGATACGGGACTCGATCCCAGGACCCTGGGATCATGACCCGAGCCGAAGGCAGCCGCTTAACTGAGTGAGCCACCCAGGCCTCCCTAAAATTCATGTTTTTAATGTGCCATTTAAAATTCTCTGTTAGGTCTGTTGAAATAGATCTCAGATATCTCTCACCTGAAGCACTTCATGATGTGCCAACTAGATATATCACCATCTGGAAATCTTTTCCTTACACCGTGGACATTTTTTCTTCTTTCTTAAGGCTGCTTTATAGCTCATATTCTTAACATTCATATGGTTTTCTTATACTCTTCCCCTCCTGCCTCCCCAGACCATAACTCCTTGAGGATCTTGAGTGTTCTCTTCTACAAAGTTGCTTCATAAACATTTGTTACATTAAGTGTTGTATATATGTTTTTCTTATAAAATAGCAGCAATGTATTAAATACCGAGAATAACAAAGGAGGGAATTGATAAAATAGTGCAACAGAAGAGATCAAATTCAGATATAAAGAAGTCTGAGAATCGTTTAAACTAGATACTGTGAAATCTTTCAATGTAGATACCTAATCATAGCAATCATACATCTTTCCTCCTGCCATGACACAAAAGAATGAACTACATGATCTTCCAACATTTTAGCCAGGCTCATGACTCTTTAAGTTACATGACAGATATATTTGGTGTTGCTGTATTATATTTAATGTTAAGTGCTAGAAATAGTCTAAAAAGTTATAAATGCATTTTAGATAAAGTAATGTTTTAAATGTGCTGGAGTAGCTAAATCTGTAAAAGAGACCACACTTGTAATTTTTCCTTTTAAAAACTAATTTTTAGTTTTTGTATGTGGTAAAATTGATTTGTACATATCAGTGCTGTTAATTTTACTTTCTCCTGCTCTTTGTAATGTTCAGAAGGAAACAGAAACTATTGAAGGATTTGAAACTAAAATATTTGGGAAAATGTTAATGCTTTAAAATAATATTTCTTTGTTATATTTTAAGAAATTCAAGACACATTTATCTTTTAAAATATGTTAGTATTTGAAAATAAAGTAGAGGAAAACTGTCATCTTCATTTTAATATGTAAAGGTTGCTGGGATATGGAAAACATCAATGATCATTGCTATATTCTTTTGTAGAGTTAAATTAGTACTTAGGAAGGTGAGGGTATTTGGTTCATTACCACAGGCAAACAAGCTGAGGTGATTGTTAAACATGGCTATTTATTTTTGTTTTCAAGTTTTCTGGCATCTTACAAATAATTTATTGGGATATGATTTACAAAAACACATAGAAGCATTACTCTAGAAATTCTGTTATTTTGAAACTGTCTTATTTGGACACAGTGTTGTAGATGCTAAAAATATTCTTTAATTGTCTCTGAGATTCATGGAATACATGTAGAAAACACAAACTTAGTGTTTATAGTTTGACTTGGTTAATTCTCAGTATCCATATCACTTATTTCATAATTTCTTCATGAAAAATATAATCACATACAGATTTCTATTTGCTTGCAATACAGAATTAATGTGAATTCCATTTCAAACTAACCACCATCAAAAGTTTCTGAAAGTCTGGTTTATATTTTTTAAGTGTTGTATGTGGATGACTTGCTTAGCTTTGATTTTTGTGAGAAATACATCTTTTTTTTTCTTCAGTTTTATTGAGATATACATACTATATATGTTATGACATGGTTCAACAATTTCTCAGGTTGTACATGGGAATTTGTAAAACTTTGCTAACATTTTCTTTTTTTTTAAATTTTTTATTGTTATGTTAATCACCATATATTACATAATTTGTTTTGGTGTACTGTTCCATGATTCATTGTTTGTTCATAACACCCAGTGCTCCATGCAGAATGTGCCCTCCTCAATACCCATCACCAGGTGAACCCATCCCCCCACCCTCCTCCCCTCTAGAACCCTCAGTTTGTTTTTCAGAGTCCATCATCTCTCCTGGTTCGTCTCCCCCTCTGACTTACTCCCCTTCATTCTTCCTCTCCTGCTATCTTCTTCTTTTTCTTTGAGAAATACATCTTTTAAAAAAGTTTTCATCAAACTATTAAATTGTAGATAATGGTGACAACAGTGGTATCTCATTTTGGTTAATTTAATGTCCTTCCTTTTTATAATGTACTTCTGCCTCCGTATATTCCTTTTAGTGTCATTACCTACCTGAGTTTCTGTGAAAATAAATTTTCTTTGTCTGTTAAAACAAAACAATCCTTGAGATTGTGTTTCACTGTTTATTTTTCTTTGACTAGTTTTTGAGTTTTATTTTTGAAGGCATTAATGTTAATTTCATTGAAAAGATAAGATCTGGCTATAGATGACTACTGCTTCATCACTTAAGGCAGAGTACCTTAGAAAATGCTTTTAGAATCATTGCTTAACGTGGTTTAATTTGTTTAGCTCTTTTTTTTTTAGAAGTTAGAGAAGGTTGTTTTCCTGTAACCAAGTCCATCTTGTATTAGTCAAAGAACCTATAATTAATAATTTCAGTACATTCACTTTTGAAAGATAAAAAAGGAAACCAGTTATTATTGACCAGAGTATTACTTGTGGCTACTGATTCACAATTTATTGTGATTCTTTTTTTCATTTAAATGTATACCATCTATTACTTGTTTTGCTTTTCCAGGTTTTTTTGATTTTTTTAATGGTTTGTTAGATAAAAGCTTTTTCTTTTTCTTCTTTTTAAAAGTCCCGGTACTCATGGTTTTCTCTTTCCATTTTTGTGATACACATTAAGGACAAAATAAAGCATGTATTATCCTAACTGCTTGTCTCTCTCACATAGTTTAACTGTAAAGAGAAGAATTCAGGATATTCACTTGTGTTTTTCTCTTCCCTGGTCTCCCATGAATACATGACTTGATTTATCTTGATCAGCCTAGTAACTTGCTCCACATTTTTCCAAAAGTGCAAAGCAGTTTCAGCTAAAAATACACATATCAAAATGCTCCAGAAGTTGTGGCCACAGCTCAAAAATGCTGATCAATTTTGAAAATCTAAATCAACCTCGGCCATGAAACCGAGGGAAGAACCTTTGTGGTGGGGGACAGATTTCCAAAAATTCACCACAGTCCTGTTCTTAGCTGGAGTTTGTGCTGATGTTGCCAGACAACTGAGGAATAGATGCAAAAAGCAGGAAGCATTATTGAATTGAGCCCTAGCGCCAATTTGGGAAAAGCAAATTAAAATGTAAAAGAATATTTTTCCACTCCTGGCGTCTCAACACAAAATGGCAAAATACATGGTTGCTGAAAAAGTCACAGAAATTGCTAATTTTGCCTGAATGGCTGATTTTGCCAAAAAAACCCCAGTCTTTTTGCATTAAAAAATGCATACCCATATAGTTAGAAAAAGTAGATTTTTTTATCTCAAATGAAATAGTTTTAATTTACAAGTCAAAAACATTTAAGTCAGAAAAGTGTTTTGACATAAATGACTGTGTGTGTGGGCTTGTTTCAATGTCTTCTGATATTTTTCAGGTGCACTTGAAGAATGGATGATGATGATTTTGGTGGTTTTGAGGTATGTGCAATTACCTTATTTTGCTTATGTAATTGCTTTAACTTTGTGGGATTATAATGGAGTATACTATTTTGAAAATGTTATTATTTATCATTGGTACTTATGATCATTTCATCATTTTTAATGTAACACTGGAATAAAAAAGTGAAATCAAGGAAAATGAAAATATATCCTTTTTGAAAGATAAAACTAATTATTATTTGAATGTATGGTCATGCCCATGGAATGGTTTAAATAGAGTTAATTAAGTGCTACCAGTGGAAGCGTTAAAGATGTTTTAAAAATTGTCAGCTGACGATTTTGCTAGGCTGCATGTCTATTAGGAAATACTTGTGAGATGAAGGATGAGTATTGCAGATCTGTCACATATTTTCATGTTTACACCTGTAATGAGTTGATTTAGTGTATTAACCACATAGCCTTTTGGTGGCTTATAGAGCTAATTAGTATGTTTGTGTTGTTAGATTATTCTCTCAGGTTTAAGTTGGATGCTTTGTAAGTGGAAATTGTTAGCTGAAGAAGCACCGTCTTTTCCTTAATCCTTTTCAGTGTGTGTTCATTTTATTGAAATATTTTGTAACCCAGTTATTTTTATGGAGCCAGTATAGTCTTGCAGGAAAATCTCTGGATTAGGAGTCAGGATGCCTGAGCTCAAGTCCTGGAACTACCAAGTGAGCTCTGTGATTTTTTTTTTTTTTCCTTTTTACTAAGACTTTCACCTAATTTGGAATTAGAGATTCTTTATTAAAAATAAGGAGTTTAATTAATGATGTTAATAGGAGAAACAGGGTATTAAGTATATATTCAGTATTCTGAGTATCATGAAAAAGTGGTGTGAGCTTTTTAAGAATAGGATCATTTCTTGTCCGTTGATCTTAATATCTGTCAGTGTGGACATTCCTGTTTTGTGCATTTCATCTGACACTGGTTTTTGTTTAACACATTTGTATGTTTTTTGCATTTTCTTTAATGTTTTAGGTTTTGTTGGGCGATTGAATCTTCTTTTACTGAAATTAACACTTAAAATTTTGTTAAAATTTTTTTCATTTTGAGGATAATAGATGTTTCAGATATCATCTTAGTTTATTGTTTACAAGTTGTCAGTTGTTTGAAGGTTTAAACTTAGTACAGTTTTCTTTACTTAAACCATGTTTGATTTATTACATCAGAAAAAAAATAGAGTGGATAGTTTTCCTCAGAGTAAAATTATACTTCCATGTTAACAGTCAATAGGCCTATTCCTTTCAGTATTACATATTTACAATGTTAACCAATTATTCCAATTTCATTGGTTATTAGGGTTCTTTCTTTTTATATCTGGTTGTAGAAATATGGAAGTTCTCCATCCTTGGTTAAATAAACCATGTTCATTTTTCACAGTTTATAGATAATAGTTACTATATTCTATGTCACTTAGCTTCTGTGGCAGATTGCCTCAGTTGACTTCTTTTTGGCTGACAACTCAATGCAGAATCCAAATTGAAATTCTGGTTCTTTTTCTTAGTAATAATTTTGCTGTGATCTGGACAATTAAGAGAGAGAAAACTCTTACCCACAAACTCAGCATTCAGTAATTGACTGTCCCTTACTTTTAAAACTGTTTAATAGGAAGGCTTGTTAATTTAAAATGTCAGTTTTAGGAATTTTCTAAATGTTGAATCTAGGAAGTCCATGTGGTAGATTATTGAAGAATATAGATGAATCCTATTTCTTTAGATTGATCTCTATTAGGTCTTGTGCTAATTAATGAAAAAGATATACTTAGTTTAGAGTACTTAGATGTAAAGTTCTCAAGTGAAAATGTGATCGAGGATATACAAAAGAAAATTTTATTAGCAGGAGATGTATTAGTAAGGAAGGGAGATTTATACTTAAAAATAACAGAGCATGCATACTGGTGGTGGGGAGTAGTGGTTCGGGTGGTAACTATGAAGATTAAAAAACAGTTGAGTATTTGGGGGGAATTTGAAAATGCATGATATATCACAGAGAATATGCTTGTGGGACTGGAAGGCTTGATTGCTTAAATAGCATTTCTACTTTTTAGATCTTTGAAAATAAATTTGCCTCTTTTTTTTTCTAGGCTGCAGAGATTTTTGATGGTGGAAATGGTGAAACCCAAACTACCTCTCCTGCCATTCCTTGGGCTGCTTTTCCTACAGGTACTACTATGCAGTAACTAGAATCTTTTTTTTTTTTTCTTATTTAACACTTTACCTTTTCTTTGAAAGCCTCTTTTTACTTTTGCACTTGGCCTTCTTTGATCTGAAAAATGGAATGACCCAGATTTAATTTAGGTTTTTTTCATAACAGATTATAAATTGCATAACAGATTCTGCAGTGTGGCTTGAGGCATGATTCCAAATATGATATCATGAACATTAAATGAAATTAAAGTATAATTTACATTTCCTAATTCATCTTAGTTTTAGGAAAATGAAGTACCAAATAATATTTTCAGGTTGTCCAGTTCGTTAATTAAAAGGACTTCTTATTCTCATTTTCTAAAAATATCCTAAAGTAATTTAAGATCTTCATCAGTATTTAAATTTCGAAGTGTCCCCCCCGCCCCCGGAAGGTGATTCAAAAGTATTAAACATTAAAAATTAGCCATCCAAGAAATCAAATGCAAAAATAAATTCCATTATGAGAGATATTTTATGGAAGACCTAATGTTCAATATTAATATAATTCATTTATAGTATAATATTTTGAATTTTCTAGACTTTTTGTTTGGCCAATTCATTGTAAAGTCAGAAGTAGAAGATGAAAGTATCCTTCTTTAGCAGCTCTGCCTAATCTTAGATCATTAGAGTTATTTAGTGTCCAAGTATTTTTCCAGTGCTTGTTATGCATTAGGTGCTATGGGAATATGTCCTTTACTTCAAGGGAAGATAGGACAGGCACATACATACTTGTAATATGAAGCAGATTTGTGATTGGGGAAGAATGATGATTTCCTCATCCATTCGTTTAGCAAATGTTTATTTCATGCCTGGTATGAGTCAAGTACTATCCTTGAAGCTGGGTATATATTATTGATCTGGGCTTTGAAGGATGTTTATGATTTGAATAGGCAGAGATGGGAGAATGGGGAAAGATTTTGAAGGGAGAAAAAGCAATGAAACAAAGGTGTAAATGTGGGAAAGAGGATGACATAGTTAGGATGCTCATTCTTGTTTGAGGGATTTATGTATGTGGTTTCCTTTGCCTGGAATTTCTCACCTTGTTTCCCACTGCCACTCTCTCCTGCTCCCTTATCATACTGACTCCTATTTGTTTTATGTGCTGTTTTTTGCTTTAATATGCCTTTTTCTGGGAAGCCTTCCCAGAGAACCGTCCCACATCTCTTTTCTGACTTGCAGTTTAGGCTGTAAATTTTGTGGGGTTAAGCACCATGTTTATTTGTCCTTTTGTTATGTCTTCAGTGCCAAGTATAGTGCCTAGCTTATAGTTGGTCCTCAATATGTCTTTATAGAAAGAGTAATTAAAGATAAAAAAAAAGAATGAGGGAAGCCTTGGTGGCTCAGCTGGGTAAGTGTCAAACTCTTGGTTTAGGCTCAGGTCATGATCTCAGGGTTGTGAGATCAGCCCCACCTCTGGCTCTGGGCTCAGCAGGGAGTCTGCTTGAGATTCTCTCCCTCTGCCCCTTCTCCCACTTGTGAGCATGTGTGCACACGCTCTCTCTCTCTTTCAAGTAAATAAGTAAATCTTTAAAAAAATGAATAACCGAATGAGTGACAGCTAGAGTGGCAATGGAAATTGATAGGAAAGTTGGAATAATAATATTTATGTAATGGTTTAGGATTTTCAGTGTTTGTCATGTATTTGTTTATTGTAAAGTAGGTAGGGCAGCTACAATATTTATTGTACAGATGACAAAATAATGGGTTATAAAAGTTTTGGAGTTTGATACAGGTAAATATGTTTAGGAATGAAATCTAGTCTGTCAGATTATATTTCAGTTCTTTTTAAGTTAACTGGTTTTTTTGGGGGGTTGGAGGAAGCATCAGCAGGGCTGTGTAGCTGACTGGATGTGAGGATGAGGGAGGAGTCAAAATTGATTTTTGAAGTTTCAAGCCTTGATTCTGAAGGAATGGTATTACCTTGAGCAGAAATAGAGAATTAAAAAAAAAAATTGGTTTGGGACAGCGTGAAGCCTAATGAATTTGTCTTAGACTTGTGTATTTAAGGTGCCTTCAGTTCAGGAGAAAGGTTAAGGCTGGGGTTCTTGGTTTGGGAGTTTTCTCATAGATCCGATAGTTGAAGTTGTAGGAGATAACTGGGAGAAACAGTAAGTAGAGAATAGGGTTAAGTAGAGAACTTTAGATGTTCATAATTAGGGAACAAGAGGAAGAGAAAGAGAAGATTGAAAGATAATGAGAGTATGGGCTAGGCATCAGGAGTAGAACATTTCAAAGAAGGTATGGTCGCTGGTGTCAAAGGCTGTGTGTGAGAGAGGTCAGTGTGATCAGAGACTGAGAAAAAAAGCGCAGTTAGAAATGGCTTTTATGGAAATGATTTTAGTAGATTGGAAGTTGAAGCCAAATTGTACTTCTTTATGAAAGCAAGAACAGAATCTGTTTTCCTGTAATTGTTGTGGCAGTGTATTAAAGAATTGTATATTGTGGGCAGATTAATTCCTGTTCTCCAAGAGTGAATATTATATGTCACATCTATGTATATGTCTATATTTGTAGGTCAAGTGCTCAAAGCCTACTTAGAATTAAAGAACAGTTCCTCTAGTGTGTGTGTATGTTTACACAGACAGCACACCCAGTTTCTCCCTCACTCCTTTAAAAAATCAGACCTGAGGAAAGTACTTTTCTGAATTTCCTCAGTGACTTGCAGAAGCGGAGGTAAACTAACCTGGCCAACAGCTGAAGTTAAGACATGGTAGATGTTGGCTCAGCCAAATAATCTTTCTCTTTTGTGGAAGATAGTTTCTCTTCCTCTGCCTGCTGGAGATCCACACCTCTGATTCAGGTGTCCTGAAGTTTAGACAAGAGTGATCTGAGTGACCTAATTAGTGTAAAAATTTAATCATTTCCACACTGAAGTCCAGAGAAGATAGGAACTTTAAGAGATCTAAAGTAGGTTCTTTTCAGTTTAAGAAAAAGACTTAATATGCTCCTTTTGTCTGGTTCTCCACCTCCACCCTAACAGTTTGTAATCTATATGAAAGATGTTTTTAAAAGAGATGATTATTAACCAAGTTTTACCACAGCTTAAAATCCAAGAAGATTACTCAGAAACATTTGGTTTATGTTTTTAAAGTACTTGGGGGAGAATAGAAATTTTCATTCTTAGGGTTAGGATAAAAGATTTTAAGTAAAGAATATAGTAGGCTTAGTGTGCCTAATGATTATCTTGCTGCAGAGTTGGCAGTTAGTTGGAGGATGATTTCATAATAGCAACTGGGATAATTAATTTATCTCATAAACAGTGTCTCTTTAGAGCCTACAATACTGTTAATGAATCGAGGTACCTCAGAACATGCATCTCACTGTTAGTATTAGCGTTATTTACATAGTGGGATCTTTTAAAATGCTAGTTTCTGTGCAGAGCTGATGATGATATTAAAAAATTGCCAGTCTGAATAAATGAAATGCACATGTTGGTTCTGTATACAAACTATTATCTCTAAGCCCATAGCTTATCAGTGTATGGCATCTAACCTGTAAAACGTGTTTCCACACTGCCATCATCATGGGAGTTGGAGAATGTAAGCAAGAGACAAGTGAATATGAAGTTATCAGTTTCCTTTTCCTCCTGCCTTTACTCTCAGTAAAAGTGTGGTAATTATTACTTTATCTTAGTGAAAGATACTCAATGAGAACAATTGCCTTTATCAGGTATTTCCCTCTCTATTTCATAGCCTTTCCTTTTAGCTTATCTTCCACGGTTACTCTTTTTGAAGCATATGGCCGGTCAAACTATGGTTTACATTTTGTTTTTGCCTGATGTCTGTTCTATCACTTGCCATTGCTCTGATTGTAGTACATTCCCTCCTCTCCTATTTGCTTGAGTTTCATTTTTCTTTCAAAACAAGGTATAAGAGCTTTCACTGAATCCGTATCTCACAACTGCTCTTTCTTCTGAACTACTGTATCATTTTTTTTTTTTTTTTTCTGCATCACTTGCTTGGCACTTTGGCCATTTTTTTTTTAAATTGTGGTAAAATAACGTACACAATTTACCATATTAACCATTTTTAAGTGTTTAGTTCAGTATTGTTAAGCATATTCACATTGGTGTGCAACCAATCTCCAGAACATTATCATCTTGTGAAACTAAAACTCTGTAGCCATTAAAGAATAACTACCCATTTGCCCCTACCCCCAACCCCTGGCAGCTACCATTCTACTTTCTATTTTAGACAACTCATATAAATAGAATCATAAAGCTATTTCACTTGGCACAATGTTCACAGGTTCATCCATGTTGTAGCCTGTGTCAGAATCTCCTTCCTTTTTAGGCCTGAATAGTATTCCACTATATGTACAGACCACCTTTTTCATCCATTAATCCATCGATGGACACTTGGGTTGCTTCCTTTGACTATTGTAAATAATGCTGCCAAAAACGTGGGTGTACTAATTTATATTTTTAAAAATATTTTATCAGTATGACTGCTGTCTTTATGTGCCTACTTTATTCTAAACCTTGGTGGGTAGACACTGTGTTTTAAACCTTTGTGAATCCCAAGCACTTAGTATAGCATTGCGCCTTGTTAATAAGCAATGCTCAGTAATTATTTCTTGATGATTACTAGAACAGATTTGCTATCAAAAGTAACTCTTGTTTAAAAAGTTTTTATTTGGGGCGCCTGGGTGGCTTGGTTGTTAAGCATCTGCCTTTGGCTCAGGTCATGATCCCAGGGTCCTGGGATCGAACCCCACATCGGGCTCCCTGCTCCGCGGGGAGTCTGCTTCTCCCACTCCCACTCCCCCTGCTTGTGTTCCCTCTCTCACTGTGTCTCTCTCTGTCAAATAAATAAAATCTTTAAAAAAAAGTTTTTATTTAATTTGTTAGCATATAGTGTTATTAGTTTCAGGTGTACAATATAGTGATTCAACAACAGTAACTCTTTTTAATTATTTTTAATTCTTTGGAGGTAATTAGTCTTTCAATCACAAGGTAGAGGAAGACAAACCTAAACTTGCCTTAAAAAATATAGTTATCTTGGAAATCTTAGATAATTAATCAAAGATGGCAAAGAAGCTATTCTCTAGGGTTCAGTTAAATTTCCTGGTCATTCCCAATACAGACAAATGACCTGGAAATAATGATTAACAAGAATAGTCAGAGATTTGCAGAAAGAGAAAACAGCTATTTTGCTGTTTTGTTTTTTTTTTTTTTTCCTAATTTTTTGTCTGGTCCTACTTTGTGGTAGCAGGTAACAGCAGAGGAGAGTAGAGGTTAGACTAAATTTTAGTTCAAAAACATTAGGGTCTAGAAGCAATAATAGTAGTACCCAGTTCTTTTACTTACTTTTTAAATTTATTTTTCTAAATATTTTTCTGAAGGAAAATCATTCCAGATTTTGCATAGCATATAATATCGGAAAGTTTTTGAGTTAACTACTCATAGAGCTGTATTTTTTAGAAAAAGAGTTTTTTCTTTTTCTAAGCCTAAGAGGTTTTTTCTTTTAAATCATTCTCAACTATCTTATAAATTTTTATAAGACTGGTAATGTTCTACTTTTTAGGAAACTACCTTTTCAAAATGAATGCTTTTTTTTTTTTTAAGGATTTTATTTATTTATTTTGAGAGAGAGAGAATGAGAGACAGAGAGCATGAGAGGGAAGAGGGTCAGAGGGGGAAGCAGACTCCCTGCTGAGAGGGAGCCCGATGTGGGACTCGATCCCGGGACTCCAGGATCATGACCTGAGCCGAAGGCAGTCGCTAAAATGAATGCTTATCTTCTGATACACACACATATGCACCTATAAAAGCAAATATATATATATCTATATCTATCAGAATATAGACGTACATACTAGGTAGATACTCTGATTTCTTCTCTTTTCCTCATTTTTACCCCATAATGCAATTTGTCCTCCCTATCGTACCCTTTCGGAGGAAGGACTTTCTCTTTTCTTAATCTTACAGGTCCTAAGAACATTAGACTATTAGTCTTAGTTTGGGTTCAGTATGTTTTTTGATTGTTTTCTGATTGTAGCAGACCCAAAGTTTCAGAATCCATGGGATTTATTTAAATGAATTCTTTAGTTTTTTTGTTGTTGTTCATTCATTCACTAATTCACTCATTTATCAAATGTTTGCAAGTATACTATATATCGGACACTTAAGTGCCATGTGCTGTGGACTTTATTCCATTTTCAGTGATGCCGTATGAAAATTGTCATCTCAAATGACTGAATGTTTCATGAAATGGCATTGTTAATATTGTTAAGTGCTTTTATCAATAACTTTAGCTTCAAATATTTGATAGAGGTTTCATGAAAAGAATATTAGGTCAGAAAGTGTTGTCATGTTGCCATTGTGTACAATGTGGGTGGTGCTGTTTTAGAGGCAAATGACTGTTCACTTTTTACTTTTTAACTGTATAAATATAAATTGTCTAGAAGGCGAGGTGGGAGGCGAAACCTTGAATACTGTCCTTTCCAATATGTTTCTGAGTTACTTGTAGCACTACACAGAACCACATTAGAATGCATTGACCATCAAAGGGAAAAACAAGTGGTCTAGATAGATACTTTAATCCAAATTAGCTCCTTCAAAACAGCTTATATAGAGGGCAAACTAAACTGTCTGTCACAAGCCGACCCTTTAGAAGGAATAATGGGAATTGGACCAGCAGATGTTGAACCAAATAACTTAGATGTGGTTCACTTTGCATCTGGAGCTATTTGCATACAAAGCCAACAGGAAAGTTCAAACATTTTTCTCAAGACATTGGCAGAGAGAAACCTGGAAGACAGATGCCTTTTTGATTTCATGGTTCAGTTTTTCCATTCTCCATTCTCCTGGCCAGGAAAACCTAGGACAACAAATCGGTCATTTTATTAATATCCCATTACTCTTCTTGCTAACCCTGTTTTTCCAGTAGAATCTGTGTTACACATCTATGAGAGCTCAGAACCTGAGTCCACACATTTTTGTTTGAGAAAATATTGTTGTGATATTTTTCTTGAGATTCATCTGTGGTTTGCACATAGTCATAGTAAACATTAACTGAATTCATTGGTCTGATCTATATTTTGAGTAAAATTTGAAAGTGACTTATATACATACTCGTTATTATAATAGACAGTTGGATAATGTTTAAAAACTTCCCATCCCTTCAACTTTGTATCCACATTAGACATTTTTGACAGGACATAAACTGGATTTCCATTGTAGTATAATAATTTTGTAGTATCTTTATACAGATTGTTTGAATGGATGATTGTCACATAGTTTCCTTTTGCTACTTTCTGTATTTTTTTCTTAACTCCCAGGTTATTAACTCACTTTTCTTTTATTCTGGAGCCAGTTTTTATAAATGATGACTAAGGTGATAGCTTCTATGAAGCTGTGAGTTATTACTATACGTGTAATATTAATTTTCAGTAATTTATGGTAGTTCCTGTCTTCATTAATTGCATATAATAGGGAATATATCAGTGATATTTGTTATGACTTTGAAGATTGGGTTTATAGTGTGGTTTAGAGTTAAATAACTCTGACTGTGGAGTGACGGGTACCGACTGTATAACTTCTCTGAAGCTCAATTATTTAATCTATAAATTGAAGAACTAGATGATATCTAAGCGTCTTTCCAGATTTTGAGTTCCATGTTTATTTTTTATTCTTTTTCTGTAATATGAGTAGAATTTACTAGGTGAATCATGGTGCCCGGTTTTAACTGCGTAGTCCAAGTGATACAGTACTAATCTAATAAATTACATGTGTTCTATAAATAGCTATAAACATGGAACAAAACTATTACTGTGAAGTACTATAATACTTAAGAGAAACTTGTTTTTTTCTATATATTTTAATTACTATCAGTTACTACTTAAACTGATTTTGTAATATTTTATGGTACACTTTAATGCATTCTAATTCTGAACTTCCTTTTTAAAAAGACTGGTTTGATTTTTAGGATGTTGTAGAATACATTAAAATTTTTTTAAATAGAGCTTTGTGGGGATTTTCTCGTATTACTGAAAAATGAAGGTTTGGCAGCGAATCATTTTTCTATAAAATGAAGATAGTACTCTGACTCTTTATCATCATAATCCTGAATTAGCCAAAAAAAATTTTTTAAGCTCTATTTGGCTCAATAACAGTAGGAATCATTGCTTAGTGCTCTTTTGCCAATTTATAAATTTCTACTTAGCTATCCTTATGAATTATATTTCTTCAGTCTCAGAAAATACACTCTTTATTGTTTTTGAAAGCGAGGCACACACCCATATGTAGTATAAAGGCATGAAAGAAATGGGAAATTATATTAAAATTATACAGTGAAAATTTCTTTTCTCTCTCAGTCCTGTAGTCCCACTCCCCTGATATAATTTGTTTTACATTTTTTTTGTAGCCCTCCAGATACTGTACAGGTGAACAAAAACATGAGTGTGCCCTCTTCTTTTTACACAGATGACCGTGTCCTGTATATATACCAACACCTCTCGCTTTTCTCCCCACCGTAACTTGGAGATCTTCCTAATTCATTTTAGTGTTTGCACAGTACTCTTCTGCGTGGATGTACAAATATTCACGTAACCAGTTATTTTCCTCCCAGTTTCTTACTGTTGTAAGCAGCCCTGCAGTGAATACTTTTTTTTTCCTCCTGGGCTTTTCCCATTGTTTTACTTTTGACGTTCTCATTTAATATTTTAGTGAGACTTGTAAAAGTATCCATTTATTGAGGTGTTTGGAAGCTTGAAAGATTCGCATGCTGTACTGTGTTTCCATGTTTAGGATTGTTTCTGGAGAGAGATCCTGACACAAATTCAGAAAAAGAGATGCAGTGAATATTCTTGTATGTATTTTCAGGAAAGCTATTTTAATGTAGGTGATAATTTATATTGTTTCTGTGACTCAATGGGAAGTTTATTTAAAATTAACACATTGTTTACTACTAATATAATCATAGAGCATACTTGTTCTTTAAATAATGTCAAATTTTATATTTCTGTGATCACACATAAGTAAACATTGGCCATGTGGAAGGTGATGGTAATTTTATGAGTACATTTCAAATGAAATCTTTAGCTGACTGTGGAGGAATTAATGGCAGCATGGTAGGTTGAAATGCTCTTTAGTTGTCACATTATATTTTTTGTGTGTAAAATAATGTTTATTGAAATAGCTACAAATTAGAAACAACCCAAATGTCAATCAAAAGTAGAAGGCTTAATATTTTGGGGGCATAGTTATATAATAGAACACTTAAACACCTGGAAAATTAACAAACTTCAGCTATGTATAAGAACACTGAAGAATCTCATGAACATAGATACTGCCCTTATAGTATCTTTAAGGGATCAGTAAGGGGTTTCAGTTGACAAAGTTTTCTATAATTTCTGATCCTTGTTCTGGAATCTGTGAAATCTAGAGCATCAGCCTCCTTTTGGAATCTGTAGTTCTTATTCTTCATGAGAATGGGGGCTCCGTGTTTTGGCTAGAAAGCCAGGGTTAGGTCTGATGCAGAGTGAGCCCCATGTGTGAATCTTCTAAAGGGAAGCAGTCGTCATCCTGTTCACTCAGTTAGGATGGCATGGGATAGGGAGCAGGGAGAAGACCTTAGGTATAGGGGCTGTGGATGAATAGTGCAATGAGAGAGTAGGGTAAATTTCAGTTTGACCTCAAGTCTCTGGTACGGAGATGAGAGGCCAAGGCCAGACCTGAAGGTAATAAAACTGCCTCTATCACTCCTCCTTCTCCTCCTCTTTCCTTTTACTCCTAGATTCTTGTTTTGGACTCCTGGGCCTAGCTGTAGCTGGAAACAATAAGTTCTTCTACTTTGGGAATTCTCAAGTGGCCAGAGAGATGGGGCTTGCAGGAATATGAGACTGACAAGACAGTAGAACCAGCATAGCCGAAGTTTCTGATCGGCACTGTACACACTTAGTTTGATGTCTCTGGACTTGTGTCTCTAATGAACACTGTTGTCGCTAACGAGGATTTTAAATCAGCTTGCACCTTGTGCTCAGTCAGGTTGAGTTTCCTGGCCTTTTCTTCTTTGTTTTGAAGGTTGGGTATTTGATTTCCTCAAATGGTGTCTCTAACTCTCAGTGCTGTTCTTTTCTGCAGACACTGCTTTCCTGGTGTTTCCTATTTGGGGAATATCATCATTTCAGGAGATTTTTGAGTCTTCTGATCCTTTTCTGCTCCTGTTCCCTCCTTGTGGTTCTCTACTCCATGACCCATCTGTCAGCCAATTCTGTAGGTTCCAAGTTTTGTCAAACATGGGGACCTTTTCACTTCTGTCTACTTCGCTTGTTACTACCCACATCAGAGCCACCATCATGTCTTTTCTAGATGCCTTCAGCAGCTTTTCTCCCTGCAACCATTCTTACTCCCTTTCCCCCTTTCTTTGAGTGATACCCAGAGGGTGAGGGCACAGTGAGTACTCAGTAAGTGTTGGTTATTCTGGAATTTCATTTTAAAGTTTAGAAGTGTTTGAGATTTTTTCATTTTTGTGGATTCCTGAATATCAAAATATAAAACATTTGACTAAAATTTTGGAAGTATAATTTTGACTATTAGGATATTCCTGTGAATATTTTTTGTAATCTCCGCATTGAATACTAAAAGTTGTACTTATTATTAGGATATTCTTTTGAATAAGTCATGTAAACTAATTGCAGTTATAAAATTCTGCATAATTTGGTCATTGCTGTTTGCCTAATCAAAGTCTTTATTAATCCAACCTTGAGTTCTGTAGTTAATTTACATTATTCTCTTGGCTTGTAGCAGTGGGTATTAAAATTTTTCTTTACTATGAAAGCATTGCTGAGGTGAAGACAAAATCGTTTTTAATAATTTCATTGTGAAAATTTTCTTCATTTAAATTAAAATTGAAAATCTTTTGAGGTTTGCTTTCTTGAATTGAATGTGATAAAGGCTAGTTTTATTGTGCACCTCTAGATGGATGGTTTTGGATAATGGACCTTTAATAACGGCCAAGTGATTTTAGAATAAACAACACAGAGACTGCCTAAAGTAGTTAGAAAGTGGAACAGAAAGATTAGGGATATACTTTAGAACTGTGAATAGATAGAGTTTTACTTAATCTTAGTCCTATGGAAATTTTGACCATGGAAAGTCAGGTCAGCATGGCTATTTTGATCATTTTGTATCTGTCAAGTCTAAAGTCAGAATAAAGGAAAGGGGCTAAGAGGTGATTCAACTAACTTGGACAGAAATTTTAATTCAATTTGGCTGACATAAGAGAGGTAACAAAATGCTGTAATCAAATGTTATATGCAGTTTGGTTATTAAGGAACATTTTAGCCAATAAATCAGTTACTTTCCTTTCTCAGCCATTCCCTTAAAAGTGTTGTGAACATGCAGCAATTAGGACATAAGGAATTTTTTTAAGATTTATTTATTTATTTTAGAAAGAGAGAGCGTGCAAGCTTGGGGTGGAGGGACAGAGGGAGAGCTAAAGAGAAACTCAAGCAGACTCTGGGCTGAGCACAGAGCCCAGTGAAGGGCTGATCCCAAGACCTTAAGATCACAACCTAGGCTGAAACCAAGAGTAGAATGCTTCACCGACTGAGCCACCCAGGTGTTCCATGAGGAAATTTTTGCTGATAGAATTGTTCATTTGTCTAGTAAATAAACATTTACTGAACTTATCAATCCATTAGGTTCCTAAGGGAGCAGTATTAAAGTACTATAAATCCTTGGTTCTTATGATTTAAACATAAGAACTTTGCTTTGGTGGAATATGTTTGATAAAATTTGTGAATTTTATTTCTCCTAAATTTGAAAAGATAGACAAGCTTTTCATTGATTTTAATCCTGTTTGAAGTTAAGGGGTAAGACTATTTACTTTCTACCTTTTTTTCACTCATTTTCCCCCCTATTCAGTAAGTATTTATTGTGTACCAAATAGAGGAGAAACAATGGAGAACCAACAAAATAGACAATTCTATGACTTTATTAAATTAACATTTTTTAAATGGAGTACAGATGAGTTGTAGTTCAACAATAGACCACAAAGAGTTGAAATAGAGAAGTTTTTGGGCACCTAGGTGGCTCAGTCGGTTAAGCGTCTGCCTTTGACTCAGGTCATGATCCCAGGGTCCTGGGATCAAACCCCACATCAGGTTTCCTGCTCAGTGGAGAGTCTGCTTCTCACCCTCTTCCCCTGCTTGTGCTTTCTCTCTCTGTCAAATAAATAAAAATCTTAAAAAAAAAAAAAGAAATAGAGAAATTTTTTAGTCACAAGTCGTGGAGGAACATCAGGGCCTGCCTCTGGAGGCTACCCAGGAAGATCAAAGCAGAGTGCAGATAGATATCATGGTAGGATCTGGGGCACATGTCTTTCTTAGGGTCTGTGGGAGGACTGCTCTTGAGTTCCTGAGCTAAGCCTGGATTGGTCGGTTCAAACCAAAAAAGCAGGATTTTGGTAAAGCTCTGGGGTGTGTGTGTGTGTGTGTGTGTCTTATCTAAGGAGTGCATAGGGAACGCCCTGAGAAGCAGGACAGACTGTTGATCATATGGGATGTTGGAGAAGTCATATGAGGAACTTAGATTTGCTGGTGACTCTGTGGGCTGTTCTCTAGGGAGTACGGTTGTCTGTGAGGGCTAGTGTCAGTTTAAGGTCCCTTCAGGCCACTTCACCAAACAAAATGGTTGCCCAGGCAGAAATCATGGAGTGACTTAGCTAAACTCTCAACGTATTAGATGTCTGCCTTCCTGAATCTTACAAGCTAGCAAGGTCACAAAAGTATGAGTTCTTTATATTTTTTGGATATTACCCCTTATCAGATACATGATTTGCAAATATTTTCTCCCATTTGGTAGGTTGTCTTGTGATTTTGTTGGTGGTTTTCTTTGCTGTACAGAAGCTTTATAGTTTAGTCTCACTTGTTTACTTTTGCTTTTGTTGCCTTTGCTTTTGGTTTCTAAAAGGACCCAGCTTCCATAGACTGGGGAGCCAAAAACTTCCTCAGCATATCAGTTTAACATATTGCTTTAACTTAAGTCGCGATTTTTTTTTTTCTTCCTCTTTGGAAATTGTTTAGAATTTGCCTATGTTTGGTCACCTTGTGTGAGCCCGAGTTGAAAGAAAAAAAAAATCTCAGATAGTAACTTGGCTTAAAGATATATTTATGGTTCTGAGATATTTCTTCCATATTTTTCAGTTATTAGAGTCATTAGATAATTCTGTTTGCATTTTATTAGTGTATTTCTGTTTTTATTTTTATTTATTTCTTGGATGCTGTGGGATTTTCTTCCTGCAATGATAATGAAGAAGTAGTGGGGATTTAAATAGATTATTTTTTAATATCCCTGTTCAAAAAATTTTATTTATATGGTATGAATTTGTGTTGACCATTCTAGTGATGGATTATGAGGATTCTATATCAATATATAAAGATTCTATCTGTCTCTAAGTTAAAACATAATTTTTTAATAATCTGCATAATTCTAAAAATTGCTCATTACAATTTGTGGTATATGGTGTTGCCAAAATAGCGCTCAGGAACACACCACTATTCCTCAAAGAGGCAAGGAGAGGTGGAGCCTGTATTTACAGGATACTCTGGAGACTAATTAAAAATGACTAAAGTGGTAGAAATGTAATCAATTTTGTAATCTCTCTTTTATTAAGGATACAACCATTCCTATTCCTTGTGTTCCTGTATCTTAGCCTTTTTATTTATTTTTATTTATTTTTTGTTTTTTTAAAGATTTTATTTCTTTATTCGACAGAGAGAGAGGCAGCGAGAGAGGGAACACAAGCAGGGGGGAGTGGGAGAGGGAGAAGCAGGCTTCCCGCTGAGCAGGGAGCCCCACGTAGGACTTGATCCTAGGACCCTGGGATCATGGCCTGAGCCGAAGGCAGACGCTTAACGTCTGAGCCACCGAGGCGCCCCGTATCTTAGTCTTTTTAAAGCTATTATATTTTTCTTCTTTTTAAAGCTATTAAGTCTCTAACCTAGGTATCCTTGGTAATATCTTGCAATCCATTAAATAATAAATCAAGGGGCATTTCTTGGAGAGAATCTTCTTGGATAGAGGTAATACTTTTTTAAACAGATTTTAACCCTGTTTTCTGCCTCTTAAAAAACCCAACCTATCCACTTATTTTATATTTGCTAACAAACCTTCATATTTAGATGTACTATTTAGATCTTCCTTAATTTTTGCATAATTTTTGTTTTCCATAACTGAGCGATTCGTTTACATGAGTGAAGTTCAAAGTCTCAGCAATGAGCCCTGAACCAGAAGCAGTGGGTTCATACATAGACCTGAAAATAAATTAGGGTATCAAAGGATTTCAGTGAGATGACAATTTGTAAAAGGTAATCACTAGCCTCTGCGAGATGAAAAGATGGTATGGCTAAGTCGTTGGGCGTCTGCCTTCGGCTCGGGTCATGATCCTGGGGCCCTGCAATCGGGCCCCGCGCATCAGGCTCCCTGCTTGGCAGGGGGCCTGCTTCTCCCTCTCCCACTCCCCCTGCTTGCCTGCTTGTGTTCCTCTCTCTCTGGGTCTCTCTGTCAAATAAATAATCTTAAAAAAAAAAGAAAAAAGATGGTGTAAAGGAGGGGCCTGGGTTGGATAAAAGAATGTCTGAATGAAAATTAAAGTCCAAAAATATTTCTTAAGTTAAAAGTTGTAAAAACGTTTATCATTTTATTGGTGTTTTCCTTTTGAATTATTAAGCATTGGCGGAGATTAACAGGTTTCTTTGGGTGTAGTTAAAAGTGCATGAGTATTTACACCTGTTTCTTGTTTAGACTTTACAAGAGTTTTTATGCTTATGTAAACAAAACAGAGTTGACCATAGGCAAAATTATTGGAAAAAAATTGCATACTATTTGGAAACTTGGTCCTTTGCTTATGCAGTGTTCTGACACAGTGGGCTTTTTTGTGTTTTAGATGAGGTCTGTCAATGAAAAATGAATGCCCAGTGACTTTGCTGATTACCGTTACAAAGTGAAAGATGAAGAACTGCCATTCATTGCATTTTTGATTAGCTTTATACCTATAAAAGAGTGTATGCTGACCTTGTATTCTGTTTTAGAAAATCAAGGATTTCACATTTGAAATGAAGCAAATTGTGTCTGTACTCTTCCTTAAGATTTAAAAGCAAGCAAACAAAATACCCAAAGAAACAAAGTTTTGTAGATTTCTACTTTAAAAAATTTGGCTTTTTATGTGGAAAATGGTGCTGTTGGGTGCACTTGATCTTATAAAGATTTTTGACATGAAACCTGATACCAGTCAACTTTTTTTTTTTTTTAAGATTTTATTTATTCATTTGAGAGAGCGAGATAGAGAGCACATAAGCTGGGGGAGAGGCAGAGGGAGAAGCAGGCTCCCTGCTGAGCCAGCCAGGAGCCCAATATGGGGCTTTATCCCAGGACCCAGAGATCATGACCTGAGCTGAAGGCATCACCCCCCCCACCCCCTGCAGTCAACTTTTAATAGACCAAAGAATACTGTAGCAGTTTGAAACTTTAAGAGTTACATTTTCTTGTCTAGGTGAGAATATAATTATATTTTACACATTGGAATTTGTAATTTTCTATTATTAAGCTTAAAAATTCCCATTTGTTAAGCAGGCATATATAAAACATGTACCATCATTTTTGTTGAATAATAATTTTGGTCTGTATATGTGGATAGTATTTACCAATGTGGCTTTTTTTAGGGTAAATTATTGTTATTGGATAGTCACCTAAAATGTAGGGAAGATGTGTGAATTCTAGCATAGTGAAAAACTTAGGGACTTAACTGAAAATATCTAGTTTCCACTTAGAGGGTAATACATTTATATGTTCTTTTTTTTTCACAGCACAACTCATTTGTTTTCTCATTTTATTTTTTAAATAGGACATGGATTATGATATATTCAGTAAACATTTATATTATCTAGTTAAACAAATTCCTGAAAATCCCACAAATGCCTCATAAGTTGAAAGCACATGTAAATTCTAGGCATTTTAGGTTCAGCTTCCCTTGTTTCTGGAGTAAGTATTGAGATTAGCAGGATGCCAGAGAAGCTCATGCCTTCAAATCTTGTGTTTATTGGTGGTTGCTGATTCTTGACATCTTTTCATAAAAGCATAATTTGTTTTAGAAACTAGTTGGTCCCTCTTTATCTTTAGTTTGAATTAGAGTTTTTTCCTATCTTACTTACCTAGACCAAGTTTTGATCAGTAGGTTAATATAGCTCATGAGGGTTGAGAAATACAACCCGGAAAGGCATTGAAACAAGAAGTCTTCAGAATTAAATTTTTAGGCATATGTTAATTATTTTTTTCTTTGTCATATTTGAAAATTACACTCATGAATCTGCCATTTAATTTAAGAACTAGAACATTACCAATTCTAGTACTCTTCTTCTGTCCTGTTCCTATGCTTTCGTAAATTTTGAGTTATGTTTTCCTCGCCTTTGTGAAAATACAGTTTTATTGTATATGTGTGTATATCTCTAAAGAGTTTTGTTTTTGTGCCTTATAAAAATAGGTTAATACTGTGTGAACTCCCTACGATTTACTTTTTTTCGCCCAAATTTACATTTCTACGAGTCCTCCATTTTGTTGCATATACTTACAGTTTCTCTATGTTCACTGATGTAAAATATTCCAGTGTATGATTATGCCACAGCTCATTTAGCTGTTTAACTGTCAGTGGGTATTTAGGCTGTTGTCACTTATTTGCCATCACGAACAGTATTGCTAGGAGTATTCCCATACATGTTTTTAGTGGTACCGAGTCTTTATTTAGCAACTTTGCATAGACAAGACTTTTGTATTTTTTTCCCTTAAGACCAATACTTCACATCTCTTGTTTATTTTCTATTATATAATTTCTCTTCCCCCCCTTTTTGCTCTTTCCTCCTTTTTATTTTGACTTACAGAAAAGCTGTAAGAAATGGACAAATGATTCCCATATATCCTTCATCGATTTTCTTTAGATGTTACGTTACCGTATTTACTTTATGTTTATTCTTTTTTTCCTTCCTCCTCATTCTCTTATTTTTTTCTTCCTCTTCCTCTTCTCAATATTTATTTAGCATTCTTTTTGTTCCTTACACTGAGGACATAATAGTCAAAATACTATGTCCCAAACTAACTTGGGTTAGTTCTTGTCCCCCACCCCACCCCTCCCACACTTTATGGTGTGATAAGATTATTGATTTGAAATATGGTTTATTTATTACCCTTTGTATATTATTTTAGGATTCAATCCCCTTATTCCTCTGCTTGTTGATTTTATTTTTATTTTATTGAGGATGTGAAACATTAACATGGTTCCAGAAATCAGAACCATATTAAAAAACTACGCTCGTCGAAAAAATATTTCCACTATTTCTCTCTTCTGTCTTTCCACTTCATGCCACCTGTCTTTCACCTATCACTGGTTTTGATTTTCTTCTCCCTATGTTTATGACAAATGAGCAGGTGCATATGTCTGTGTCTCTTCATATATTTAAGGACTGTTTGTATATTTTCTTTTTGGTGAATTGTCTGTTTACATTTTTGCCCATTATTCTATAGGCTGTTTTTTTTCTAATTTTTTCCTTTTAAGTTTTAAGTATTTTTTATATATTAGAAATATATTTTTTTATTTATTTTTTATTTTTTATTTTTTTAAGATTTTATTTATTTATTTGAGAGAGAGAGAATGAGAGATAGAAAGCACGAGAGGGAAGAAGGTCAGAGGGAGAAGCAGACTCCCTGCTGAGCAGGAAGCCCGATGTGGGACTCGATCCCGGGACTCCAGGATCATGACCTGAGCGGAAGGCAGTTGCTTAACCAACTGAGCCACCCAGGCGCCCCTATATATTAGAAATATTAACCCTTACCTGCGATACATATTTGCATATTTTTTGGTTTATCAGCTTTTTAAAATTTTATTGAAGATAATTCTGATACCCAAAAAGTTTGTATGTATTCTATAGTCAAATTTGTTAATTTTTTTTATTGTATCTGGAATCAAGTTATGGTTAAAAAGCCCTTTCTTACACCCAGTGTAAAGAGGAACTCACTCGTAGGTTTTCTTAATACTGATATGGTCTAATTTTTTAAGTATTTGAATCTCTGATCAATTTAGAGTTTATTTTTTTGTCTATAATGTGAAGTATGAGTCTAATTTCATCTTTTCCCAAATGACTATCAATTGTCCTCACACTGTTTATTAATAAGCCCATCTTTGCCTTAGTGATTTGAAATGCCACTTTTATCATATATCTAAGTTTCATACATACATGGGTCTATTCTGGACTTTCTGGTATGTTCTTCTGGTCCATTTATTGCTGCACCAAATAAATACACTGTTTTATTTATAAAGGGTTTATCATATGTGCTAATATAATTTAAAATACAGTGTGTCTTAATAAGGTCAGTAGTATGTTTGAATATCGTTTAGTATATTATAATGTGGGGGTAGTATTCTCCTTATACTTTTTCATTTTTAGTATTTTCCTGCCCATGTTTGCATTTTTGCTTTTCCATGTGATGTTTAATGTCCGTTTGTCTAGTTTGTTTATAAAAAAGCTTATCGATACTTTTATTGGAATTATATTAGGACTATAAATTAACTAAGGGAGGGTTGACATCCTTATGTCTTCTTCAAGAGATCTTTTCCTTAGTTCAGGTCTATCTTTGAGTCTTTCAGAAGTGTTTTAAAAGTTTTTCCTTGAGTCTTTCAGAAGTGTTTTAAATGTTTTTGTCATATTTCCTCTTAAATTTGTAACTATTTTGTCATTGTTGCTATGGAAAATAGTATTCTTCTGTACCATTATATACTCTAATTGGTTAATTGTTTTTACAAGTAAATGCTGTTTTTGGTGTGCTGTGTTTAAGTTTATATCCTGCTACTTTACTGAATATATGTATTGTTTTAGTTAGTAGGGACATGAAATAGTTTTCCTCCTTCTCCTATTTCTATGCTTCTATTTAATTTCTTTTGTCTAACACCTTGGCTCATGCCTTTAGTGGAATGTTCAGTGGCATGGAGATAGTAGTCATCCTTGTTTTGCTCCTATTCATATAGGAAACAACTTTAGTTTTTTCCTATTAATTAATTAACATGCTGACTTTAGGACTAAGGCCTATATCATGTTAAGAAAGTGTCCATCAATTCCTGTTTTCTTGAGTGTTTTTTACAGATATGGGTATTCAGTTTTTGTCAGAAGCATTTTCAGAGTCTTAGAAATAATCATATAATTTTTCTCTCCAAATATATTAATATGGAAATTTTTGTTAATGAAGTCCTTTATAGTGAACCAGCCTTGCATTACTAGAACAAATCTGACTTATTCATTGCATGTCATTCTCTCAATATGGTAGTGGATTTTTTTTACTAATATTTTATTTACAACTTTGTCATTATTTATAAGTGATACTCTAAAAATCTCTAACGATTCTTTTTGTACTGTCTTTATCAAGCTTAGCTATCAGTGTTATGTTAATGTTACATAATACTAATGACATTTTGACATTTTCCTTTACTTTCAATGTTCAGCAACAATTTTAGAGCATTGGATTATCCATTCTTTGAGTTTTTGGTAGAAATTTTCTTGAGTGCTTTACCTGTGGGATAGATGCCTAACTTTTTTCCCAAAGGCAGTTGTTCACTTTTTGAGTGTTTTTTTTTTTTTTAGCTCTAATCAGAACAACTTATATAAGCTGTATTTCTGTGGAAAATTGCTTATTTTATCTAGATTTTTCAAATTTACTTAGAAGTCTACAGAAGAGTTTTATTACTAAAAAAGTGTTTTGTTTTAATTATTTCCCCTTGTCATTTAATTTGTGTATTTGTACTTGCCCTTTTTTATTTTTAATTAATTAAGTACTATTTTTATTCTTTTTAGAAATTCAGGATTTTTTTTAGAAATTAGATAGGGGCACCTGGGTGGTTCCGTTGGTTAAGCGACTGCCTTCGGCTCAGGTCATGATCCTGGAGTCCCGGAATCGAGTCCCGCAACGGGCTCCCTGCTCAGCAGGGAGTCTGCTTCTCCCTCTGACCCTCTTCCCTCTCGTGCTCTCTATCTCTCTCATTCTCTCTCTCTCAAATGAATAAATAAAATCTTTAAAGCAAAAAAAAAAAACAAATTAGAAATTAGATAGATTAATTAGATTTACTTTTCTTCTTAATCTACTTCTATCTGCATTATCTTTGTTTTCTTTATTGTGCTTTTTAAATTTTCTTTACTGTTTCTTTTTAGTTTATGACCTGGGAATTTAATTCATTGATTTTTAAAAAATGGATTGATGTGTTCAAGACTATAGATTTTTTCCTAGTCATTGCTTTATTTGTATCCCATTATTATATATAATGTTTTAATTATAGTTATTTCTTAGAAATTCTGTCATATGTTGATAGTGGGACATTTAAATTATATTATGGTTGGGTGGTAATGGAGCAGGTGAAAAGATTCCTGGATAAGCTTGTTTCGAACGTTGACAAATGATAATTTCAGTGGCAACTTCCATTTACTGAATATTTACTGTGTACCTATCTGGTACAATGAAGTGATTATATACATCATCTGAGTTAAGCTGTATAGCTTTGTTCTGAGCTACACATTATTTCCCCATTTTCAGAAGAAGAAACAATGGCTTAGAGGGGTTTATGTAATTTGCCCAAGTCTGCATAACGAGTAAATTGTTATTGTTTAAATTTGAATCCATCTTTGACTCCACACCTATGACCTTTACTTAGGCAGTATATTGTGAGGTCACAGAGGTATTGAACTCTATGGCATAATTAGAACTGTTAGTAGCACAGGGTGACTGGAGTGAGGCTGGCACTTAATGGTATCATTTCTGGCTTGGCAAATAGTTCTTTGAGGTACTGTTAACTAAGATGGAAAATATGAAGCAGAGCAACTTTATGTAAGATAATGGGTAAGTTTGACATACCTGCTAGACAGCTTAAATGGAACTGTCTGGTAGTTAGTTGCATATATGGATCTGGAGGTCTGCACGTGGTTGGTGGTTAGAGATGTGAATTTAGGTATCATTAGCTTACAGGTCATAATCTAAATAATGGATTTTCAAAGTGATAATAATGTGGATATTGGGAAGTGGACATTGGGAACAATGAAACTTAAGATTGAGTGGAGAAAGAATCTGAAAAGAAAGCAAGGACAAAATAGTCAAACTATTAGGAGGAAATCTAGGAGATAATGGTATTACAAGTGCCAAAGGAGGAGGGAGGTTCAAGAACAAGGAGGGGCACTAGTAGCGAGTGCTCCTGAGAACTAAAGAAAGAATGAGCATGTAAGACGTATTCATTTGATTAATAGTAACTGAAAGGAAAATTATTATCTTAAATGATGGGTCCAGTGGAGTGATAAGGGGTAGGAGAGGAAGAAAAAAAATGGAAACAAATCATTTGGAGACAAGAAATTTTGTTATAAAAGGAAAGTGTGAAAGGGTGGCAGTAGCTGGTGGAAATATGAGGTTGCAGTCACAAGTGTGAGGTCCCCCTTTTCCTACTTTCCTCCCTCAAACTCTCCCTTCCTCTTTCCTTATGTATCGCTTTCCTTTCTTTCCTCCTACATCCCCTCCCTTCCATTATTCTACCTACTTTTCCTTCTAATGTACTTGACCACTTAATGTTGTAGGATGAGAATTTAACTTGGGACAATATGATGTTTTAGATTATGGTTATAAATATGAGTGATATATAAAGAGATTTAAAAATGTTCAGGTATTAGATCAGAATGATATTTTTAAAAAGGTATTTATTTATTAGAGAGAGAGCGAGAGAGAGAGAGCATACAAGCAAGGAGAGGGGCAAAGGGAAAGGGAGAAGCATCCCCGCTGAGCAGGGAGCCTGCCGTGGGGCTGGATCCCAGCACGCTGGTACCATGACCTGAGCCAAAGGCAGTTGCTCAACTGACTGAGCCACCCAGGCACCCCAGATCAGAATGATATTTTTAAGAGTTTCTTGAACCCAGGATCATAGTCACACATACCCTTTATGCCCAGAAATAAACATAATTGCAAATTTTAATGATCTTTGAAGTAATAATGAAGATAATATCAGCACAGTGCTAAATGTTTTACATATTGTAGTCAATTTAAGTCTCATCAGCAACTCTATGCCAATTTTACAGGCAAGGAAACTAAGGGAAGTTAAACTTGCCAATTGTTTTACACCTGCTATGACAATATGGGTCTAGAGTCTATGCTGTTAATTACAAGGCTGTATTCCCTCTTACTGTATAATAGTACTTATTTTCATGCCTTTAAAAGTTCATTAGGAATATTTTTATTATAAATTATAATTCAGAATTAGAAGTAGACTTATTTTGACATTTTAAAAAAATATGTTAGCATACAGAATAGTGAAGTTTAGAAAAAATAATTTCTGGGAAAGATATATCAAGTACAAACATGAATTGAAATTCCAGTTTTCGGTATTTTAGTTAAAATAGTGAAATGCCTGTGGAACAATGTAGAATACCTTATCCAGTATGGCACATAGTATCTTAAAAACTTGGTATTGTAACATAATAATAGTGTCTGTAAGATAATTGAAGGATCCCATAGGGTGCCAATCAGAAATTGATATATTCCTTAGTTATTAAATACCTAATGACCTTATAAATGTCTTTCTTTAGGGAAAAATGCAATT
Source organism: Eumetopias jubatus (assembly GCF_037043125.1). Taxonomy (NCBI): domain Eukaryota; kingdom Metazoa; phylum Chordata; class Mammalia; order Carnivora; family Otariidae; genus Eumetopias; species Eumetopias jubatus. Next base: position 64,127,961 of record NW_028274814.1, read on the forward strand.
TCCATTGTGAGCTGCCTTCCAGAATTTATGGTAGAACTTCGCTGACATTGCTACTGATGCCAATGTGGAATAAAGGTCTTTATAATTTAGAAAGCCAAAACATAGAAATAGATTACTGCTAAAAATGATTTACTCTTCTTAAACTTTAAAACACATAATTCAAACATATTTGAATTTTTAGAAAGAAATTTGAGAATATAGTAATAATATGTATTATCTTTTTATTTTGCCCTTATAGATATTTTTGTCTTATTTCATCTTGGCAGTCAGCTTTGTTTTCATGACCTTTGTATTTGAACCTAATCACAATCTAATAATAATTTGTTGTCAAACTAATTATAGGATTCTATTTCAACATTACTTTTTTATAGAAACAATTCAGCAAACTAAAATTGATCTTAACATGAAAATTCTTTTGCTTGTTACAAAAGAAGTTAACACAGAGGCAGTTGGATTAGCTATTTTATTTTTTTAAAGATTTTATTTATTTATTTGAGAGAGAGAGAGCATGTGAGGTAGGGGCATAGGGGCAGAGGGAGAGGGAAAGAGAGACTCTCAAGCAGACTTCCTGTGGCTCGTTGAACTGGATGTGGCGCTTGATCTCATGACCCTCAGATCATGATCTTAGCTGAAATCAAGAGTCAGACGCTTAACCGACTGAGCCACCCAGGCGCCCTGGATTAGCTATTAAAGTAGTTATTCTTCCTCTTAACTCAATTTATTGTAATACATATTTCATTGATTTGACTTGCCTCTGGGTCATAAGGTCATTGAGTACGTGAACACATCTGTCTTGTTCACCGTCTCTTCTCCATGCTTAGTGCCTGTGGCAGACATTAGTAGGCACACTAGTGCTTTTTCTTAACTGAATAAATGGATAATATATTTGAATGCTTTCTCTCAGTTGGAAATGCACTACTTATGGTAATGTGTTATGTAAACACTAAGACATTAGTAAACTGTTTTGTTGTCTGGGTCTCATGTGGAAATGTCATGATAAATTTAGAAATACTAATTTAGATTTTAGATAATGGTCCCCGAGGAATAGTCACAGAATCTTCATTTTGTTTCATTGCTTTTACTTCCCTTACCCTTTTCTCTTCCCTTCCCTCTACTCTCTTTCTTCCTTTCAACCTATTCTTGACTTTCTCTTGGATAATCCTTCATTTATTTATTTTTTCTTTAGTGTCTGGAGTCCATCTTTCTCCAGCTTCTCCTGAGATTATACTGGACCATGACCATGCTACTTCAGTTGGCTGCCTCTCTTCTGAGCCCATCATTTCATCACCAGAACATACACGCACAGACAACAGCATTGTCAGTCAAACTGTTCCTAAAGCACAGGTAAAGACAAATATATTTTTATAAGAAGTTTACATGCTTAAAAAATTAGAGGTTTAAATGAAGCTTTTCAGATTGATTTTTTTTTTTTACTTATTTTTATGAAAAGTATTTTTGTAGATATTTTAACTTTGAGGCTAATATCTAGAATTCAAAAAACTGAATAATATGTTTGTTTTGTGGCATAATTGCAAAGTTTTTAAGTAGCCATAGTTACCAAAATACAGTTTAAGTATATCATTTATTAAAATTGTCTTAGCTTTCCATTTCAAATCTTCAAAACTTCAAAAGAAAAAATAATTACAAAAAATAATTAGTTCTCTTTTCAGGGAAGCTTAACCTGTTTTTTTAGGTATTAGAGTGTTCATTTCAATTTTAGAGTAAAAACCAAAAAGATTAGCAGTCATTGGGTTTATTCATTCATATATTTATTGATCCAGGCATTGGGCTAGATGCTGCAATTAGTCCAGATTTCGAAAGTACAGTACACAATCTTGAGTCACCTGTTATCTTTACTAGAGAGTGATTGATGATCAATTAGTGGTTATTAATAAATTTCAAATTCTGATTTACAATTTAAAAACACAAATTCTGGATGTTTGTATAAATTTAAGAACTGGTGAATATCAGATGTGTCTATAGTTAATTATATGCTTTCAAAGCTTAAGAAAATGTTTTAAGTTTTTTAGTGCTTTGCTTGCAAAATAATAAATGCTTTAGACTCTAAAGTTTAGAGGGAATTTTGTTTCTTAGCTGCAAAAATCAGGTTGTTGTAACAATTTGAGGTCTTCTGTTGATTTACTTAAAGGGTGAAATAATTTCAGAACCTTTGCTACAACTTAATTTCCAAATGTGGTTTCTGGTGCCCTTTGGATGTTTTCATTATTGGTACAGTGTAAACTTTCCCCTCTTGTGTATTTTTTTTTTTTTAATGTGGTTTAGATTCAGCAATCAACACACACTCATCTGGATATCTCACTTTTTCCATTGGGTTTAAATGATGAGAAAAGTAATGGAACAATTGCTCTTGTGGATGATTCTGAGGATCCTGGAGCCAATGTATCAAACATACAGCTTCAGCAGAAAATTTCAAGTCTGGAGATTAAACTCAAAGTTTCTGAAGAAGAAAAACAGAGAATTAAAAAGGTATATTTACATTTGCCTAAAAAAATAAATGTTTGAATTGCATAGACACAAAATTTGATATAATCCTAATCTCTGATTAAAAACTCATAAGTGGAAGAAGATGCTGTCTTCCCTTGGCTATAGATTTAAATTAGTTTTGTGAATTTATCACTTAGAAAAGTCTTTGGTAAGCAATGGCTAGTCTTAGATACTTACTTTTAAAGATGAACATCTCCTACCAAATTTTTTCCTCTAATGCTTTTCTTCTGATTTATTTTTATTTACTTTGAAAACAGGTAGTGTTGTATTTCTTATACTGTAACATTGACTTGTCCCTATGGGAAGTTAGGCAGCATGGGATATTTGACAAGAGTACTTAGATATACAGCTGTTTTGGTAAATTATTTATTTATGTTCTCATTTCTCTTTCCTATAAATATATCTATAAAAGACCTTTGCAAATTTATAGAAAGTATATGTAGATATGTAGAGATAGTTTGTGCTGATTACAGTTTGTTTAGATGCTATTCATTTATTAGTGTGAATAATTTTAGTGTTATATCAATGTTAATATAGGTCTGGAAATGAGAGTGGGCCATACAATCTGTAATAATGTTGAGCTTTAAACCATATTTCCTGTAAGTGCTTTCCTTACCAAATATTTTCTGGTGTGTTCATTGAAAAAATTGAATATATTTTATGCCATCAAATATTACAAAATTTATACTTGGATTTTTCTTTTAGGATGTGGAATCATTGTTGGAAAAGCATAGTGTCTTAGAAAAAGATTTCCTTAAAGAAAAAGAGCAAGAGGCCATTTCTTTTCAAGATAGATACAGAGAACTTCAGGTAAACCCTGTGAATTTAAAATTTAATATGCAGGTCTTTTGCAGAAGCATGTACTATAATTTCAAAAAGTGTTTAATAAATACTTAATGAAGGATCAGATGCTTGGTTCAATATGTAAAATATTGACCAACAATGGATGAAATTAATGATAAATGCCATTTTGAAAAGTATGTATTTGTGAGAAGCAATGAGGGTTAGTTGAGACTCAATTTGATGAAAGATATTGCTTCTGATGGATAAAACTTAGAAATCGATATTCTGATTTTTCTTACTGTGATTACATCTGAAGAGTTTGGAATCCTGTAACTTCCAAAGTGAGGTATTTAACCTTTTTCATAAATTGTAATCAATGTCTCCTCTTCTCCCCAAATTTCCTTAATAAACTTGTTTCTTCTGCAGTCTTTCCCATCTCAATAAATGGCAGCTTTGTATCTCCCGTTGCTAAGGCTGATACCCACATTTACTCCACGTCTGTTCCTTTATCACAGCTTGGTGGCTCTACCTTCAAAATGTCCAGGTTTTGATTGTTTGTCCTTGGGGTCACTGCTACCCCCCTATACTAAGCCATCCTTATTTCTCCCTTGGAATACTAAAGGATCTTCTAACTAACCTTTTTGCTTCTGTCATTGCCCACTTACGGACCATTCTCCACATTGCAGCCACTGTGATCTAATACTTAATAAAGCTGATCATGTCCTTTCTCTGCTCTGAAACCTTCATGGCTTCTCATCTCACCCAAATTAAAAGCCAAGTAAGTCCTTAGAATGGTTTGAAGGCACTCCATTCTCTTTTATCCCCTCTCCCCATCTTTTCCCTGATTCTCTCTCCTCAGTCATTGTGCCTTATCCCTATGTCTGGAACACTCTTCCCTCAGTTTTCTTTTTTATATCATTCAGATCCATGTGCAAATATCACCTTATCAGAGAAGACCTTTCCAGACAATGCAGACATCCCTGTCAACCTTCCCAAATTCTGTTTTGTTTTTCTCCATAGCACTTTTTACATCTGACAAACTATATATTTACTTGTTTATTTGCCTAGACTGTTTTAATGGTCTCCTAAGTGGTCTTCTAGCCTCTACCCTTGCTCTTCTCCCTAATGAGTTTTTATTTCAGCAGGTAATGTTTTTAAAAATGTAAATCAAATCATTTCCCGACCTCAATTCTCAGTCTCCTTCCAATGTAAATCTTCTGGCTTCTCTAATTTTTCCATCTATTTACTTACACCAAACTTCTAACTTAATAAGGTTCAGGTGAATGTGTGAGTCTGTGTTGGGGAGGGCGTTTCTTGGCTGTCGGAGTGGTGAGTGGAGGGAAATGTTTTGTGATTCATTCACAGTGTCTCTGACTGGAATGCTCTTCTATCTGCAAAGCTTTGTCAAAAAAAAAAAAAAAGAAAAAAGAAAAACTTGAAAATAAGGGAAAGGGTGAGCTGTGTTCTTTCAGTGTCTTATGGGGATATTGTTTGAAAGACTTTGGATTATTTAGGAGAATGTACTTTATTTGACTTGCTGTTTACTGTTGATTGTAAGTCTCCTATATATTGACATTACATGTTAATTAATTTTTTCCCAGAAGAACATTGTCATTTCTATTAGAAAAGATAACTTCAAAAATACTCTTTATTGACCTGTAGGACATTGGCCAGTTTTGTCTCCAACCTCGCACTCTTTCTTAGTCTAACATACCATTACTTAAATTTTATATATATATATGTATATATATATACATATATATATATAAAAGATATATACATATCTTCAAATGCTCTTTGAATCAGTCTTAACATAAGTTATTCATTTATTAATAAGTGAGTAGAATAAATCTTTGGCATAGGTTCAATTTATATGAGTCCCATTTTAACTTTTTGAATATTATACTTTTAATAACTCTCACTGAACCCTAGCTTCCTTCAAATACCTGCTCAAATGCTACCGTCTTGTGGATGCTTTCCTTGACGATGCAATAGAAAATAAGACACTGTGTAAATGCTTAGCATTTCCTAGCTACCTTTCCTTGCTTTTTTCCTCCTCCTCATAGCATTTTTTTTCACCTGTTATTTTGTTTTAATTTGGTTATGCTTTGTTTTCTCCTACCAGAATGTAATTTTTTATGAAGTTAGGAATTTTCTTTCCCAGTGCCTAGAGTCATATCTGGCACATAGTATGAGCCCACTTAATATTCTTGAATGAATGAATGAATTCACTAATATAATGCAGCCTGTTCCCCAAGGGCTAATTATGTTGTGTACAGCCACACTTACCAGCCGCATATTTGGAATTATAGTGTTTCTCGGAAGATGCAATACTGAATAATGAGAGAACTTTATATATTTTTTTCTGCCTATAATGAGTGACTTATTCTGGGCCTTTTAGTGAGACATACACCTTTGCAAATTCAGTTTCAGTTTCTCAGTCTATTAATGAGAACAGTAACATACTTGAGATACCATCTAAGACCTCATGTACACATTCAGCTTTTCACAATAAAGACCAATATAAATCCCCAGTGGCATTATCATGGTTGTTGTACTGCTTTTACTGTTAACAGTGATAATATAAGAGTAACAAGTTGAGTCTTCAAAACTCATATTCAGTTTAAAAAGACTTTATAGGAAGCAGTACTTCCAAAGAAAACTTTTTTCAGGTGATTTTACTTCCATACCAAGAAGGGTCTCTCTCCTCTTTATACCATGTGAATAAAAGGGTAAACTGACTTATGGAGTATCTTACCACCTTGGCCAGATAACCGATAGGAAAAAGTACTGGGAGGTCTCATAGCCACACTGAACTAAAAAAGGCAAGCATGCTATTTAGCAGAGCTTTTTGTTGTTCTTGTTGTTACAGCTCTATAGGTACTTGTGGTTCTGTACATTATTTCTTCAGTCTGTTTTCTTCCTGCTGTTCAGTTTGAATAATTTTTATTGTTCTATCTTATAGTTTACCAATTCTGCTTTTGAGTCAGTTCTTCACTATTAGTTTTATATTTTTCAGTTTTAAAATTTCTATTTGGTTCTTTTTTTCCCTTTAAGGTTTTATTTATTTTTGCAAGAGAGAGAGAGAGAGAGAAAGAGGGAGAAAGAGTGAGTAGGACCAGGGGGGAGGGACAGAGGGAGAAGCAAGCTCCTCACTGAGCAGGGAGCTGAATGTGGGACTCAATCCCAGGACCCTGGGATCACGACCTGAGCTGAAGGCAGGCGCTTAACCAACTGAGCCACCCAGGCACCCTCTGTTTGGTTCTTTATATCTTCTGTTTCTTTGCTGAAACTTTCTTTTTTTCCTCATGTTTCAGTCATGTTCATAATTACTTATTTAAGCAATTTTATGATGGTTGCCTTAAAATCCTTGTAAAATAATCTTAACATTGGTGTCAGCTTATTGCTCTCTGTTCATGGTCTTTTCTTATTCAAGTTGAGGTTTTCCTGATTCTTGGTGTGATGAGTGGTTTTAATTATATCCTATGCATTTTGGGTATTTCATATGACTCCTTGGATCTTAATTAAATCTGGTATTTTAACGGGTCTGTTGACACTGCACAGTTAGGGGAAGGTAGATGCCACTTTGTTATTGTCAGGTGCAGGTTTCCTACTTAGCTGCCTTTGACATTCTGGGTCAAAAAGGTGCCTTTTAATCCTGGGAAAAAGTGGGATTTCAGTCCCCCCATCAGCCTTGGTTGATACCACCCTGCTTGATAGGAGGAGCGTGGGGTGGGAAGCCTTGTTACCTCTAAATGTTTATAAAAGTTCTGACTCCCCCCTCAGCTTTTTCTGACATAGGAAAGGAGGGAGAGAGAACCTCCTTATGTCTGGATGGGGATTCAGGTTCAAAAAATGCCTCCCAACTTGGTTTTCTCTGCTATCACCTAGAGGGCAGTGGGAGTGGGATGGGAAACCTCCCCACAGCTGGTCAAGGTGGAAGTCTGGGCTTAGCACTTTGGCCTTGGCTCACAGAGATGGTTGTGGGGTCATATTTTTTTCCCATGGGTTCGGCTGTCTTCAGGCCATTTATTACCTACAAGTTTTTGGTTCTGCTGAGTTGCCCCTACCATGATCCTTTGGCTAGAGAGGAAGGGCTTTTCTTGGGGTTGTTGTTTGTGCCCACTGGTATTTCCTGGTTGCTGGTCATTTCATTACCAGCTTGGGATGTATGAGGCTAAAAGAAAACTCACAAAATGGAATGATGCATCATTCTCTTTTGTCCCAGGTCCCTCCCTAGATCTCTCTTCTTTCCACCTTCTAGAATCATCTTACATTTGTTTTAAATACAGTGTCTAGGTGTTTTAGCTGTACTTATTGAGAAAATAGGGAGATCTGCATCTATTTCATCTTAGTCTAGAAGTGTACTAGAAAGGAACATACTAAATTTTAAATATTCTTTGTTGTAGCTACAGCAGGAAACTAACTTCAGTCTTAAAATACATTAACTTAAAGCAGATATTTTGAGTAAATTTTTTTAAGAAATAGTTTACATAATCAGTTTTTGGAGTCCTTGTAAATAGAGAAAGGGCAAGTAAAAATATGGATAACTCAAACTGGGAAATAACTCATAAGTCTCTATTTTTGCTTTATACTTACCAAGTTTGTGCATGTATAGGTGTATGTGTTAGACTTTCTGGAAATGTATTTTCGATAAAAATATTTAAATTATATTGTACAGACCAGATTCATTAAGAATTTAGAAAATCTTGAGCTTCACTGTTTGGCCTCCTTTTTTTGTAATCCATTTCTTTCTGGGGATATAGCCTTTTTTTCAAACTGATACAAAGCTAGTTCAATCTGATAATTTTTTAGGAATAAGAGATGTTATTTTTTTTTAAAGATTTTATTTATTCATCAGAGAGAGAGAACGAGTGAGCACAAGCAGGGGGAGCTGCAGGCAGAGGGAGAAGCAGGTTCCCTGCTGAGCAAGGAGCCCGATGCGGGACTCAATGCCAGGACTCTGGGATCATGACCTGAGCCGAAAGCAGACGCTTAACTGACTGAGCCACCCAGGTGTCCCAGGAATAAGAGATGTTATTAAATTTGTGTCAAAAGAGGCCTACTGTATGCTAAATATATATATATATATATATATATATATATACATAGGGTGAAATATTAGCAAAAGTGAGTTTTTAAGTAGTGGATATTTATTAAATTTCTTCCTTGAATTTATGGCTTGCCAGTTGTTCTTCAGATATCTGAAAGTCAATATATTTTCTGAAGAGTATGGCAATCCATATATTTTCTATATTAAGACATATAACATACAGATCTAAATATTTGTAGAGCTTAATGAAATAGAAAAAGTTTTCTGTTATTTATGATGACAGGGATAATATATTGGTGCCTATCTCTCTGTGGTATCATAAGTAAAAAAAACATTCAGGAATACAAAGAGATAGTATTGACAAGACTAGATTAAATTAGCTGAGAAAACTTTCTCTTAAAAAAATGTTAGTATGCTTATGTGTTTATAAGAATAATATGTTTATGTGAAAAAATGGACAATTCAGAAAAATAAAAATAAAACAAAATCATACCTATGCATCACCATAAACAATCCAGGTATTTTCATGGCATCTCAGCGTGGAGGGCTTAATTTTTCAGTTTTGCAAATAAATCTACTTCTACTTAGACCATTGTTGGGTGTGCCTTTGTTAAGGTTTTAGTCTAATCAGAGAAAGAGTAATTAATAAATGTAATGTTTGCAAAACCTTAAATAAGCTTTCTTTCTTTTTTTTTTTTAAACAAAAATAACTATTGCAGAGAACTCGAACAGTGTTGTTTTATGCGATATGGTCTAATTACCAGGATAGGTGGAGGGGTGTGAATGTGCCTGTAACAGAAGGAAATAAGGAACACTGTGAACTCTGCCATACAATGGGGGTGTACACTACCTCTCTTTTCCTGTTCTGTCCAGGGTGTGTAGCCCAACGGCAGGAAGAAAAGTGAGTCATGCTGCATTTGTCAGAGGTAGCTATTTAAAGGACTTCTCATGAAACTTGAAGAGAGAACTCATCTTAGTACACCTTGCATTCTAATTTCTTTTGTCTTCTTTATCTGACTCCCATAGCAAATTGGTCTGCATGTGTGACGAGCACTGAAGAAACTTGGCAGCTTATCAGGTCTCACCTGATAATAATAATGCTACCACATTTAAAAAATTGAATTAACAGATGCAACTGGTTATTAAATTATCATCTCTGATAGTTGTCAGAATTGGTAGCTATGGCTAGCTTTGGGACTTTTCTGTATAAACTTTTTAAAGACTGGGCCTATTCTTCCAAATGCCATTTCCTATTGAAATGCCTCCTGGTTATAGTATGTTGATTTTTCTGTTTGAGAATTAATTAAAACAAAAACAGTTAAGTGAAAATACAGCATTTCATTTAATAGTGTTTAAATTGACCTCATAAATGGATTTATACTGCTTCAAGTTACTACCTATATTCTGTTGCTGATTTCATAGGTTATATTAATGAAATATGAATAGATAGCATTCTTTTTTCTTTTTAAATAATTTATTTATTGAGAGAATGAGAGAGAATGTGAGTGGGGGGGTGGAGGGGCAGATGCAGAGGGAGAGAGAGAATCTTAAGCAGACTGCACACTGAGCATGGAGCCCTACCTGGGGCTCAGACTCACAGCCCCAAGATCATGACCTGAGCCGAAACCAAGAGTTGGATGCTCAACTGACTGAGCTACCCAAGTGGCCTGAATAGATGTTATTCTTAATGTTTTTGTTTACTTTTTCAAAGTGAATGCTAGTCAGGTGTTGGACACTTGGGCCCCTTAGCCAGAGGCTATTGTGATTATTGTGCTTTATGGCACTTGGCTGAGGGTAGATTTGAGCAGTGGCTTGATACTTCTGAGCATTTAGCTTGATGACCCAGTATGTGAGGAATTAACTAGTTCTGCATAGGTAACCCAAAATGTAGTTGCAGTCCCACCAAGAAGTAGAGTATGCTAAAGGAAATACAGATTAAGCATATCTTGAAGACATCCTGTTCACTCACCTGTCTTTAAGAATGATTAACAGCATTATGAAGAGGAGGAAAAAAATGAAAGGAAAATAAAAATTTTATGTTCTGTTTGGTCTCATAAGCCTTTCATTTAACACTGTATATTTTAGATTGGGTAAGATACTGGGAAATGAATAAATTTCAGTTGTTAGAAAACCTACCCTCTTTATAACCCCTATAACGGGAGAGTCATTATGACAGATACATCTAAAAATTTTCTTTCTTATTCCAAAATAAATTGAATTGTCAAATCCATTGTAAATTTGGAAGACCTTTTTGTCAAACTGTATTAGAGCAATAAGCATTGAAGCAAAAGGTTTATGTATTTTTTTAAAAAGTTTATTCAAGACAAGCTGGAAGAATTATATATAAAAATAAGCAACATTTTAAGGATATTTTACTTAATATGTCAGTTACACATTTCTTAAAAAATAAGACTTTTAGGTCAAAGTAATACATTTAAAATATGGGTTTATGTAGTAGTTTTCACTAATTTCTTCATTTTTTTCTCTTTTACTTCACTGATTTGGCTGCCTTTAGATTTTAAAGCAGCAGTCCTTAATCATGGCTCACATTAGAATCTCTAGGAAAGGCTTTAAAAAATGCTCAAGTCCTATCCCACACCAGTTAAATAATGTGTTCAAGTGATTCAAACATCAAAAGTACATATAGTAAAAATCGTATACATACAGTGAAAAGCCCACTCCTCATCCTATGCACAATCCACCTAGTTCCTGGTCCTCTCAACAGGTAACCACTATTGGTTTATTTTTATCCTCCCAGAGTCTTTTATGGTGAATACAAAAGGGATGGATAGATGAATGAATGAATGAATAAATGAATGAATGAATGAACAAATCCTCTGTCCCCTTTTTATACAGATGGTAGTATACTAAATACATTTAGTTAATTATTTTTACAAATTTCCCCCTCCCCCACCTTATTTAAGAGTATTTCTTGGATGCGCTTTCATAGTGACTCAGTAAGAGATTTCTTACTCAGTTTTCTTTTTATATGGGTATCTGAATGTATTATTCCATTTTTTTCCTATTATGAAGTATTGCTTTCAAAGACTTAATTTCAATCTAATTTTTCTTTTAATTATTAACTTTCTTCTTAGACAAATTTCTCATTTGTTGTTCCTTAAAGTCAAATAATTTTATTGGAATATGTCCTGGTATTGGTCAGTCTGGGTTGATTTCTCTAGATTCACAATGTGTCCCTTTAATATATATAGATTCAATTCCTTTTTTAGAATTTCAAGGAGTTTTTCTTAAATTATAAATTTAATTCTTGTTTTATTTCCTATTTTTTTCCCTTCTGGTGACTCGTGTGTGTTGAATCCTTTTCATTGCTTCATTTCTTTCTGTTCTAAAGCATGTTTCCCCTTTTATTTTATTTCTCTTAAGGTATTTTCAATTTAGCTTATTTGATCTTGTGTTCTTTTTAGTTTAGTGATCATTTCCAAAATGATTCATTCTGTCATAATTCTTTTCTGAAATTTCTCCTATCATTTGAGTCTTTCTATAGAATGATTTATGTTGCTCCTTGGTTTATCACTTTCATAATATCTTTTAGTTCACTTTGAAATATAAGTGTAGAGTTTTAAATTTCTTTTTTAATATACATTTTTGCTGGGCTTTTATTTTCTGTAGGGCTGTGAATCTGTTCCTTCTTTTACATATATAATATTCTATGGGATTTGGCTTTAGTACTCTTCTGTTATTTGTTTTTCTATGGCATTAGTTTCCTTGACCTTTTAAAAGAGAGGAGTGATTGAAGATAGTTTTACCCCTCATGATTCTACAGTGCTCTAATGTTTTTGTCAGATTAAAAAATTATTGCCACATTTACAGATTTTTCTGACTCTCTTCCCATCTTCCACTTCTGTCTTGAAACCCTCTTTTTCTTCTCTCTTTAGTCTCTGGCTTGGTCAGTTTGGATTCTCTTCCCAGCTATTTCTCCTCAGTCTGGAGCTTTCCCCTGAAAGTATGTAGAGTTTATCAGACCCAGTGTATCCTGGGCCATTGATACCTTACTGAGGACCACTTGTACTTACTCCCTATTGGAATGTATGGGCCCTTCAGTTTCAGCTGCTGTCCTCATGTTGGCCTGCTAACCTCTCTGGTTATTGTCTGCTAGCTATTTTGGAGTTCCCATGTCTGCCTGATACCCTGTTGCTTTCATCTTTCTTCTTGCACAGAATCTGTTGCCATGCACGTCTTGGGAAGATTCAGCATTTATCTTTCCTTGCTCCCATTTGGGCATTCATAGAAACACTGTGACATCTATCTTTGGGATAGCTATTGAATATGAGTTTTTGTAGATTTTTTAGGTGCTCTGTGTTTTTGTGAGGGACTTTTGAGAGGTCTGAAAACTCTACCACCACTACTACCATATACCCACTATCCACTCACTGTTAATTATTATTAAAGGGAATTATCTGTGATTGTTAGGGTTACATGTATGCTTTTCTTGAGGAGACCACCTTGTATAGAATTAGGAGTACTTTGCAGGGAGTTGGAGGTCTCAATCATGCTTGATAAAATTTGAGGGAAAAGACCATATTTTGGTTTTGTATACTATTGTTTGGTAGTTACAGATGCCTGCAAAAATTGTTGAAATGAAGAAGACAATGTCTAGAAAATTAAAAAAAAAAACTACTTGGGAAAACAACTGCTTTTATTCTTTGTTTTTGTTTTCAATTTTATAGAAAGTCAGTCATATCACATTTTCCCGAGACTCACTAAATTTCTCATGCTTTATTCCATTTTTTAAGTGAAGATGAATAACTTTTTAAAAAGTAATTTGAGGAGGAGGGTATTTGCAAGCATATTTATGGAGCTACTACTCACTTGATTGTTTGTTTTCCAACCTGTAACTTGTGTTTGTATCTTTTTACCTCTATCTGTAGATACAGACCACAACACCATGATTGATATTCCTAATAAGGATCTTAAGTCATTCCCTCCCACCTCCCCAAAATATTAATTATCTTGAGAATAAACTTTGTTTTATACTATTTCTCTTCATTCACAATCTTTATTCTCTACTTTAGCAGTTAGCAATCTTTCCCTAACTTAGGTGGTTAGCAACTTTAGTACTTTTCTAACTACTGGGAAAAATGTATACTTTAAAAATTGGATTATTTGTTACTAAATAACCATAGTAATAAGAAAATTGACCTTTTAGTCTCAAAAAAATGCCAAGATTGGGGACATTTTTGAAAGATAATATAGGTATAGGTTTTTGAAATTTAATGCTTGTTCATATTTTGAAGGCATTATGTAATTTTTCTTATTCCTGTTCTAATAATTCAGAAAATCAAATTGTCCTCTTATTTGTCAAAACTAAATTGAATAATTTTAACATCGTTAGAAGAATACCATCTTCTGTTCTACAGGCTAATTGGCCATTGTGAGAATGATTTTCCTCCCTCACACAATGATAGAAATTTAAAGTGTTTGCCATACCTCCTCAAATCTATGATAACATAGATTTTTTAAAAACACACCATCAATTTAATAAGAGACTTTGAGGGGACAGAAAAGATAACATTAAATGTGTATTTCAAGACATCCTAATTTTGGAGATCTTAGTATAATGAAGTATAATGAAATAGACATCTTAGACGTGATTCAGTACATAAAATGGGTTTTTGTGTTCCAAATACTTTTCATATTTAGAATCTGTAAGTAGTTTAGTTAGAAATATAAGATGTTTAAAAATAGTAAAACATGTAAGCTGTTTGTTAGTTTAAACTTCAATGATTTTGTAAATAGGAAAGTGAAGCGTTTTCTCCTGTTTTTAAATTTAAAAATAGTTCCTCAATTTAAATGAATAAGCCTCATTAAGGAGATTTCCTACTGAAAAAAATATTAATACCAAATTTAAGTACCGAAATTCTCAATATGGTTCTCCATAGAATCTCTTCAGCAAGCACATATTACTTCTGTATATTCACTTGGTCTTAAAATTTTTACCTATCTTTAATTGTGAGTGATTCAAGGCTGGATGCTAATTTCATGGCTATAATTTCTTTAAAAGTTAAACAGTACATGTCCACTTGAGATCTGTGCTAATGTAGGGGATATATGAACACATTTCAGAAATGCTAGAGAATTGTCATTATGATATTTATTCTGCGACATTGAATTTGGTCTTTACTTTAAAAATTTAAATAACTTTTATAATTGTCTCTTCAGCATATAATTTGATGAAATGTAATTTTGTGTTTACGTATAGTCATCCCATATACTATTAGGATGTTTGTAAGCACATTTATCACTTAATCACATCACTTTTATCTTCTTTACTCAATTGTAAATCAGTTATCCAAGGAATATTCTTAGATTGCACACAGATTTTTTTTTTTTGTACCCACTAATGTTTTTGAGAAGAGCTTAGTGATAGATTTTGTGTGTGTGTGTTTAATGGTATTGCCACAAAAATAGGAAAACATGGACTTAGAATGTGGCTAAGCCTCATTTGCATCTAGTGGTGAGGCAAACCTGTTATTTGTGAATACTCTAGTTTATAATCTCAAGGGATGTATTTACTGTATTTCCCTACTTATCTGAGGTCAAACTCTGACCTCAACCATTCTAGAACAAAGCCACAGACCTCAGCAGTAAATGAAAAGATTGGTCTGAACCAAATTTATCTGAAATCTATGTATTCTGTTTGACAGGTAAGTCATGGAGCCTTTGTCTCTCTCTCAACCAGACAGTTGAATATAAAGTAAAGACGTAAAGACTGCTATGCTTAATAGTAGCCAGAAATGAATGTTGAAGGAGAAGACACGCCCAAAGCTTAAAAATCTGAGAAACTTTTGGATAGGCTTAGGTGGCTCCTGGGTCTCTGTTTTCTATTATTTGTCTAATGGATTTTTAGTTTAGAACTTTCCTCAGTCAGAAACATTAAATGTGGAAAGAGGTGACTTAAGGCATATTTGCTATGTATTAATAAATAAGAGGCTTTGACAAGCTTTACTGTCCCTTCCTCTTGTTGAGAAGGGCATGTGCTTTTATATATTCTGTCTGAGGGAAGAAAGATGAGGGAAGAAAGATACTGTGATTTTGAAGGGAATAGGCAAGGAATTTACTATCTCAAACCTTTTCACAATACAGAGTATAGTGGCCTAAATCTAAAATTGGAAAAATTATTATATAGAATAAATGCTCTCGGAGCATTTTGTGATTGGTTTAGCTTGTTCATTGCTACTTCATCTTCATGCTTTAGCTCTCACCTGAAAGGCTACTTCCTGAGACAGCCTTTTTCTGACATCTCTGGCTGAAATAGTTCTTCCTTTCCCCCTTCTCCTTCCTGGTTTACTTTCCTCAAAGGAGTTAGCAAAATATTGTTTATGTATTTATTGTTTTCTCCCAGAATGTAAGTTCTTGGAGGGAGACATTTTCTCATACTTAATCATTACATTATTATCTCGTAGAATAGTGCCTGGCACACAAAAAAATGTATGTTGGTTGGTTGATTGGTTGACTGAAACATGTGGCTTGTGGAGTGCTGTGGCTTCGGTCTATTGCCTCTCCTCTCCACCCCCCACACCCAAATTCACATGTTGAATTACCCCTAATGTGATGGTATTTATAGATGGAGCCTTTGGGAGATAATTAGGTTTCAGTGAGTTCATGAGGGTGAGGCCCTCATGAGGGGATTAGTGTTCTCATAAGAAGAGACACCAGAGAGCTTGGGTCACTCTTCTCCCTGCCCTGTGAGGACACAGCTAGAAGACAGACTTCTGTAAGCCAGAAAGAGAGCTCTCACCAGAAACTGACCATACTGGCACCCTGATTTTGGATTTCTGGCCTCCAGAACTGTGAGAAAGTAAATTTCTGTTGTTTAGACACCAGTCTTTTACTTTGTCATGGAGCCTGAGCAGACTAAGACATAGAGTATAGGCTTTTATATTTAAAGCTATAGTGTATTATTTCATCATCCATTTAATACCTACTGTTGTAATCCATCTCTATGCTAAAATTTATTTGGATTCAGTTTTAAGAAGATAAAAGTATGTTTTAGTTTATACTGTAAAGCTTCTAAAGGAATTTATGGTTTTTGAAGGAGATTTTTGTGATGAAAGTATTAGGAGCAATGTATATTTTCTTTCCAGCTAATACCTGTATTATCCTTATATCCTATTAAATAACATCTTATAAGAAACTATTAAATTTGGTTTCAGCTGTGGATACAGAGTAGAGAGCATTTTAATAATGAAAAGTGGAGGTAAATATGCTACTTACTCCATCTGCTTCTAAAATTACAGACTAGCTGCCAGGGAGTTTCACAAGTTAGAGCAGTGTCTGAAATCACAGAGCAGCACGAAACCTGCAGGATCTGAAAAAGGCAGCCTTCATGGCAAACACTGACCTGCTCTTTACTACGTAGGGATTTATGGATGTGGCAACAGCTCCCATCCTACTTCTGCTTTAAGAATTTACCAAGGACCTCACACATTTTTAAAAAATCATTGACCCCTCTTTTGCTTTCAGTTTCGCTAGACTTTTTCCCTCTATCATTTCAAAGTTGTTCCCCACTTGGTTTTTGAAGTCTCTTTCATTTTGTTGTAGTTTCTTTTCCCATGTAATATGCTTCCTAGGCAATTGCTTTTTTTTTTTTTTTTTTTTTAGTATGTGTATATTTTGTATGTGTTTGGTTTCTGCCTTCCTTATTATTTCTTCTGTCTTACCATTTTCTTTTGCTCTTTTTCTTAAAGCACATAATTCTTCTAACAACATAGTCTAGTAAAAATTTCAGATATTTTAGAAAACTGTAACCTAGTGAAAGTTGCCTGTAATTTCACACCTTACAGATAACAACTTTAAGCTTATCAGTGTGTTCTCTAGGATGTTTTACAAATTTATGCTTTTCACCAAGAAATAAATGAGAGTGCCTGTTTTACCACATCCTTGCCTACACTGGGTTTTATCAATATTTTTAATACTTGTCAGAGAAGTAAAATATCTCTCTTGCTCTTTTAACTTTTATTTTATTAGTATATGTGATTTTTTTCATATGGCTGTTTATTGTTTTCATCCCTGAATTTCCCCTATTTTTCCTCTGTCCTTATTTTTAATGATTTATAGGAACCTTTATGTGTGAGGGTTATTTACACAGATTTTTTTCTGATATATTTATTTTTCATGTTGATGGTATCTTCTATTCCAGCAAATTCAAGAAGTAGTTTAGTCTATTATGTATGAATTTTGGGTTAGAAAATATTCAGCCTTGTTTTCTTTTAGTCTTTTTATAATTTAATTTTACATTTAACTTTTGACCCATCTCGACTTTCTATTGATACGATGAGATAGAGTCCAATTATGACTTTCCCCAAATGCGTAGCTTGGTACCCTGACAATATTTATCAAATAAACCCTCTCTCCTTTCCTTATTTGGAATGCACCTTTGCCATACACTAAATTTCCATATATACTTACATATATTCTGGACTTTATTTTCATTTCTGTTGGTAAGTGTCTGTTCCTGTAGTAGTACTATCTACTTTGGTATGATTACTGTTGTTTTGTTGAACATTTAGATTTACCAGGACTCTACTTACTTTTCTTGGCTAATCTTGTATATTAATCTCCCAATTAAACTTTAAAATCCTTAAGTTAAATTTAAGAAGAAAACCCTGTTGGGATCTTGATGGAAATTTTGTTAAATTCTTCTATTTATTTATATATAGAAAATTGACATCTTCCTCATACTTAATCTTTCTACTTAATAGGTATGTTTCCTCATTTATTCCAGAGTCCTCAAATATCCCTCAACTGAGTTTTATACTTTTTTCTTACAGCTCCTGGACATTTACTGTTAATTCATTTCTAAAAAATTTTAAGAGTTTTTGTTTGTTTCATGTATAGTAATATACTCCTTATCTAGAATCAGGTTTCCTGTAATCTTACCCTGGCTTTCAGTCTGGAGGGTAATGCTCTTGTGCACCTAAAATTGCTATCAATTTTGTGCCTAAATTCAGTGCAACAAACTAGAATACATATTTTCCCCAGAAACTATGTCATACAATGAAGATAGAAACATATAATTTCATGGCAGAATGAATCAAAGAATAAATGTAAGCAGTTGTCATACAATCTGTTGAGGTTTAGAATGGAGATAGTGTAGAAGGTATTGGAAGATCATGAAGGAGGAAAAGTCATCAGAATTTAGCTTCAGAAGATGAACAGGTCTTTGTTAGGTAGTTAGGTGGGGCAGGGAGGTCTTGCAGAGGGAGCAACATTTGGGAAATCCTGCAGTTATGAAATAGCATGAGCTGTTTGAAAAATTGCTAGTCCTAGAGTTTCAATAGAGGGTTTTTGGTTTGGTATATCAGCATAGAATATGAGGGGGAGGCATTTTCGTAGCTGAATCTGAAAAGGTTTTTGGAGACTGTAGAAAAGTTTTTAGTAGTTGAGTAACACTGAACATACTTGCATTTTAGAAAGATATTTCTTGCAGTTGATAAGTATGAGTTGGAGATGAGATGGAGTTAGGTAGACCTCTTTGGAGTCTGATGGAGTAACCCAAGAGAAATGTGATGGAGATCTTAATGAAGTGGAGAAATGTGAATAAAGGTGGGGAAGACAGATTTTGAAAGATATTTAGGCAGTAAAACTTACCAAATTTCACTGTTGTGAGTCAGGAAGAGGATGGAGTCTAGGATGGCTTGATTTCAAGTTTGCAGAATGCTTTAGACTCCAAATTATAAACTTTCCTTGTGAAAGTTTTTTTTAATGTATGCTTCATAAATATAATTTCATTTACCCTATAGCAAATTAATAACAGTGATGTGATATGAAATTGGTGGGGTAAGGGACTGTCAGAGGTGGACACAATCTCTACTTAATCATTAAATCCTTTTATTTCTCTTCCTCAACCTCAAATTTTTAATACTTTTAAATTTTTTAATTTATTTTTTATTATATTTTATTATTTTTTATCATTAATACTACTTAATTTTTAATACTTTAACACTTTTCCCCTCATCAATGCCATTACTCTAGCCTAGGGAGCAACCATCTTTCACTCAGATTATTACATGGAATTTTGGTTTGCTCCAATTCATTCCATGCTGACCCAGAATAATTCTTCAGTTGTGATCATTTCAGACTCTGTCTTAAAATCCTTCTGTCATTTTCTATTTCCTTAGGATTAACGCCAACCTTTCAAAACATCTTGCAAAGTCTCATTTTTCTTGCTTGTAAAATAGGAGTAATAATAGTAATACTTCCTCTTTGGGTTATTGTGAGGATTAAATGAATTCATGTTCTCAAGTATTTAAGAACAGTGCCTGGCACACAGCGCTGTATAAATGTTTGTTCCTGTTTTGTTGTTCGTGTTATTTTTATTACTTGTTTAGTATCTTACCTTGACATCTAGACTGAGGTTTAAGATGATGTCTGTCTTTCTTTGGCATTAAGTTCTGTGTTTAGTGTAGAATATAATAATACCAAGTGCCTGATATATATAGTCATTTTATGTACAAATAAGTGAATTTCATTTGGAAGCATGATAAAGCAGAAGTAGAATTGTACTATTGTTATAATGTAATGAAGAATAAACATCCATACTATCCTGCATTGCTAAGAAAAGGACCATTGCATTTAGTAAGACAGCAGCTCTGAAATGCATTTTATTATTTGAAAAAATACATTAAATAAATAGGGAGTAAAATAAAGTAAAATAATCGGTTATGCACAAACAGAAAAGGAAAACAATGGCAACTTTGTATTATGAACCAAAATTAATAGTTACCTTAACATGTGATTTTCTTATGTAAGGAAAGGTTGATCTACTATGGGGTTTAGATGTACTTTCTCTCCTGAAATGGTTGAGAAATAAGTTTGTTCATGTGTTTATCCATCCAGGAAGTATTTATTGGGTGCTTTCTATGTGCCAGGTATGGTTTTGAATGCTTGAGAACTATTAATGGGAAAACAACAACAGTAGCAAATCACTGCTCATGGAGCTTACATTTTACTGTATGAGAGAGAGTATTTAATAAACAAAAGTTAATTATGAAGTAGAAAGTGAGTAAGTGATAAAAAAAAGTAGGATAAAAGGGGGGTTGGGGGCAGGGAGATCACAATTTTAAATACAGTGATCAAAGTTTCATTTAAGAGGTGACTTTTGAGCAGAGACTTGAAGGTGGAGAGGGGGAGAAGACAGTAGGTCCAGAGAACAGTCAATGAAAATGCTGTACAGTGGGAACTTACAAGACCAGTGTGGCTGGAGCAGAATGAATGAGGGGGAAATGGAGGAGGAAATAGTCCCCTAAGTAATAGAGGTTGGGCACGGGATGGAGAGAGCTTAATGCTTTTGTTTATTTAGGGAAAACTGCTTTTATAAAAATAAGTTTAATTTTACATTAAAAATTGTATAGATAAAAAAATTCTGTTTAAAGATGCCACAGTAAGGAAGTACTGTAGGAAATAACAGACTTTATATTCTGCAAGACAGGATATCTCTTGTCATTTTATAGTATGCATACTCTTCTTTGCAAATGAAATCTGGTCAGCAGTAGTAACATTCTTTATTTGTTTATGGGGGACTCAGACATGACTCTGCATACTCTTTGTTTCAGCTTCTTTTGTCTAAAAATTTCTGTGGCAGTCATATTTTTCCCGCCAGTGGCTCTCTCATTTTTTTTTTTTTCTGTGCTATTCGAAACATGGTGATTACATTCTGCTTAGAAGTAAAACACAAGTCCCTCTCTTCCTGTGCAATTGTGAGATATGGCTGTGACTCAAAGTAGGATTAGTTTTTAAGCAAGATTAAACTTGATGGGCCATTTGGGATATTTCTTACATAATTCATCTTTTGTAGACTTCCAACAGATTTAATGTTTTAATGATTTTTAAAGCTATTTTCTAGAACAATTTTAAGTCTCCATTCTCTTTATAGAAAATTTCACAGCTAGTTTTTTTTTTTTTTTTTGGTTTTGTTTTGTTTTGCTTTTAAGAAATGAGAGCTGATCAATGAAACAGATTTTATTGCATGTAGAATTCAAAGAATGCCCTTGTATCATGTATCCTTAATGATATAGAGGCATGCTGTTAATTAGAACACTGCAATTTTACTTTTAAATTTCTGTGCCTCTCAAAGCCATCACAAACTTAATTGATGTTTGAATTGCTGTTAATCTTTCAAAGAATACAGGAAAAATGAGTCTTAGAGATGGTCCCCTCTACCTTACATCATATCTAGAGAAAGATAGCCGGAATACATTTCAACTCAACTTTCTATTCCTGCGATTTGTAGTTCTGGTTGTTATGTTCCCTGCAAGCAGAAGTTTTTCGCTGTAGTTTTTACATTTCCTTCTTTCCACAAAATTTTTGAGTGTTTGTTTAAATTTTAAACATTAAAGAGAAAAGTATAAATTAAAAAAATGAGGACTAGGGGCTATGCAGATAGAATGGAATAGTAAGGCAAGAGAAAACTCAGGACATGTATACTTCTAAACATTTATTAAGACTGAGGTAGAGGTTTTATTGTCCGATTACTTTTACTAAACAGAAGGGACAATATAATTTGTAAAGAAAAGCTTCCTACTTCCTTAGTAGAAGATTCATAGAAGTTGAGTAGAATTTTCGGAAATAAGGCCTTAGAATTTGGATGAGAGCTTATGCTTCAAGCAGTATAGTTGTAGTGAGTAGAAGGTATAATAGGAGGATAAAACTTTTTTCTCTACCCATACTGTTGTTCTGTTGTTCATTTATGGAGAGGCATCACATTTTCTGCATGCCAGTGATGAAAAAAATGTAATTTTTATTGTATTTTGTGAAGGTATTAGATATGAAGTAAATAGATGTCAATTTTTTTAATTAACATCCTTTTATAAATGAGGTTGTGGAATTCCACTTGTTGAATCCCATAAGGAAATACATTCTTAATCTTCCTTTTTAAAAGGCCACTCAGCTCTAAGATAATTTTATTGAAATTAGATGCTTAAAAGAAATTTTCCTTCAGTCAATGGCTTGAAGGTAGAAAATTATAAGCTTCAGACAATGGAAAAGAAATGGGAAATGATGGTGTTTGGGGGGAAAAGCTATAGTCCATTCACTTTCCACTAACCTCATAAAATTGGTCTTTTTCAAAAATAGAAATGCATTTTTTATACCTGGACTCTACATATGATATTGGATGGAAAATAAAGAAGTCTTCCTGAAATAATACTGAAGAAAGCAAGTTAAAATGTGAATCAGTTCCCTGTTATGTAAATAGTGATTCAGTTCAATGTTGGACTTCAAGGGCCAATAATTTTTATGAAAGTATTTCTAAAGCAAGGTGTTTGGATTGGATTTTAAAGGCTATGTCCTTTGGTTGACTTTCTTTCATTTTATTCATTTGAGAGTACTTGTTTATAGTATTGTGGCATTTACTTGGTTCCCACTAAATTCTTTCTTTTGCATCCCTGGCACAAATGTGGACATACAAGATCTAAAACCTAAAGATATAGTCCACAAGCTAAACTGTGTTTCCAGATGCTATCAACCCTGTTGCATATATCTACACGTGTTATATTTTATTTTCTGTCATTGAGTCTACATATGCTTGGCACACTTTTTAATTGTATAGGAGCAGCATCAGTAATTGTTGACCAAATGACAGTTCTAGTTTATACAGAAAGTATAAATGATCTGACATTATTAAGAATATTTTGCCTAACATTGGGATAGCTGCTAAAACAATTTAATAGAGTGCCTTGATGGGGACACCGCTAGGTGTTGTAATAGCTAGACTGGTGAATAAGACAGCTGAGGTTATTGCTCCTTGGAGCTCATTACAATCTAATGGGTTATCGGTGTTTAGTTACTACCATTTGTACTTCAAAGTTTTGCCCTTTTTAAAAAACAACAACAACTACTTAGTCATGGCAGAATGGCAGAAAGTCTTGACAGGAGAATATTAGTCATCACTAGTGAAGGTCATAAAATTGATTTTAGCTTATCCCTTTTGATTTTTTTTATTTCAGCAAAAAAAGTTTATGTTCCCAGATTAGAATTTATTTTTGTGTTTTCAGCTAAGTACCCAAGTCAAGACATCTGTGATCTAGTGGTTTTTAAATTTATTAAAAAGATCAGAAAATATTCCAAGGCAAGGAAAGTCATTCGTAGATTTCTTCTTCTATTTATTTCACCTTGGCCGTATAAAAACTGATGAACTACAGGCTAAATACTACTTTCTAACCCCAAAGGCGTGTTTAAATACTATCTTAACCCCATGCTTGTGGTTTTTGAGTTGTCAGTAATCTCCAGGATGAATACTGGGGTCCGGTTATTTGCAGCGAACATAGTATCCTCCTGACAGAGGTTCATGTGAGGAAAAAAAGTCAGGCTGAGCTAAAATTACAGGACAAAAGAGAAGGGAAAGTATTGTATTCTATGAAAATGGTGATGGTGTTGTAGTTTTTGCCATAATCCCTTTTGGAAAGTCATTTTTAAAACAGTGTGGAAATGCCACAGATCTTGAAATATAATTTTTCCCCTTGTTTTGAAGCCTAGGACATAATGGGAATGATAGTCATAACAAATTAGTCTATTTTTGGAAGGATTACTAGTGTGCCACAGTTCTTCATCCTGAGCTGGGAGACAGTTCACTGTTTTTGTGCAATTATACTTGCCCTGATATACATATTTAGTAAGCTATGAGGGAGGTAAAAATAGAACCAAATGTTCATTCTATTAAATATATCATTTGGGAAAGCTAGCAAAGATTGGAAGTATTAATATTTGTTTAGTATAAAATAAACCAATCCAGTTTGATGCCCATTTGCCTGTGACTTTTCTAGGCTGTAGCTCCCCTAGTGAACTGAGAAGAGGTAGAGGAATGGGTACTTTGCTGTGATGTGAGGCATGCCTGTTCTCCCTCTGGTTAGCTCTCTCTGGTTGTCTGGTTTTGGCCCCTACTAATTTCTTGGTCCTGACACAGATTATGCATGGTTTTCCTTGGGCAGTGCTGAGATTTACCCCAGGCCATAGAGATTGCCGAGACTACTGGCTCTCTCATTAGTCTAGGGTGCCAGTCTTTTCTCTAGATGGTCTGATTGCTCACTTAGTTTAGCAGCTGCTTAAGCAAGTCGAGAGAATCAGGAGGTTCTCCAAGGACTGTATGAGAGGTTGACTCCATTTTTTCCCCAAACCTATTACACAACAGCCGTCTTCAGTCTTGTTGACATGGGCTCTCTTTTAGAGGGTCTCATGCCTTCAGATGTCTCCACGTCAAAAATGGGCACAGTTGTTTAATTCAGGTGTGCTCACAGGGTCCAGGGGAGTCCAGAGGATGCGTGTCAGGTTCTCCCAACAACTCCCTCACTGTGCTTGGCTTTATGCCAATGGCAGGACGAATGCATGTCTGCATATTTTACAACTTGAAAAGGATGGGGAAACACCAAGGTGCCAGTCCCCCTTTCTTCAGATACTGCTCCTGGGAGTGATTCTCTTGTAGGCCACTCTTTCTCCCACGTTGAATTCAGACACTAGTAAATACACACACTCCTAGGGGAGGGGAAGGAGAAGCTTTTCTCCAGCAAGAGTGGCCTTTCCATAAGACCAAAGACTCCTGTTCTTTCCTTATTCCTTTCCTTACATAGACTGGTGGCAGTGCCATAAGTATTTGAAGTTGGTAAGGGGCAATTCTGCCAATGTTTGGTAAACTCTGGGAGTGAGAGGACACATTGTATGATTGTCTTTAGTTTTGAGGCTTAATTGCCATTCTGAGATAAGATAAAAAGTCCTTATCACCATCATTTCACAGATTTTGCTCTTTTTTATTCTTTGTATATGTGAGTGTGGTGGAGGGAGGAATGTTTGGCATTGTTGCCATGCTTTTTGTTTTTGTTTTTTTATGTTGTTTATGTTGCTTGTGCCTGAGTAGCTTTGCCCAGAAATTTTTTTTAAAGATTTATTTATTTATTTATTTATTTATTTGAGAGAGAGAGAGAGAGAGAGAGAGAGATCACAAACAGCGGGGAGGAACAGAGGGAGAAACAGACTCCCCACTGAGTAGGGAGCCCAATGCCGGGCTCTATCCCAGGACCCTGGGATCATGACCTGAGCCGAAGGCAGACACTTAACCGACTGAGCCACCCAGGCGACCATTTGTCTAGAAATGTTATTGGCTGTGATTTAAATATTTGTGGGTAACACGTTTTCCCACTTTATGAGGTCAGTTTCCATTCCACGAGTCCAAGAGTGTTCAGTTGAGGCAGTATTTAGATTTATTAGAATACTTGGATTCTGACCTCTTAACAGATTTTGTTAAATATTTTCTGTCAGGGTCAGTGTACCTGTTTTTCTTTTCTCTGGGTTTAATACCTTTGAGCTTTGGATCTTTTCCTCGCTATAGCAGGAAAAGTTTTCAAACTTTTTGAAGTTTCAAAACTTCAAAATAGTTTTGAAGACACTATTTTCATTTACTCATCTAGCAGCCATGTACTCTCCATTCATAAGAAGAAAAAAGAATAGTGACTGCTGTAAAAAGGCTTTCTGAGACATTGGAAAGCTCGAGGCTCAGAATCCAGCACCAACTCCATTTCCTCTCCCCACACCCCAACTTTTTTGTGGCCTTGATGATGCTGAGTTTGGCTTAGGAATTAGGAGACTCCAGTGCTTATAAATATCCTCTTATATGGAAGCTCATGGATTATTAATGTAAGTTCTTCCAGAATGGTTGATATAAGCCTTAAAAAGAGAATTTTTAGTCAGATGTTTTTCTCAGATCTGGCAGGACACTATGTACCTTCGCATGGAACCAAGGACTAAGGGAAACAATATGATTTAACTGTCCCTCCCGTATGTGGCCACCTCACTTTAAGTAAGTTATCTTTTCTTGGGTTATTGGATCAGGAAATTAAAGGAGGCTTTGGCCAATCCATAATCTACCTGGGACATTGCAGATAGCACTTCAGTTTGTTTCTCTTGAGGATATTAGTGAGAATTCTCAGAAATTCACTAGTGGGACTTAGGTGAATAGGGGTGGGAGCAATGCCATGATATGCTGCTCTGTGGCCCTCCAGAGTTTCTGTTCTGCTAATTTTCTTCACTAAGTTACACTATTTAAAAAGAAATCTCATTGTATATTGGGAGAGGGAGGCAATATGCTTAAGTTTATTCTGACAGCTTAACTTGTTATTTAATTTTATTTATATATGTATCCATTTGGTATTGCTGAATAACAGGTCACCTCAAAATTCAGTAGATTAAAATGGTAAACATTTATTATCCTTCATGCATTTATGGATCAGCTGGTTCTGCTGACATAGGCCACCTTCAACTGCTTTCAGCAGGGCTTTCTCATGTATTTGCTGTCAGGTGATTAGTAGGCTGGGGCAGACACATCTAGCCTCATTTACATGTGTGGTGGTTGGCTGGCTCTTGGCTAGGGTGACAGGTGAATAGGCCACATGTCTCTCATTATCTAGTAGCCTCCTTCACATGTGTTCTTGTGGTGGCTGGGAAGGGTTCCAAGAACATCAAGAGGGCAAGCTCCAAAGAGCAAGCACTTTTTGGGCTTCTACTTGCATCGTATTTGCTAGCAACTCTTTGAACCACATAGATCTCATGACCATGTCCAGAGCCAGCATGGAAAGGCACTACCAAAAGAGCATGGATCCTGGCGGATATAAATAAGTGAGGCTCTGACTGCAAAAGCACATAATTTAAAGATTTTATATTGTCAGACTTGTTTTCCCTTTATTATTTTTTTCTTTAACATTTGAAAAGGACCATCCTTTGATGGTCCATCCCATCCATCAAAGGATGGTCCCTTTTAAACAGTTTTTTCAGTTCTGGAAAGTTCTCAGATTTCTTCATCATTATCTTTTTTCCCCCCTATAATGTTTATCCTAATAAAGAGTTGATTCGCATTGTTCATGTTCATTATATTCCGTAAAATCACTGCAAATACTGCATTAGCTAATACTGAAAACCATTGCTCTTAGAAATACAGGGTTAGGTGTTAGGTTCGTGAGGGCTTCTGGTCACAACAATTTTAGCGACTATCAGTATATAACCTTGTTTTATGTGTGTTTTCTTTTTAAATCATCTTATTTAATATATGTTGTTGATTTGTTGACATTGACCTCACTACCAACAACACTGTAACTCATGCTTGAATGCAACTTAACGAACCCAATTATTTCCTCTGTAGGTCACATCACAACCTTCCTGCACTTAGGAGCACTAGATCACACTTTAGCACTCTGCTTGGGGACCATCTTAAACAGTGAAATCAACAAGCACAAATGCAAAACACATGACAGTGAATAGACTGTAAAAAAAAACACTGATAGAAGGAGAGCTGAAACAAGAAGGTAGAGAGCATCACCTTGTTTGACCTTACTTGGAATGTGTATGTTGGGCACCTCAGATTTTTATCATTCTGTGCGTTCCACAAATGACTGCTGTGAAGTGCCTAGAGTATTGATTTTGGGGCTACAAATAAATTTTAGTAGGCAAATTCATGTATATGGAATCTGTGAATATTGCAGTCAGCTCTACATGGGAACAAGTGGCTCTATCAGTGTTTCATTTGCTTTTTACTTTAACTCTATTTTTTTTTAATTTCTGAGACATTTTTCAGGGAATCTCGTATTTCATTATTTTACTGCTTGCATTTTAGAATCTATTCTTCATTGCCTCGGTTGCAGCTTTAAATTTAGGAATCATTGAGATCATTTTTGTATGGCTTTTTCTTACCTCAATATATAGACTTTATATCTATCTCATCTAGTTTCACATGTATATTTATTTGCCTTTTTAAATTTTAATGAAATGTGACATAAATTTTCCAAAGTCTTTTCCTGTTTTTTTTTTTTGTAACATTTCTGTAGAAGGCCTTTTCTATAATTACTTAGTTATTACTATTTTAAAAATATACCTGGTGATTTATTTTGGTTTGTTTCTATACTTAACTTTTAAGATGGACTTCTGTGCCTTTTATTTGGAGTTGAAATGACTTCTGTCAGAATTTGTGTATGTGTATGTGTCTTTTAGTCAGTCCTACAGTCTCATGTTGGGGGTAAGTGTTTACTAGTTTTATTTTGTCAGAATTCTAACAGCCTAAGGAATTTAAGGTGCTGAAAGTAGCAGGGGAGTTTTCTTCTGTATGAAACAGTTGCTTTTCCACATCCAGTGTGGGAGTCAGTTTGTTAGCATTATTTCTGTTGTTCTTTCCCTAGATTGATTACCTCAGACAATTTAAAAGAATGGTTTTTGAAGAGAAAAACAGGTTTTATTTAAAGCATTTTTTTAAAGCACTTAATAGAGCTCATCATTTTTTTTTTTTGGTATTACTAACAAATAGTTCCTTATTCACTAAAGAAATCAGCTGATTTAAAATCATCTATTTTTATTTCTTCCCTGTTTCTGCATATAATATTCTCTTTCCCTTGCCCCTTCAAATCTGCTAAAGGCTTAGAAACCAGATAACTAGCCTTAGTAGAAAGCTTGTAGAAGGGTAGGTGGTTTCTGCATTTGGCTTTGCAGACATTTTCCCTTGTAAAGCAAATAAATACTGGAGCACAAATTTTTGTCACCTGTATTTGCTCCTTAGCATACATTTATTTTAGTTTTTCACTTAACAAAGTGTTTTTCTGGTTTGTCTAATAAGGTAAGGAAATTAGTGGACATCATATGTAGTTAGCTAATAGGAAATTTAACTCTAGTGGCAAAAGAAAAAAAAAGAATGGGCCCTAAAGCAAGCAAGCAAATAGTCAAAAGAACCTCTCTCTCTAAATAGACAACCATAATTAACATAAGCCTTGGAAATGTGAAATAGCTGTGCTGTGCCCTTGGTCAAGCTGTTCCATGTGTTTCTCTTATGCTATTAGCATTTTACTGTAATATGTATGATTCTAATGTTTAAAAATTTTCTCTCATACAACATGACCCCTTAATGCAAGTCAATTAGCCCATCTGATGATTAAGTGGTTGATTTTTCAGTGTTACGGAAGTTAGCTATATTGAGTAAAGAGAAAAGATAGAGTATGTTGGGCTCCTCTGTGTCCCTTTCCAGGGAATTGTGAGGAGTAACTTTGACAGGGTATGACTTTCATCATATATTCCTACTATAACCCAATTTCCATATAAGGTGCCACTTCAATATTTGATTGTCCACCGTATACTAAGTACTACACTAACCACTCGACATTCTTTCTTTCACTGAATTTCTGCCGTAAGACAGTGTGATTGGCATTAATTATTGCACTTTACAGTTAAAGAAGGTAATAGAGGTAGTAAATTTCTTGTCCTACGTAGCACAGTTAGTAAATTATATTTCCCAGATTTAAAATTGGGTTGACCTTACCATATGTGTGCTCTTTTTATTACGTTGGGATTGAAGGTGAAATTTTACTGTAATTATTTACTTAGAGGAGATACCAAATATTAGTTTACTAATATTTCCTAGTTACTGTTCAGGGTTAAATTTTTAAAGTATTTTATTTAAATTCTTTAACCATTTTGAATAGAACTCTAACATATGGCAAACATTTCCCCGCCCCCCCTTCTTTTGTTTTTGTTTTTAGAGATTATTAAATATCTGTTACCATTTGTTTGGTGAAGGGAAAGCTTTTTGAGCACAATTCTTATAAGTAAACAGGGTTGCTATCATGGTCTGTAGAGGAGTCAGGACTGTTTGTCTCTATAAGAAAATCAAGAGAAAAAAACACAATTTTTTTTCATCTCATACATAGCAGAGATATTTGCCATATATTTCAACTTTCTCAGAAGGGATTATTGGTTTGTTTTCAGAGAGTAGTGTTTGAGCTGCCATTAAGCAGGAGATTAAAAAACAAAAAGCAGCTCCTCTTGCTTTTTTCTTACCCAAAACCCATTCCCAAAGGAACACAGATCATTTTATCTAATTTCTTAGTAATAAATGGGAAAAACAAACAGGCAACTCCCAGTCACTAGGGCACTAATTTAAAAGAACGGGATACTCCCAGAGTGGAATTGGTTGGAATATTTTATTCTCGTCTAGTCGGTTAGCTGTGAGCAGAAAATAATTAGTAATTGATGGCAGGGCAGAAAGAGAATCTGATTCATAGATACACTAATCAGAATAATAATTATTGGAAAATTGGGACATATCCATGTTCTAGTGCTAAATGCGATTTTTGAAAGAGTTCCTTAAGTTCTGTTAGAACAAACAAGATTTGTACTGTATATTATTACACATATTGGACATTTTAGCAGTGGTTACAGTGTGATTTTTGTAGTTGTGGTTACATTATCTCTGAAGGAAAACTTGTAAAGGGTTTACTAATTCAACTTCACAATTTTGTTTTAGGCTAACATTTGGCAGGGTTAGGCTTACTTAGTCCATTGGTGACTAATTTATTTTCTAGAGCTTGAAGGGTTTTGTTCAAATCCTAATAAATTGTTATTTCTAGCATGCATCATATTTTTTATTCCTGAAAAATGAAGAAGCATTTTGGGAATGATAGCAAACATAATCATAGAGAGGAGAATAGGGATGTCTGTCATTATTTACGCTTTTGTGGCAACAAATTCATTGTTGAATCACCTTAAAGAAGAAAAAGAAGAAACTAGTCCTTGCCAGAATGCTCTATGGGAAAATTTTTATTTCCAAAGTAAAAAGTGATAACTATTATAGATTTGTATATTTATATGGATCATTACATGTAAATTTCCATTTTTTTTGAGTTGCCACTAACTGAAGAAGGTATTTTCCATTTTTCATTGTATTTATTCGAATTCCTTCTGTAGAAAAGCCTTTGTTTTACTAGTGCTGTGTTTTATCTGGATGATATGCAAAGTACTTTTCCGGCATCATTGTTGGTTCAAGTTACTGAGTGTTTATTAAAGCCTCAGTATCAAGTAGCTTTTCCATGCCAATTGTCCCTGATTTGAAATGGTCAGTTTTACTATCATTCTTTCAGTTTATGGCATAATTTTGACAGAATCCCTATTCCTTGGAGGTAAGTGTCTTTCATGCCAAAAATCATAAAATTACCCATAATACTTCCACCAAATAACAACGTGCATTTGATAGTTTTTCTTTTTAATAACTATTTTGAATGTGGTCAAATTCATATGATTTGTATGCTGTTATCTAACATAACTTAAATATTTCCCATATAGTTATGAATTCTTTACAGACATAACTCCATGATATTCTGTTATAGGAATGAGCCATAAGTTTTGAAATTGTCTTGTACATTTAGATTATTATTTTTATTTTCATTACTATTTTAAAATCATGCTATTCCAGAATATATGTAGAAAAGCCTGCCTTGATTTATGATTTTTTTTAAGATTTATTTATTTATTTATTTAGAGAGCAAGTGGGGGAGGGACAGAGGGATCACACTCCCCACTGAGTGCAAAGCCCAACATAAGGCTCCATCCTAGGACCCTGAGATCATGACCTGAGCCAAAATCGAGAGGCGAATATTTAATTGAGCCACCCAGGTACCCTGATTTATGATTTTCTTTTTCGTTTATGTATTAGAGGAGGAATTACTGGATTAGAGGATAAAATTATAAACATAGAGTTAAATTGGTCTCATGAAATGTTGGGCCAAGTTAAATCGTCAGTGTTTGGCTCATACTTGCCTTATTGGTCAACTTAAATTATATTTAAAAAGTTTTGTTATTTGAAACTCATAAAATAGTATCACCTTTAAATTTGAATTTTTAAAAATTATACATTGTGTTGGACTTAAAAATATTTTCATCAGGTACTCTTTTTGTTTGTTATTTACCTCTTGTTTCCATATTTTGAATATTTTCCTTTTAGGATTGTATTTCTTGCAAACTTCTATAGATAACTTTTTATGTCATGAGTATTAACTATTATTTTTATTGTGAACATTTTTCCTAGATTAATCACTAAATGAATGCTTAATAAGTAGTTAGTAAAAACTCACCAGACATCATTAGGGGAGAAAGCTCTGAACCCAAGAGATAAAGTCTTGAATATATAGAATCTGCCTTTTAGAGAGGGGGTGTAGACCTGGAAAAGATAGATACATTTGTAATTTGTCAGGCCATAATAGATGATATTGAAGAAAAACAATGCAGAATAAAGGAGCTGAAAAATGATAGGTGTGATAAAGTAGTAATCGAAAGCCTCTCTCACAAGAGACTTTTTAGAAAGAAAGGTATAGGCCTTATGGATCTTGGGTGTATGTGGGATGTGGGGCAGGCAAAGGAAACAGTGTGAAGAGGTAAGGTTCTATTTCATGTGTTTTTTTTTTTTAAATCATTCTTTTTTTTAAGATTTTATTTATTTATTTGACAGAGAGAGACACACAGAGAGAGAGAGAGGGAACACAAGCAAGGGGAGTGGGAGAGGGAGAAGCAGGCCTCCCACGGAGCAGGGAGCCCGATGCGGGGCTTGATCCCAGGACCCTGGGATCATGACCTGAGCCGAAGGCAGACGCTTCACCGACTGAGCCACCCAGGCGCCCCCTATTTCATGTGTTTTTAGAGCAAGGAGGTTGGGTTGCTGGGAAGGGATAATCATAGCAAATAAGATTAGAAAGATACCACGATGCCAGATTATATAAGGCCTTGCAGGCTAAGGGAAGGCCTTTGGATTTTACTTTGGATTTACATGGGAAGCTGTTTTGAACAAAAGAGTGATTGGCTGTAATTAAAAAATAAATAAATAAAATCACTTTGGTGGCTATGGAGAAAAGATACAATATAGGTGGAAGAAAACCAGTCGGAGGCTGTCACCATATTCCAGGGAAGAGAAGATGGTTTGCACCAGGGTAGTGGCAAGTGATTAGATTCCGATGTATTTCTGAGGCAGAGCTGATAGGGCTTTTTGACAGACTGAGGTGCATGGAAGATCTGAGGGAAGAAAATGTTTGAGGAGGAGAGGGAATCTGTTCAGCTTGGGGAAGGCTAAATTTGAGATGACTTTTAGTCATCTAGTTAGATATGTAGAATAGGGAATAGGTCTAAGAATCTGGAGCGAGAGGCTTGGAGCTGGAGCATTTTAAACATGCAACTAGATGAGATCACCGGTGTCAGTGTTAGTAGAGAAGTTTGAACCCTAAGAGACTATATTCAGCCAGACTTGAGCCAGGATGCTGAGGCTTGAATCTTAGCTCAGCTATTTAATAGCTTTTAGCTATTTAGTTTATGTCATGTTGCTTACTCCTAATGACCTTCAATTTCCTCATCTGTAAAAAAAGGATAAACATAGCACTTCTGTATTAGGGTGATTGTGAGAATTAAATCACTGTGTTGAGATATATATATATATATATATATATACACACACACACACACACACATACATACTACTTAGAGCTATGTTTGGCACATAGTAAACTCTGTATCAGTGGCTCTGAAACAGTGTGGTATTTAGGACCATTTTACACCCATAATAATTATTATGGATCCCAAAGAGCTTTTGATTATGTGGGTTATATCTATTGATATTCACCATAGTATAATATAAAACAGAAATTTTAAAAATACTAATTTAAGAAACAATAGTAAGCCTATTGCATGTAAACCTATTACATTTATTATGTATTACATAAAATAACATTTTTAAATGAAAACATAACTATATTTCCCAAACTAAAAACAAATTTAGTGAGAGGAATAGCACTGTTTATGTTTCTGCAAATCTCTCTACTCTCGTCTCATGGACGACCTCTGGATTCTCATATGTTCTGCTTTATTCAGTCTTTGGTGTTATCACAGGTTCTGCCATGTCTGGAAAAATCCATTGTATATTCATCAGAGAATGAAAGAAAAAAGGACAAATAACATCTTAGTATTTTTATGAAAATAGTTTGAGTTTATAAACTTTCTGAAACAGTTGCAGGAACACCAGTGAATTAGAATTCTGTGCTGTTGTAACAGCCCACATTCCTTGGCTTATGGCCCCCTTCCATCTTCAGAGCCAGAAATGGCTGGTTGTGGCTTTTTCCTATCACATCACTCCGACACAGAACGTTCTGTTGCTCTCTTCCACATTCAAGGACTCTTGTGATGATATTGGACTCGCCGGGATAATCTCCCTATTTAAAAGCCAGCTGATGGCAATGATAAATCCATTTGCTACCTCAATTCCCCTTTGCTGTGTAACCTGATATATTCACAGGTTCCAGGAATTAGGAGGTATTTATCTTTGGGGCACCATTATTTGGCCTATTACATGCAGGATTCCTTTGAAAACTGCAGTTCTATGTAGACATTTCTTGTTATTATTTCACCATCCTCATTATCATTACTTCTGGAATTTGAAGCACATCAATATTTGGAGACGATAAAGAGAAATCAGTAGAGGGAGAGCTGGGATTAAGTGGCCAGTGGGGTAGAAGGAGAACTGAGAAGTTGGTTTTCCTGGCCAAGAGAAGACAGTGCTTCAAAAAGGAGAGAGTGGTCAAGTGTGTCAAATGTTGTTGACAGGTTACTTAAAATGAAGACTGAGAAATGACCATTGAATAGGTATGTTAGGCAGAATAATGCCCCTCTCCACCCCTAGATGTCCATACCCTAAACCCCAGAATCTATGAACATGTGACCTTGTATGAAAGAAGGGACTTCACAGATGTGATTAAGGTTCTGGACTTTGAGGTACAGAAATTATCCTGTATTATCTTGGTGAGCTCAATTTAATCACATAGTCCTTAAAAGTTGAGAACCTTTCCTGGCTGTGGTGTATGTGCACATGTGTGTGAGTGTGTGTGTATGTGTGTGTAAGAGAGAGAGAGAAGCATGAGAAGAATCTGAGGCCCTGAGAGAGGAAGAGAGAGAGAGAAATAAGCATGAGAAGAATCTGAGGCCCTGTTGCCTGGTTCTGAGATGTAGGAACTGTGTGTAAGGAACTGAATTGTGGCAACAGTAAGGAAAAGGAACTAACCTAAAGCCTCCAGAAAGGAATACAGTCTTGCTAACACCTTGATTTTAACCCTCTGAGACCTATGTTGACTTCTAATGGACAGAACAGTAAGATAATGAATCGGTGTTGTCCTAAGCCATTAGGTTTGCAGTAATTTGTATGGCAGCAATGGAAAACTAATGCAGTAGGGCATTTGTTATCTTGATGGGCAGTTTTGGTATAGTGGTTTGGATTTCAGAGAATGGGAGGAAGGCAAGTGGAGACACAATGAGTAGAAATACACTTAAGTGTATGTAGGGTAAGGGGGATTTTTTTTTTTTAAATAGAAAATATAGCTTCCAAAAAAGAAAATACTATAGCATGTCTATATCATTATAGGATTGAGTTGAATCTGAAAGTTGATGATCAAGTGAAGGAGGTGCAGGGGGAGGGTAATTCAAAGTCCTTGAGTAGATAAGGAAGGGAGTGTGTAGGATTTAGTAGATGAGTAAGAAGTGTTATCTTCCGGTGGAACTGTCTTCTTCAGTTCTTTGTAACACAGGTATGTCTTGTTTTATTGCACTTTGCTTTTTGGCAAATCACAGGTATTCCTTTTTTTTTTTTTAATACAAATTGTAGGTTTTTGGCAACCTTGCTTTGAGCAAGTTTGTTGATGTCACTTACCAACAACATTTGCTCACTTCATGTCTCTGTGTTACATTTTGGTAATTCTTGCAATATTTCAAACTTTTTCATTATTATTTTATTTGTTATGGCAACCTGTGGTCAGTGATCTTTGATATGACTATTGTAATTGTAATGAACTTTGCCCACATAAGTAGTGAACTTATTAATAAATGTGTGTGTTCTGACTATTCCACCAACCACAGCCAGTCCCCTCTCCCTCTCATCCAGCCCTTCCTGTTTATTCCTGAGACACTATATTTAAATTAAGAACCCTGCAGTGCCCCCTAAGTGTTCAAGTAAAAGGAAGAATTGCACATCTCTCACTTTCAGTCAAAAGCTAGAAATGATTAAGCTTAGGAAGGCATGTTGAAAGCTGAGACAGGCTGAAAGCTAGGCCTCTTACACCAAACAACCAGATTGTGAATGCAAAGGAAAAGTTCTGGAAGGAAATTAAAAGTGCTACTGCAGTAAACACATGAATGATATGAAAAGTAAAACAGCCTTATTGCTAATATGGATAAAGTTTTAGTGGTGTGGATAGATGATCAAATCAGCTATAACATTCCCTTAAACTGAAGCCTAATCCAGAGCAAGGCACTTTAATTCCATGAAGGCTGAGAGAGGTAAAGAAGGTACTGAAGAAAGGTTGGAAGCTAGCAGAACTTGGTTTATGAGGTTTCTGAAGGAAACTATCTCCATAACCTCAAAATGCAAAGTGAAGCAGCAAGAGCTGATGTAGATGCTATCACAAGTTATCCAGAAGGTCTAGCTAGGGTACTTAATGACACTAAACGGCAGATTTTCATTGTGGGTGAAACAACCTTCTGTTGGAAGAAGGTGCCATCTGGGACTTTCATGGCTAGAGAGAAATCACTGCTGTCTTCAAATCTTCAAATGATAGGCTGACTCTCCTATGTGGGGCTAATGCAGCTGGTGACTTGAAGTTAAAGCCAATACCCATTTACTATTCCAAAAATCCTAAGGCCCTTAAGAATTATGCTAAAGCTCCTCTCCCAGTACTCTATTTTATCAATGGAACAACAAAGCCTAGATGACAGCACGTCTGTTTTTAACGTGGTTTACTGTATATTTGAGCCCACTGTTGAGACCTACTGCTTAGAAAAAAGATTCCTTTCAAATATGACTGCTCATTGACAATGGACCTCGTCATCCAAGAGCTCTGATAGACTTGTACAATGAGATATGTGTTGTATTCATGCCTGCCAACAACATCCATTCTGCAGCCCATGGATCAAGGAGTAATTCTGACTTCCCAGTCTTATTATTTAACAAATACATTGCATACGGCTATAGCTGCCATGGGTAGTGATTCCTCTGATGCATCTGGGAGAGCTAATTGAAAACCTTCTGGCAAGGATTCATCGTTCTAAATGCCATTAAAAATATTTGTGATTCATTAACATGAACAAGAGTGTGGACAAAATTGATTCTAACCCTCATGGATGACTTTGAGGGGTTCAAGATTTCAGTGCAGGAAGTAACTGCAGGTCTGGTGGGAATAGTAAGAGAACTAGCTAACATTGGCAGTGGAGCCTGAAGTTGTGACTGAACTGCTCCAGTCTCATGATTAAACTTGAATGAATGAGGAGTTGCTTTTTATTGCTTTTTATTGATGAGCACAGGAAGTGTTTTGTTTTGTTTTGTTTTGTTTTGTTTTTGAGATGGAATCTACTCCTGGTGAAATACTGTGAAGAGTTTTGAAATAAAGGATTGTTATATCAACGTTAGCTGATAAAGCAGTGGCAGGGTTTGAGAGGATTGCCTCCAATTCTGAAAGTTCTGCTGTGGGCGAAAAGCTATCAAACAGCATCACAAGCTACAGAGAACTCACTCATGAAAGGAAGACTCAATCAGTGTGGTAAACTTCACTGATGTCTTATTTTGAGAAATTGCCACAGACACCCCAACCTTCAACAAGCACCCCCCTGACCGGTCGAAAGCCATGAACATCAAGGCAAGACTCTCCACCAGCAAAAAGATTAGGACTTGCTGAAATCTCAGATGATGGTTATTAGTGTTTTTAACAGTAAAGTATTTTTTAATTAAGGTGTATATACTTTTTTTTTTAGACAGTGCTATTGCCTACTTAATAGACTACAGTAAAGTGAAAACATAAGTTTATAGGCACTAGAAACCAAAAAGTTCATTTGACTTACTTTATTGTGATATTCCCTTTGTTGTGGTCTGGAACTAAACCCAGTATCTTTGAGGTATGCCTATGTTAATTTCCTCCCATACTTTTAAATGAAAAAAGGTATCATGCGTTCTTTCACATAAAAACATAACTTAGATTATTTCATATCAGTATAGTGAGAGTCTCTTAATAATCTATTGAATAGATGTACTATCATTTATTTAACAAGTACCCCATTGTAAACATTTAAGTGGTTTCTGACCTTTTATTTCAGTCCCCTTGTACATGTGACCTTGTGCATTTAGACATTGTTACTCAAGACGGAAGGTCTAGGGTTTTATGGTTATTTACTCATTTACCTTCTACAGTTATTGCAGAGTATAAGATCTAACACAGGTAATGCTTCCACCTTAAACAAGTCTTATTAAAATTATAAATATAGTTTAAAGAGTCCTATAATTCTAAACACCTTATGATGAAAGCAACATTTATAGGTTTTTTTTTTCCCTGCTCCTGCCATTTTTCTGCCCCACCAACAGCAACACTTTGATTGTGTTAAATTAATATTTATACCCATATTTCTAAATAACACTCTTAAAATATTGCTACTTCTTGATTTTTTAAATGTTGTAAATTCTTATGGCCAATCTATACTTAGATTCTCTTCATTTTTTTTAAGTATAGTTATATCATTAATTTGATTATATCAGTATTCAGCGTTTACACAGTGAATTAAATCACATAATTGAGTGTCCCTGCTTTTTTTTTAAATAAATAAGTGTATATTTAATGTTATCTTAAAGACATATTTTTCCAAACTACATTTTTTTCTAAAATTCTAAGTTCTTAACAAGTGAGCTATATTATCCAAATATTCCCCAAAGTGGCTTTTCTTTGAAACTGAATTCTCAGGCCTTGTTAAGTCATTTTGCCTTTATTCCTTTGTTTTCATATTCCTCCAATTCTGGAAGAGATATCTGTTTCTTCTGAGCCTCTACAGAGTATAACTTGGACAAGCTTAACTCAGAAGATGATTAGACAAATGAATATTTGGTTAACAGATGGCATAGTCAAAACTGTTAAATAACTTTTTTTTTCCATTCAGTACGTGCCCTCTTTAATACCCATCACCAGGCTAACCCATCCCCCCACCCCCTCCCCTCTAGAACCCTCAGTTTGTTTCTCAGAGTCCATAGTCTCTCATGGTTTGTCTCCCCCTCCAATTCCCCCCCTTCATTTTTCCCTTCCTATTATCTTTTTTTTTTTTAACATATAATGTATTATTTGTTTCAGAGGTACAGCTCTGTGATTCAACAGCCTTACACAATTCACAGTGCTCACCATAGCACATACCCTCCCCAGTGTCTGTCACCCAGCCACCCCATCCCTCCACCCCCCACCACTCCAGCAACCCTCAGTTTGTTTCCTGAGGTTAAGTATTCCTCATATCAGTGAGATCATATGATACATGTCTTTCTCTGATTGACTTATTTCACTTAGCATAATACCCTCTAGTTCCATCCACGTCATTGCAAATGGCAAGATTTCATTTTTTTTTTTTGATGGCTGCATATTTCGTTGTATATATATACCACATCTTCTTTATCCATTCATCTGTTGATGTACATCTTGGCTCTTTCCATAGTTTGGCTATTGTGGACATTGCTGCTATAAACATCGGGGTGCATTTACCCCTTCGGATCCCTACATTTGTATCTTTGGGGTAAATACCCAGTAGTGCAATTGCTGGGTCATAGGGTAGCTCTATTTTCAACTGTTTGAGGAACCTCCATACTGTTTTCCAGAGTGGCTGCACCAGCTTGCATTCCCACCAACAGTGTAGGAGGGTTTGATTGTCCCTTCTTGATCAACTTTTTGTTTATCTTTAAGTGAATATTGTTTTTCATGTATTCTTACTCATGATTTTTTTCATATAATTGTTCTATTAATTTTTATTGTGAACTCATATATGTTTGATCTCAATTAATTGAATTCCTGGTCCTTAATTGAGAATTCTGTCTTTCACAGGAGTTTTATGCTTGCTTCTC
Organism: Eumetopias jubatus; assembly: GCF_037043125.1. Classification (NCBI taxonomy): domain Eukaryota; kingdom Metazoa; phylum Chordata; class Mammalia; order Carnivora; family Otariidae; genus Eumetopias; species Eumetopias jubatus. Next base: position 64,167,998 of record NW_028274814.1, read on the forward strand.
TTGGAAGCAGGGAGTATCAACCGTCCAGGCACTATACTGGCACACTTTCAGGGTCTCTATTTGTACTGTAATTATCTAATAACTAGTTATTTTTATTTAGTGCCACCCCAGGACTTGCCTTTCTGATTGAAAATCCTATATAACGACCTTTGTCTCTGAGACAAGTTTGACTTTTTAGGAATGCTTCCCGTTGGGACACCTGGATGGCTCAGTCGGTTAAGCATCTGCCTTCGGCTCAGGTCATGATCCCGGGGTCCCGGGATGAAGCCCCACATCTGGCTCCCTGCTCAGCGGGGAGCCTGCTTCTCCTTCTGCCTGCCGCTCCCCCTGCTTGTGTGCGTGGACGTGCTCTCTCTCTCTCTCATAAATAAATAAAATCTTACAAGAAAAAAAAAGGAATGCTTCCTGTATAAAAATTAGTTGTTTTTTAAAAAGATTTTATTTATTTATTTGACAGAGAGAGACACAGCGAGAGAGAGAACACAAGCAGGGGGAGTGGGAGAGGGAGAAGCAGGCTTCCCGCTGAGCAGGGAGCCAGATGTGGGGCTTCATCCCGGCACCCCGGGATCATGACCTGAGCCGAAGGCAGATACTTAATGACTGAGCCACCCAGGTGCCCAAAATTAGGTTTTTTAAAAAAAAATTTTTCCCTTTGGAAATTTCTTTACTTTCTGTAAATCAAGCATATTGTAAATATTAAGCTGTGTGGATGATCTTGTCTTTATTTTTTTCCCTGATTTTTTCTAGTTGTGTTTTTCCTGAAGGTATGCACTAGTGCTGGAAATAAAGTTCCTCACCCACATTTGTCCATTTTGGAGGAACTCAAGGCATCCTTTGGTGTATAAAGTTTAGATCTGGGGAATTCCTTGTTTTACTTTTGGTAACTTCTCTATTTGGATAACAATATCTATTATCTCTTCTTTGTAATACCTGTTATTTGGGTCCTGGATCTACTGGATTGCCTTATTGTATTTCCCTTCCTTTATTTTTTCTCTCCTTTCTGGAGAAGAGAAACTTTATTTCCCAAGTCTTCTGCTGATGTTTTTATGCATATTATGTTTTGAATCCCCAAGAGTTTTGTTGGTTTGTTCTTTGAGTCATCTTCCTTTTTTTTTTTAAATAGCATTTGGTACTTGTTTTATAGATGTTATATCTTCTCTTATTTGTTTGAGGATGTTAATGTGATTATTTTTTTATTATTATGTAATGTTTCTTCCAAGATGATTTTTTTTTTCTTTTTTCCATTACTGTGTTCTGGCCTTTTTAGAGTCTTTCTTTAATTGACTGGTCCATAGCTATCTCTTCTTAAGAGTGGGGCACAAAAGAGTGACTGGAAGTTCTGTGCCAGTGAATGGGCTTGTAAAGGAGGCTTCACTGTAAGGTTTTCTGACAAGGCTATTGACTGTCACCACTTTTCCACTGTCATTGTTTTTAAGCAGGGCTGGCTTCATGAGCATGCAACTTATGATTTGCACAGGGCCCATTTGATTTTAGGGGTACCATGTTTGGTTTTGTGATGTGTGATCTGCCTTGTTGCCATCTTGAAGTTCTTAATTTTTGAACAAGTGTTCTACATTTATATTTCAGGCTGGGGCCCAGAAATTATGTAGTTGGTCCTATCTTTTCTTATGGATTTTATTACAGTTTGTATAGAAGGCCCGTTTAGTCTCCTACCCTGTGAGGATAATCCAACTACATAGGGAATGATTTCTGAGGCTTAATACTTAATATGTAAACTTTCATGAATTTTCCTCTTTTTAGTGGTGGTTTTGCCCTCATGTGTTCCTGGTGTTCCCACTTTAGATACCTTCTGTATTGCCCTCTCCAGAGAATTGTCCTTTATTCTTCTATTGTAATTGTTTAGGGGTGGTCTCAGTCCAGGCTTGCTGTTATTCTGCTGGTAAAACATTCTTAAAAAGCTCATGGATCTTCTGTGTGAGTTGAGGGGATTCATGCCATTAGACAAGTGGGTTCTCCAAAGATCTTTCTGCATAATCTTATTTCTTTCTCTGGCTTCTGTGCAGATGTTTGATTGGGTCCATGACTCACACATGTAATCTCTTGAGCAAACATTGTCCCCATCACACTTTTGACCTTCTTTCAGAGCAGTTTCATATGTGTGGATTTTCTAATTCTAACATCGTTTGCAATTTGGATAGACTGAGAATCTCCCAAATTATCAAGTGTTGGTTCCTTTTTGCTTAACATATCCTTTCTCAATTATCTCTTTCCTCTTGCATTTTATCATATGCAGCAAGGAGAAACCAGGCTATACCTTCAACACTTTATTTAGAAATCTCCTCAGCTAAATATGGAAGTTTTACTTTCTATCCAATAATAGAACACAATTCATCCAAGTTTTCTATCACTTTATAACAAAGATCACCTATCTTCTAGTTTCCAGTAACATGTATTTCATTTTCTTCTGAGACATCCTGGGAGCATCTTTAGCATTCATATTTCTACCAAGATTCTGTTCATGATGATATATGTTTCCTAAATTGCTAACTCTTTCTACCTTACTCTTCACTTCCTTCTGATCCCTTACCAGTATGACCCTTTACATCCATATTTCTACCAACCACCTCTTCAAAATAAGTTAGGCAGTTTTTATCTTGCACTGTAAAATTCTTCCAGCCTCTATCCACTATCCAATTCCTAAGCTACTTCCACATTTTTAGGTATTTGTTTGAGTAGCATCCCTATTCTTGGCACCAAAAGCTAAATTCGTTTCCTTTTTTTTTTTTTTAAAGATTTTATTTATTTATTTGAGAGAGAGAGAATGAGAGATAGAGAGCATGAGAGGGAAGAGGGTCAGAGGGAGAAGCAGACTCCCCGCCGAGCAGGGAGCCCGACGTGGGACTCGATCCCGGGACTCCAGGGTCATGACCTGAGCCGAAGGCAGTCGCTTAACCAGCTGAGCCACCCAGGCGCCCTAAATTCGTTTCCTAAAGCTGCTATAACGAAGTTCCACAAACTTAGTAGCTTAGGATAGACAGCAGAGATTTATTCTCTCATAGCTATAGAAGTCATAAGTCTAAAATCAGCGTCTTGGCAGGGCTGTGCTTGCTCCAGAGGTTCTGGGGGAGAATTTTCCCTTGCCTCTTCTTGCTTCTGCTGGCACCTGCTGATCTTTGGCTTGTGGCAGCATAATCCTGTTTCTGCATCCTCCTCACGCGGCCTTCTCTGCTGTATCTCGGGGTCTCACACCTCCCTCTCCTTTGTCTTATAAGGAAACTCATCTTACTACTTAGGGCTTACTCTAAAATCCAAGATGATCTGATCTTGTGATGCTTAAGTATGTCTTCGTGAATACCCTATTTCCAAATAGTATTACATGCACAGATATCAGGGATTAGGGCTTGAACATAATCTTCAACCAACCATAAGCATCAAAGATGAATTTCAGTATATTTAAAAATGTCAAGGCAAATTGTAAGACTGTGGATAATAAACACTCAAAATATAAAGACAAATGACCAAAACATATAAAGTGATTTTTCTTGTTAAGCCATTTTTCTTTTCTTGATCAAACTATTAAATATTTGAGAAGCCGTGTTATTAGAAGGGCCCTTTCTATTACCAGAACTAAAATACAATCAAACTTTGGAGAGTAGGCTTAAAATGGAAATAGTCATAAGGAAATTAGAAGAATTTTAGAAAGGTTCACATCCTTATTGATTACTGTGATGTTTGTAGATTTATTGTATATATAAGGCATAAGTCATTTCTTTAACCTCAGCCGGCTAAAAATTATTCTTTGGTACTTTCAAAGTAAGGAACCTCAAAGTACCTGTGTTGTATCTGGTACAGGTAGGTGCAGCCCATTTTATGATTGCAAACTATGTCTGTTCTTTCCTACCTGCCCTCTTTTCCAGCCTTTCCTCCTTCCTCTTTTCCTTTATCTTTTTTCCCCTCCTTTCTATGTCCGTCTTTCTTCCCCCTGCTTGGCTTGAGTTAGTTTCGATCATCTGCTTCTCAGCACTTCACCTTTGAAGACTTGAACAAAGTTGATGATTAATAGTCATTTGTTTTAAATCTGGTGCAGAGTGGAGTTTATGCTTTTCCCAGTGAAGTAAATTATAAGGTGACATTGAAGTAGCAGTTGGAACAGGGCCAGTCCAATCAACAAATTAGCCAGGAATTTAGCCGGACTTATGCAAGAGGCCATATTCTCAGACTGTGCAAAATTTGGCCCTTATTCTTTAACAGATGGTAGTTGGTAGAGGAGATGTTGTTCTGACGGGGAAATGATAATGACAACAATAATGGCACTGTAGTAAACTTACCATCCTCTTTTATGAGTTTCACTTGAGTAGTTGTTTTCATCTTTAGTGTGATGAATTTTCATCATCAAAAACTAATGATGTTTTCATCTTTAGTGTGATGACCTGCTTATTTACTCCTCATTTGTTAATTACTAATTCTTTTCCTTAAAGTTTTGGTTTAGACATGCACGTAACATTGTTACCTATGGTTTCCTAAGTTAGCATATAGAAAAGTCAATTACATCTATGCTAGTGTGAATAAATTGTGGGACTCTCTGCATACCTTCATCACTGTATTTGTTAGGAAACTTCCAGAACGAGTTTTTGTTATCTTGTTTTTGACTGAGAGGATTCAGCAGAGTTGATGAAATCCACAGTGTGTTAAGGCAGCCATTAATGGGATAAGGCCAGAGATGAAAATTAATCCTTTGAAATATTTGGGAAATCTGAAGCCAAAGGGACAGATTTATTAAGGTCTGTTTTAGTACTGCGTACAGTTTACTATGGCAAAAGTGCTCTATTTCCATATGTAATATTACTTTATACCTGTAGGCTGATTCTTACAAGTTTGTGTTATTTTTTTTCCTATTTTATATTTGGCTACATATTTGAATTAGTCTGTGAGACTGAGTTGGTATGATTTTGAAGGATTTTGCCTTGTGTTATTGTTACTTATTGTATAGGGGTGCTAAGAAATGAGATAGAATGAAGAGATAAGAGATTAAACATTTATTCAGTGGGAAGGACTTGTTCCACAATGCTGTGTAATGCATTCTTTTAGAAACCAACTAGGCTATCAGAGGGGGACATGAACCATGAGAGACTATGGACTCTGAGAAACAAACTGAGGGTTCTAGAGGGGAGAGGTTGGGGGGATGGGTTAGCCTGGTGTTGGGTATTAAAGAGGGCACGTACTGCATGGAGCACTGGGTGTTATACGCAGTGAATCATGGAACACTACATCAAAAACTAATGATGTAATGTATGGTGATTAACATAACATAATAATAAAAAAAGAAACCAACTAGGCCTGTTGCATCTGACAAATGTGGGATCAGTGAGAGTTGGAGAGGTGGTGTTTTGTCATTTTTGTTCTGTTTTGACAAAGTAGATGCATATAGGATAATTGTTCTTATTTGTACTGCTCTGACATTTATAGTTAGGCCACTTTGGTGTGTTGGATTCTACAGATTTTGGTGTGTTGGTAGTGGGGGGGAGTGGATTATACCATTTCTCAGTCAGAACCTTTTCAGTGCATTGGTTGGTTGTTAACCCATTATCTTTTTTGATTTCTTGCTCTGCAAATTTCCTTTTGGAATATCTGGAAGTGTTTATGGCTGCCTTATCCAATATAGTTGATTAGTTGTTGTGAAAGGGATGTAATCTTGTGGCTTCAGAGAAAGTGGTGAAGCCTATATTGGAAAACCTTTCTCAATCAGATATATTCAGTCTAATTATAGACTTGCTTTTGGCCAAAGAATTTAGAAGGTGAGAAGCAACTGCTTTCTAACAGGTGGACTATAATGGTTAATTGGTCTTTGAAGTTCGTTTCCTCCCTCTCTCTCTCCCTTCCTTCCTTCTTTCCTTCCTTCCTTCCTTCCTCTCTCTTTCTTGTAATTCATTCCAAGTACGTCAATCAAATATTAGCTTTTAACTATCTACCTGGCACAGGATCCTGTTACTATACATGGATTAATTTGCTAAGTGTGATTAATATGGGTTCTACTTGGTTTGTTAACGGCTAACAATAATATAATATAAATTGAGAAATGTTTATCAGTTTGTGCCATAAGCTTAGTCTTTAAAAAATTGTATAAATCTTGATTCAGATATCTGCATTGAGTTTTGTCATCAGTATACCAATGATGATTACTTTAAAAAATTGCTGATTTTCCATTTTTTGTGAACTACTTCTGTTTGTTAATTATGTGGTTCCTATTTACATATTTATATATTCAGCAAATAATTTTTTAATACCAGTCATGTCCAGGCATATTAAGGGTATTAGACCCATGTATATTTAATAATTTTGTCAAGGAGTTAGTATTGGAGTGATTATGGGCAGTGGACAATTGTTGGAATGGGCTTCTGATAACCTTTGAAAAGCGCCTTACTTTACATCTTTGTTGTCAGACCAAAATTTCTGGTTGGCAGGAATAAATTGATGAATGACTATGTCAGGTTTTACCAAGAGTGACCACTTAGTGTCTTACTTTCATCAGAAGGCATGACTTATGACATATGAGTCTATGTATTATTGAGTTTTATGTAGAAAACAAATCTGTTGATGAAGAGTTGGGAATATACTCGAGTCAGTTCAGTCTTTGACAGGGTATTTTTCCATAAATGTTGGGCTGGCTTTCAGCAGATCTGATTCAGGCTTTACCCCACCCTTACTGAACTAAGTGACCTTGAACAAACTTCTTGACCTCTCTACGTCTCAGTTTCCTCATTTATAAAATGAATACAATGGAATGGCTTACCTTTCAAGTCTCTTCTTGTTTAAAAAGTCTGTAATTTTATTTAAGGTGAAGGCATTTTCCTAAATCTTCCCTTTCTAGTGATGGTTTTGGGTTTGACATTTTGAAAGAAAATTATCATTGTGGTCAAATTTGGTTTTGACTACTTTGAAGATAGGTTGTAAATTTTTGGCTCTGTATTCTTGAAAGAAAAATTTCAGGCCATGTAGGACTATCTGGTTATTCCTGTGTTTTCTTTTGGTAACTGGGCAGCCTTGTGTGTTACAGTGTGGTTGTATGATTACAGTCAGTAACTCTGAAGTAGCAAAGGGAGGTTGGTTGATCTAGTTTCAGCCTACTGTATCACTGAATAGCATGAAGAAAATTGGAAGGGTATTTTAGAAAATGATTAAATCCAACTCTCTCATTTAACAGATAAAAAAAAGTCCAAAAATGTTTGTTAATTTATAAGCTGAGCTTGTATCAGAAAATAATGTTGATTATAATCTCATTCATTCACTCAATAGATATGTATGTCAACCTATTAATAACCTCCTTTTTGAAGACCGGGTTTTAAATACATTTTTAATATACTTATTATGATGTTAAATAACTCTTTCTCTTTGATGAAGAATGAAACACCTTTTTCACTTTTCCAAATATATTTGGCCCTCAAATCCTGTCCACTCTGTCTTCTTTATTCAGTCCTTATTCTTCAAGCTGACATTATATACCAGGCACCATTTGAGATACATATTCAAGGGCAAGTAAAATTTCACCTTCCCAAGTTAAACTTGAGATTCCTTTCAGCTATCCATGTAAAAACCTTAATAGGTAATTGGATATATAAATCTGGGGATCAGCCATGGCCAGGTTGGAGATATAAATTAAGGAGTTATACATAGATAATATTTAAGGTAATAGAATTAATTAAGGTTAATTAAAGGTTGAAGAAGTAAAAGAAGCGATCTGATTCCCAGGGAACTTCTACGTTTCAAATTGGGGCAATGAAAAGAAGCCAACAGAATAGACTGAGAAGGAAGAGATAGGAAGAGAACCATGTAAACAAAATATTCCAAGAAGGAAACGGTGGATTTGGCATGATGATGGCTGAGACAGAGTCTGCAGAGTTTTTGAATCTTCTCAAATTTTTTTTGCAAAATTAGACTAAGATAGTTAAAAAAAAAGTCATAAACACTATATTCAATAACAAAAAATAGATGACAGTTGTTTAAATGAATTTTAGAGCACAAGCAGGTAGGGCAGAACTATTGACAACAATGAGGTGTCTGTGTCTATCACATCTGGGCTGGAGTAATGGAGGAGTACATAAGGGGACTTAAGGTGGTCCTGAGTGCTCAGTGATCCAGGCATAGATTGCTGCCCCCAAAGGAACAGTTGCCAACAGAGTAGAGGACTTGGAAGACATATCTGAGACCAGCAGCTGAAACTGGCAGAGTGCTCTGAGCCCTCATTTCTCATAGAAATAAATACCTGGTGAAAGCACCCTTCTTAAAATACAGAGATGGGTGGTAGGGAAATTGTAAGGAGTAGCACAAAACACTGAAGGAAGGAGAATGTTGCATCTCCATAATAGCTAATGATGTTGGGCATTTGTGTCTTTGGAAAAATATTTAAGTTCTTTGCCCATTTTAAAATTTGACTATCTTTTTATTGCTGAGTTATGAGACTTATATATATTCTGGATACTAGACCTTTATCAAATACATTATTTGCAAATACTGAGTGGGTTGCCTTTTTGCCTTCTTGTTCGTGTCCTTTAATTCACAAAAGTTTTAAGTTTTGGTGAAATCTAATTCATTTTTTTTTATTTGCTTGTGCTTCTGGTGTCTATCATATTTTCAGAAACCATTGCCTAACCCAAGATTACAAAAATATGCACCTACTTTTCCTTCAAGAGTTTAATAATTTTAGCTCTTGTATTCAGGTATTTAATCCATTTTTACTTAATTTTTATATATCATGCAAGGTGGGGGTCCAGATTTATTCTTTTGTATGTGGATTCAGTTGTCCCACCATCATTTGTTGATAAGATTATTTCTTTGCTATTGAATTGTCTTGTCACTTTGTCAAAAATCAATTGATTATGGACAGATAGGCTTATTTTGGAACTCATTTCTATTTTCCATTGAACTCAATCTCTATCCTTATGCCAGTACCACAATGTTTGGCTACTGCACCTTTGTGCTGAGTTTTCAAATTAGAAAATACCAATCTTGCAACTTTGATTATCTTTTGCAAAATTGTTTTAGCTATTCATAATCCCTTGCAATTCTTACTTTTTTTTTTTTCCATAAAATATGGGCTGGGCGTGGAGCCCAATGTGGGGCTTGAACTGGAACTCAGGACCCTGAGGTCAAGACCTGAGCTGAGGTCAAGGGTCGGATGTTTAACTATCTGAGCCACCCAGGCGCCCCATCCCTTGCAATTCAATGTGAATTTTAGGATCAGCTTGTCTGTTTCTGCAAAATAAAGCCACTAAAATCTCGATACAGATTATACTGAATCTATAGATAAATTTGGGGATTAGTCAAATCTTAACACATTAAGTCTTCCATTCCAGTAACACAGGGTATCTTTCCATTTATTAAGATTCTCTAATATTTTATAGTTTTTAGTGTAAAAGTTTTATATTTCTTTGGTAAAATTTATTCCTAAGTAGTTTTTTTCATGCTATTGTAAGTGGAATTTTTTTCTTGATTTCATGTTTGGATTGTTCATTATTACAAGTGTGTGGAAATCCACATGATTTTTGTGTGTTGACCTTGTATCTTATAACTTTGCTGAACTTGTTTATTAGGTCAAATAGTGTATTGCTTATTGGGTCTAATAATTCTGTAGTTTCCAGTATATATAAAATCACATCTTCTGTAAATAGGGATAGTTACACTTCATTTCTAATCTAGTAATTTCTTAGTTTGCCTTTTGTTTATTTTTCTTGCCTAAGGCCTTTGCTAGGCCTTCAGTACAATGTTAAATAGAAGTGTCTGGAGTCTGGAGTGTATATCCTTGTCTTGTTTCTGATGTTAAAGTTTTAGTCTCTTGCAAAAATTATGATGTGAGCACAGATGCCCCTTATCAGGTTGAAGATGTTACTATCTGTTTTTAGTTTGTTGAGTATTTTTATCAAGAAAGTATGTTTAATCTTGTCATTGTTTCTCTGCATCATGTGGGTTTATTCTTTTCCTTTTTCATTTTAAAATGGTGTATTAAATAGATTGCTGTTGTATGTTGAACCACCTTGAGATAAATTCCACTTGGTCCTTAGTGCATAATCCTTTTAAAATGCTGTTAGTTTCTGTTTACTGTTATTTTATTGAAGAGTGTTACATCTATATTTATAGGGCTATGTAGTTTTCTTCTATTGTCTTTATCTGGCTTTGGACACTGGTTACTCAATCTTTTATGTTACCAGACTGAGGATAACTGTTATATTTTAATCATCTTTTTATCCCCAGAGCCTAGTAGTCTGGTACATAGTAATTAAATATAATAAATTATATATTATATATTATATAAATATAATAAACATAGTAAATTAAATATAATGCTTACTGAGAAAATTTGGTATAAAATAATGGCATATGGGAGAATTTTAGGTGATTGGTACATATAAATTTCATAGTACTTGGAAAGTCTATATTTTCTACCTTGAATTATGATGAATATTACTGAATATCTCTATATCATTTTTAAAAATTGAATATAACAGTCAAAATTTTCATTCTGATATCTAAAATGATTATAGAAAGCCATTATGTCAGTAATGAGAATTTCAGCATAATTCAGCATGTTGATAGCTGATATGTTCTCAGACACTATGCAAAGCAGTGAATTAATGTTCCTTTCTAGAAGATACAGCCATTAATAAAATGTTCATTGTCAGTTAAAATGTCAAAGAACATTTTGATTATTTATGAAATGTCTTTAAGAAAATACCTTTTCTGTGAATTGCTTCATACATTGTACTCTGTGCTTTTTTAATAGCACATCAATACTTTTTTGATGATTTATGTCCTTATTCAGGATTATAGTTATTGAATTATCAAAGTTGATCATTGAAATGGTTCATATTCATCTCTAATTTGTAATTAATTAGGTGAAAGAATACATTCTCAGTTTTACTTAACGGATCTAGGTTAATATGCTTTGCTCAGACTAATTCTAAATAGCTTTTTGACCTTTTTGGTTCTAAGTTTCCTCAATTCTAAACTGAAGAGATTAGTTAATAATAGATAATGTCAGAAGAGAAAAAACGTAAATTAGTATTTGATTAGTTAAGTTTGGAAAATGCTGGTTTCAGTAAAGTTCAACATATTTCCTTCTGGGTTTGTCTGAGGTTTAATATGTTAATGTATGTTGTTAATGTCCGTAGTTTGACCATATTTGCCTATTTTATATGAGCTTCTTACATATTGCTGGCCTGAAAGTGAAACGTATGCATCCCAAGAACTGCCTGAGATGATCCACTATGATATGGAAAGATGTCAGAATATCTATTTCTATTTACATATTTTTAATCTTGAAAAGTAAGAGAAAAATTATGTTAATCCTTAGCACATGGATTGATGCTTTTTGCCCTCCCTAGGTCCTTATATGAAACAGACACAAGTTTTTTGTGAGATAACCTGATGTGAATGGGAGATCCAAAGTGATGAGTTGATAGTGATGCCCTTACTTGTTTCCTTGTTTTTACTGTAATATAGTACATAACTTGCTTAACCAGGTAATTGGACTGTTATGTAATTTAGTTTTTACTCAAACAACTCTCATAGAAATGGAAAAGTGTCTTCAGAAAGATTGTTGCCATAAGCCATAGATTGATAATTATACCAACAAAAATCCATATTTATAACAAGTACCCTTGATGATTTTTCTATACTGAGGCAATTTTGGGAAATAGTGATTTAGCCACACTAAGGTATATAAAGGGATATACCAGAAAGGGAATTTAGATGTTAATAATAAAATAGAACCTGTTAAGTCAGTAAAGTATAATAAATGAGGGGAGATGATGAATGAGCAAGTGGAAGCAGTAAATGGACAAAAATTATTGGCATTATCTTTTATCCTAAATATAGCTGAAGTTTAATTTTCTCTCAAAGTCCATTAGGGTGAGGATGCAGTCATTCCCTGCAGTCACTCAGGATTTCAAGCTGGCAGAGGCCGTGCCCTCTGCAGAATCTGGCTTTCGTTGTCACCTTGGGCATTGCCATCCAGCAAGCAAGTAGGGGAAGAAAAGGAGTTTGTGGAAGGTTTTTTGTGATTCAAGCCTGGTGTATGAAATGGTGTATATCACTTCTCCCAGGTTGATATTCCTAAAATAAATCCCACTTGATTGAGGGGTTATTCTGTTTATATATTGCTACACTCAGTTAGCTAATACTTTGTTTAGAATTTGTTTCTGTACTTACAAAAGAGTGGTTCATAATTTTTTCTGCTTTTAAATATCTTTGCAGAGTTAAGTATAAGGGATATGCTGTCCTAATAAAATATGTAGGGAAGTACTCCTTCATTTCCTATTCTCTGGAAGAGTTTGTGTAAGATTTCTCTTATTTCTTTCTTAAATGTTTATTAAAATCACCTGTTAAGTCATCAAGGCTTCAAAATTCCTTGGTCAGAGGTTGTTGGGTTTTTTTTTTAATGATAAATTCAGTTTTTCTTATATAAATAGGACTATGAAGATTTTTTTATTTCATCTTTTTAAAATTTTGATAAGTTGTGCTTTTTCTTAGGAGTTTTTTTATTTTATCTAAAATTTCATTTTTAGGTGTATTTATATCTTAATGGTTTTTTTTTTTAGAAATAGCTGTAGGTTAATGTAATATCCTAATTCATGTATGATGTAAATTTGCATTTTTCATTTTTCTCAATTATTTTATTTTTATCATCTTACTACATTTCATTTGTGTCTTATTTTGGATTATTTTTTAAAGATTCTTTTGTTACATGTCTATTTAATCTTTTTACTCTGTCTCATGTCATTTTAGATTTGTTTTTTGTATTTTCCATAGTTTTATTCCTCTTTTCACTCAAATCTCTTCCCCTCCCCCCACTAACTTTTGGTTCTCTAATTCTGCTTCCTGCTTCATTTCATCTACTGTTTACCTCATCTGTTGAGTTATTAATAGTGCCTATTTCTCAGCTGTAAAATTTCTATCTCATGAATTCCAGTTCTCTGATGAAAATCCATATCCTATCCATTTTCTTCATTTCTCCTCTACTTTGTATTTTTTTAAGATTTATTTACTTATTTTAGAAAGAGAGAGAGCATGAGCAGGAGGGGCAGAGGGAGAGGGAAAGGGAGAGAGCATCTTAAGCTGACTCCGCACTGAGTGCGGAGCCCGACCTGGGGCTTGATCTCATGACACAGAGATCACAACCTGAGCTGAAACCAAAAGTCAGATGCTTAACTGACTGTGCCCCTGAATCGTAACATATTTTAAACTCTTTGATAACTAATATCTAAATCATCCGTGAGCCTATTTCTTTTGTGTTTTCTGTTTTCTGTGTTTTTGGTCTCCTCTGTTGTCAGCTCTGATACTTTTGTATTGAAACCTGTACAGAGTATTTGAAAAATTAGAAAGTCTCTGTAAGATGTTAACGTTCTCCAAAGAAAGTTCATCCATTCCTTTGCTAGGAAGATAGAATGAGGAGTTGGTCACCTTAATCCAGCAGTTCTCCAACTTTGTTAGGGTATTAAACTATTGGTATGTGTATATTACTGGAGAAGTAATAAAAAATATATAGAGGCCCAAGCTTATTGCAGTAACACAATCCCTCCTGGCTCTTGATCCAGGTGCAGAATTGCCATATGCCTCAAGAGGTAACACTATTGTTTTGTGTTATCTCACCTGTCAGTATGGTTTTCCTCGCAGTTATGTTTTCCTGTCTTTTTTCATTGCTTCAGTCCTCCCTAATGCTTTTAAACAGAACTTTATTTTTTCTCATTGCTTTTAGCTGCAGCATTAGTGTGCCATAAACCACTCAATCATTCATAGATACAAGAAGTCAGTGGTTTTATTTTGTAAACAAAAGAACAAACCATGGTTTAAGTTTTTTGTTTTTGTTTTTCAGGAAAAACATAAACAAGAATTGGAAGACATGAGGAAAGCTGGTCATGAAGCTCTCAGCATTATTGTGGATGAATATAAGGTAGAGGTTTGGGAGTCTGCTTTCTCTATTAAACTGTGGCATACTTTAGAAAAAAGTTTACACACATTGGCATATGCAAACATATGCAAATTGTAGAATGGCAGTAGTCTTATTTTAGTATAGAATTCTTTTCAATTGACCGATAAGTGTTTGTTGAAAACATACTTGGTAGATTACAAAGGTAATGCTAGATGTTGCTCTGCATTGGAGAAGTTGTAGAATGTTTAATAATCTGCAGCTGAAGAAGTTCAAGAACAAAATTCTATAGAATTAATTGCTAGATTAGCTTTTATCTTCACTGTGGTTCTACCTCTTTTAGAAAAAAAAAAGGCATGATATATGCATCTGAAAAATATTGTGGGTAAAGGGTAAGATTAAGAAAAAATTTGTTATGAATATTGTTATAGAAATCATGATACATGTCAATATGAGGGACATACACAGCATTTTTCTCTGATTCGATGCCTGCGTAAGCTTAATCATTTAAAGCAAACTGAGGACTGGTATGTTGCAAGCTTTCAAGATAGACTTAATTTTAAAAAAGTTGGTCCATTAGTTGTATCTGATGGATGTAATTTTGCTTTCTAGTTCACTTTGTGTCAAGAGCCAATACTGTGAACCTAATTTTCCCTTATTGGTGGGTAATAACTGAAAATAAAGATTTTATTTTCATGCTCAAAAAAAAAGTCCTTTTCCCCCTGAATTTCATGTTAGGTCTTTTTTTTCCCACAAATAATAGAGGAATACATTCTTGTTGAAATTAAATTCAAACAATTCTCCCCAGAGGTAACCATTAGCAGTTTGACATGTGAGCCCTTCTATAGGATTTTCTCCATATTTGCATATGCATATATGCTAATACCATATTGTATAATTTTTTTATTTGTATTTACAGAAAATGTTATTCCACTCAATCTATTCTTTTGTTTCTTTCTGTATTTATTCAATATGACTTGTATTTTATTTATTTATTTAAGACTTTATTTATTTGACTGATAGAGACATAGCAAGAGAGGGAACACAAGCAGGGGGAGTGGGAGGGGGAGAAACAGGCTTCCTGCTGAGCAGGGAGCCTGATATGGGGCTCGATCTCAGGACCCCAGGACCATGACTTGAGCTGAAGGCAGATGCTTAATGACTGAGCCACCCAGGCACCCCGACTTGTATTTTAGTATCAGTATGTATGAACTTATTTTTTGTTCTATAGTATTCCACAGTATATATATGTATGTATATGTACATACGTACACACACACACACACACACACACACACACACATACACACACACCATAACTGGTTTAACTGTACCTGTATAGTTAAGCATTTAGTTTGTTTTTGGTTGTTCATTACTACAGTAAATTTTTTTAGTTAAATCCTTCTACCACATGTAGAATACAAAAATTTCTTATTGTTGATTAAACGTCATCCTTCGACTTGGTAGAAATTAATGTCATTTTAGTTAGCTAATAATTTAATGTCAAAAAGCTTCTTGTGACAAGTCATTTGGATAAAAGTAGAAAAAGAAGTAGATCCAGAATTAATTTAACAAAAAGTACTTTTTTATTTTTTTTTAAACCCAAGGTAGTCTAGTAGATATGTGTTGGAACATGTAAGGTCATTTTTGTGACCACACCCAATATAGAAACCTGTGCCATTGTCAAGATGGTTATTAAAAAAATACCAAGTTTTTGCAGCTGTGATTATTGGCTCTTTTTATAATATTGTGAATTTTTAGTTCTACTAATATAAACCAGCTTTACAGTTATTGAATTGGGTAAAAGTATAGGATCTATTTTGAACTATCATCTTTTTTTTCCCCTAGGCTAAGGGTGGGAAGAATTAAAAAGCTGGAATTTATATAATACTCCTGGTGCATTAAGTGATATATTCTTGGGTAAATTTGTATTTTACTTATTTTTATTTATGAATTCTAAATTAAATGTTTTAAAAGCATTTACATTGTGTTTGAACTTGTATTTTTCTGAACAGCTCAACGTTTGATATTTTAAATCCTTTTTTGATTCTAGCTCCACATATTTCATTTGCTGAAAACATGTTTATTGTATATTGCTTTCAATACTGACAGTTAATGAGTTTAAAAGCATAAGTGAGAATTTTGCAAATACATTTTACAAATTGTAATTTGGAGAAACTTGGTTGAGAGCTACTCATTTCACCTCTTCTTTGTCTAGTATCATTATTTGATGTCCATTTGGAGAGGATTTAAAAGTTTCAAGCATTAGGTATCATGATTTGCTTAAGAGGGTTAGGAATCAAGTCAAGTAGCCTACAAAGTTATATTTAATTTGTTGTATACTTATTGTCAGTTTATATATAAACTTAGATAAACTTTTGTCACAGGGAACTTTCGTGTAAATACATTTCATATAGCTTTCCATATTGATTCATTGATGAGCTTCATATTTTGTACAATGATGTTATTGTACTGTGAGAAAGAATAAGATCTGATACTTTAATTATCACATAACATTTTACAACCAATGTGTTCTGAAAACATATGGAGAATCAACTTCAAAGTAATATAGGAAGAAATAAAGTAATTCAGATAGGAAAAATAGGCAATGTTTTCCTCATAGGTTAGATGTCTTTATAATGTAAGTGTTGATTTGTGACCCATTATGGAACAGGAAAAGAAACAATATAGTTTTTTTTCCATTTGAAATTCAAGCATGAGAAGGTCATGTGATAATTATTGTATTATGTGTCTCTTTTTTAGACAGTAACTTTTTGTTGATACTTTTAAAGCTTCATTTTGTTAAATTATATAAACATTTTGATGGATGATTCATTCATCATTAGATAACTCAAAAACAAATGAAAATACAACTTCATACAACTAATTACTATTACTAAGAGAAGTTGTATGAACATTCTCTTTGATTTATTCTTTCCTTAATTCAAGAAACATTGACTTCCTTCTTTATGCCAGGGACTGTTGTGGATACAGCACTGAAGAAGATAGACAGATCTTTGGTCCAATGGAATATATATTACACACCCACCCATGCACATGCACAGACCATATATAGGTAGTATATAGTCACCAAAAACCGTAGCTTCCCTTGATGCTTTGACTTTAACCTCTCCTTGCTATGCAGGTATTTACTCAAATATGCAGCTGGACTAGAGAAATCTGTACCTTTCCACTACCATCCCTGACTTTTAGGGATCTTATATTCTTCTGCTTGGTTATTCTGGACTAGATGTGATAAGTCATTTTTCTCACTCCAGGTTGAGTTGAGACATTGTTGAAGAATTTGAAAAAAAAAAATTCATTAGGAAAGATAGTGAAAAATATAAATGAAGTAAAACAAAAATGATAAAAGCCTAAAAATTAGTGTAGAGGAACATGCATTATTTTTACATTAAATTTTCCTTCCAGAAATGTGAAGTAGACTTTTTTGCCCCTATTCTTCCTACTACTATACAGCTAAAAAAATCCTTGGACATTATGTATAAAACAGACAAAATCCTAAAAGAAGACAGACTGCCTAGGGACTCTGGGATCCAGGTAACTACATTACACTGGGTTCCCTGGATTTTCTTTTTCCCTCATTTGCCCAGATTTGGTGCTGGAGAAGTGAGCAAGCCAGAAATACCAAATGGGCACAGATAACAAATCCCAAGAAAAGGCTACTGTCTCTGTCCAAAAGACCAGGAAAGCCTCTGGGTAGCAAGACAGTAAACTCTTGGATAATAACCATTCCACTCCCACCAAATACCATAGAACTAAATGTGGCCCCACCCTCCAGCCCTGCCAACAAAGGCTTGGCAGGATTGTAGACTTTCATGAAACCTCCCCAGGCTATAGTGAGATAGCTTTCCTCTTCCCCATTGGGAGGTTTCAAAGAAGGCTGACTAGGAAACATGGACTTTCAGCCCCACTCGGCAGTAAATCCGCTCCTCCCTAAGTGTCAGGGTAGGCCATGTAGGAAGCCTAGACTTCCACCCCACCCTGACATTTCCTCTGCTATCAAGGTATCAACAGATGTTTAATGGAAAGTCAGGGCTTTCATTATTGCTCAGTGGCAATAAGGTCAGCCCTCTGAAGTGTCAGTGAAGGTTATTTGGGGAATAATAAGGTGGCACCCTTGCTTCTCTCAGCCAGAGTGACATCAGTGAAGTCTTTGTGTGAAGCTGAACTCCCAACGATGTCCAGCAATAATGAGGAGATTCTTCTTCCCCCTGCCCTGAGGGTAGTGGAGAATGAATCAGGAACCTGGACTTATTAGTACCTGGCTGTTCCCTTCTTGGAGTAGTGTCTTATCAGAGGAAGTCTGCCTAAAGCAAGATTGAAAATATCCAAATTTCAATTGAAAATAGTTCTCATACAAAGAACCAAGAAAATCTCATCTTGAGTGAAAAAAATAAGGAACAGAAGCTAACACTGAGCTGACACCAATGTTAGAATTATGTGACAAGGATTTTAAAAGTGTCCCTCATAAAAATGCTTTAACAAGCAATTATGAACATGCTTTGAAGCAAATGAAAAAAATAGAAAGCCCCAGCAAGAGAATAGAAAGTCTTAGCAAAGAAATAGATTATATAAAGAAAGAACCAAATGAAAATTTTAGAACTTAAAAATACAATACAAAAAAAAAATTCAGTGTATGGGCTCAATGTCATAATGGAGAAACGGGAAATAATCATTGAACTTGGAAAATAGAATAGAAGTCACCCAGTTTGAACAATAGAGAGAAACTAGACTAAAAACAAATAAGCAAGGATTTAGGGACCTGTGGGATTATAACAAAAAAATCTAAAATTCATGTCATCAGAGTCCTGGAAAAAGAGGAGAAAGTGGACAGTGGACAGAGCTGAAAAATATATTCAAAGAAATACTAGCTGAAATTTTCCCAAATTTGGCCAAAGAAATAAAACTATATAATCAAGAAGCTGAGTGAACTCTTAAACAGGATTAAGCAAAATAACAATAATACCAAAATCAAATAAAAACCACCAAGACCCACTGTGATGGTTAATTTTATGTGTTAACTTGGTTGGGCCATGATCCCCACATATTTGGTCAAACATTATTCTGGATGTTTTTGTGACAGTTCATTTCAGGTAAGATTAATATTTGTATTTGTGGACCTTGAGTAAAGCAGATTACCCGCCATAATGTGGGTGATTCTCATCCAATTGTTAGAAGGTTTTAATAAAACAAAGGACCTGTCTCGTTGATGAATAAGGTATTTTGCTAGCAGACAGCCTTTTAGACTTGAACTGCAGCATTGGCTCTTCTCTGGATCTCCAATCTGCCATTCTACCTTGTAGATATTGAATTTGCGAGCCTCCACTTTTGTGGGAGCCGATTTCTTAAAATCAGTCTTTCTCTCTATGTACACATCCTGTCAGTTATATTTCTCTAGAGACCCTGACTGCTACACACATTATAGTCAAACGTCTGCAAACCAGAGACAAAGAAAAAATCTTGAAAGCAGCCAGAGAATGATGGCATTTTACTTACAGAAAATCAATTAGATTTACATTGGATTTTTCATCAGAAACCAGGGAGGCCAGAAGGAAATGGAATAACACTGAAAGGAAATAAATGTCCACTCAGATTTTTATATCCAATGAAAATATGTTTCTGCAATGAAGGGAAGAAATCAAGATGGTCTCAGATGAAGGAAAAGTAAGAGAATTTGTCCTAGCAAACCTTCTCTAAGAGAATGGCTAAGGAAGTTATCCAAACAAAAGGAAATGATGAAGGAAACATTAGGAAAGAACAAAGGAAAGGACAGGATTGTGGGTAAATGCAATAGACTTTCTTTTTTTTAAGTTTTCTAAATTATATTTGTTAAATTAAAAAATATGTAACATTGTCCAATGTGGTTCTTATTGTTATGTAAAGGAAAATTTTAAGAAAATTGTATTGTAGGGACACCTGGGTGGCTCAGTCAGTTAAGCGTCTGCCTTTGGCTCAGGTCATGATCTCAGGGTCCTGGGATCGAGCCCCACGTCGGGCTCCCTGCTCAGCGGGAAGCCTGCTTCTCCCGCTGCCTCTGCGTGCCACTCCCCCTCCTTGTGCTCTCTCTCTTTCATGCTCTTTCTCAAATAAATAAAATCTTTAAAAAAAAAGAAAAAACAAGATAATTATACTGTAAACAAGGAAGAGTAACAGACATAAACTTAATTTGCACTGGTAAAATGCCAGCACTAGCAATGGTGTGATTTTTTTTTTTTTAAATTTGGGAGTATATCAAATTTATTTACTTCTATGATCTATTCCGTGATAAGACTTGAGATTTCTTTATTTAGAGTTTGGTTGCAAGATTTTAAGCTATCAAAATCATTTGGAGCTAGTTTACATTTGTACATTTGTATTTCAAAAACTATAAGTTTAAAATGTAATAGAAAAGGCTTTTCTCCATTTGCCACTGTGACTTCTAAGAACCTGTATTGATCACCACAGAGGAAAGTTTACTAATATGTTCTGATTTTGAGTAAGCTAGTGATATTTTAATATTTTATAATTTTTATTTTTGAACAGCCTTATTGAGATATAATTCACATATTACAAAATTCACCAATTTAAAGTTTATAATTCTCTAGTTTTTAATATAGTCACAGAATTATACAGTCATCAGCACAGTGTAAATTCAGAGCATTTTCAACACCCTACATGAAACCTTATATTCTTTAGCAGTCTTTCTTCACTCCTGCCCAACCACCTGTTTTCCAGCTCTTGGTAACTGTTCATCTATATTATGTCACTATAGATTTGCATCTTCTGGACATTTTGTATAAATAGAATCATACAATTTGTGATCTTCTTGACTTCTTTCACTTAGCATAATATTTTCAATGTTCTTGCATGTTGTTTTATGTATTAGCATTTCATTTCTTTTTTATTGTCCTGTAAGATTCCATTGTATGGATATACCACATTTTATTTATCCTTTCATCAGTTAATGGTCATTTGGATTGTTTTCACTTTTTGACTATTGTGAATATCGCTATGTGGATGTATATTTTCATTTTTCCTTGGTATATACCTAGGGTTTGTTATATTTATCTGTGTTCAACATTTTGAGGAACTACCAGAATGTTTCCAGCTGCACTATTTTATGTTCCAACCAACAGTGACTGAGGGTTCTAGTTTCTCTCCATCCATACCAACACTTGTTATTTTCCATTAAAAAAAAAAATATTAAGCCCTGCTAGTGGGTTTAATTGGCATTTAAGTCTTTGACCCATTTTGAGTTAATTATTGTATATGGTGTGAAGAAGGAATGGGACTTTTTTTTTTTTTTTTTGATGTGCATATCCAGTTGTTCCCAACATCATTTGTTGTAAAGACTGTTCTTTCCTCATTGAATTGTTTTGGGACCTTTGTCAAAAATTAACCATCTCTGTGAGGATTTATTTGTAGACTCTTAATTCCTTTCCATTGAACTATATGTCTCTCTCAATGCCATTACCACACTTTTTATTACTGTAGCTTTATAGTAACTTTTTGGTATCAGGTAGTGTACACTGTCCAACTTTGTTGTTCTTCCAAATTGTTTTGGCTATTCTAGGTCACTTGCATTTTCATATGAGTTTTACTATCAGCATGTGAATTTTTAAAAAACATCCAAGTGGGATTTGATTTGTATTTGCATTGAATATGTAAGGCCTATTTCGGAAGTATTGCTATTTTAAGTGTTAAGTTTTCTCATACATAATTATGAAATGCCTTTACATTTATTTTATCCTCTTTAAATTCCTTTCAACAATCTATTGTAGTTTTCACTGTGTATTTTATTCTTTTCGGTGATATTGTAAAATGAATTGTTTCTTTTAATTTCATGTTCAGATTTTTCATTGCTAGCATATAATAATATGATTAATAATTACAGGATTGATTTTGCATATTTGTTGTGATATATACATTCATTAGTTCTAATGGTTTTTAATAGAGTTGTTAGGATTTTCTGTATACAAGACCATGCCACCTGCCACCTGCACCTCTTTCCAATACGGGTGCCTTTTATTTTTTTTTCTTGCTTAATTGTCCTGGATAGACCTGCAATACAATTTGAATAAGAGCTGCAAGAACATACATAATCTTAGGGAGACAACATTCAGTTATTAACCACTTAAGTATGATGTTATAAGTGAGTTGTAAATGCATGGTCTTCATTAGGTTGAGGAAGTACCCTTTTATTTCTAGTTTGTTGAAAAAAAAATTTTAATCATGAAAGGTTGCAGAATTTCATCCAATGCTATTTCTGTGTCTTTTGAAATGATTTTTTTCCTTACGACTGTGGTATATTCCATTTGATTTTTGGATGTTAAATCTGTTTTGCATTCCTGAGATAATCTCACTTGGTCATGGTGTATACTTTTTTTTTTAATGTATTGCGTCATTCAGTTGGTTAATATTTTGTTGAGTATTTTGTATCTTTATTCATAAGAAATATTGGTTTGTAGTTTTCTTTGGGGTCTAGCAGGCTTTGCTGTCAGTATTACTTTACTCAGAATGAGTTAGGATATGTTCTCTTTTCTTTAATTTCTTGGAAGA
Source organism: Eumetopias jubatus (assembly GCF_037043125.1). Lineage (NCBI taxonomy): Eukaryota > Metazoa > Chordata > Mammalia > Carnivora > Otariidae > Eumetopias > Eumetopias jubatus. The sequence continues at coordinate 64,190,436 of NW_028274814.1, forward strand.
GTTTGTAAAGGATCAGTATTATTAATTCTTTGTTAAGAATTGTAGCATTCACTAATATAACCATGTGATACTGGATTTTTCTGTGTGGGAGTTTTTTGGGTTTTTTTTTTGTGTGTGTGTTTTTTAAATAAATTCAGTCTCTTGTTATTGATCTCTTCAGATTTTCTGTTTTCTTCCTGAGTTAGTTTGGTAATTTTATTTTTCTAGGGATTTAGTTCTTTGATCTAAATGCTCTAATTTTTAGCATGTAGTTATTTATAGTATGCTCTTCCAGTGCTTTTATTTTTGTAAGGTAAGTAGTGATATCTCCTCTTTCGTTTCTGCTTTTGTAATTTGAGTCTTCCCTCTTCTCCATTTGGTTAATTTATCTAAAGGTTTCTTTATTCTGTTTGTGTTTTCAAGTAATTAACTATCGGTTTTGCTCATTTTCTGCCATTTTCTATTCTCTTATTTACTAATTTCCATTTTAACATTTATTTTGCATAGCCTTTGCTTACTTTGGCCTTACTTTATTATTTTTCTAGTTTGTTAAAATGGATAAGTAGATGAAATATGTAATATCTTTTTCTGTTTTAATATAGGCATTTATGTTTTCCTCTTGATTCTAGTTTATTTCATCCCATAACTTTTGTATGATGTATTTTCATTTTTGTTCATGTAAAAGAATTTATAATCCTCATTGTGATTTCTTCTTTAACACATTGTTTCTTTAGAAAAGTGTTATGTAATTTATGGCTGTTTCCTGACATTAGTATAGCCACTCCAGCTCTGCTATGGTTTTTATTTGCATGGTGTATCTTTTCCCATCCTTTTATTTTGAACCAATTTGTATCTTTGAATCTAAACTGTCTTTTGTACAAATATAATTATATATCTTTTAACAATGTGATTGCTTTTTAAATCAAATAAGAGAAGAACAGAGAAGAAATAACCAAAAACCTGATTTTACTTGTTTTAGCCTAAAGAACTTGCTTTAATATTTACTGTAAGTTATGTCTGCTAACAATGCATTTATCTTGAAGTAGCTTTAGTTCATTTTCATTCTTTAAAAATAGTTTTCTATTTTTAAAAGCTTTTTTGTTTCCTTTTGTTGGATATAAAATTCTTGTGAGACAGGTTTTTGTTTAGTTTCAATACTTTGAAAATGTCATCCCCATTGCCTTCTCTCTTTCATTGTTTCTGATGAGAAGTAAGCTGTTAATTTTTTTGTGTTTATCTTGTATGTGATGAATCATTTTTCTACTGTTTCCAAATTGTTTCTGTTTTTGTGTTCCAGCATTTTAACTGTAATATGTCTGGGTGTGTATCTCTTTTAGTTTTTCCTACATGGAAGTCATTGAGCTTCTTACATGTATAGATTGTATTCTGTCACTGTGGGAGGTTTTCAGCCATTATTTCTTTATTTTTTTTTTTCTTTATGGAATTTTTTTTTATTATTATGTTATGTTAATCACCATACATTACATCATTAGTTTTTGATGTAGTGTTCCATGATTCATTGTGTATAACACCCAGTGCTCCATTCAGTATGTGCCCTCTTTAACCATTATTTCTTTAAATATTTTTTATTCTCTTCTTCCTCTGTGTGACTTTCACTATGTACATGTTGGTCTGCTTAAAAGTGTCACATTTTTCTGAGGCTCTATCCATTTTTCTTCATTATTTAAACTCTGTAGTTTAGGTTTCACAGTCTTTATTGATATTTCTTCAGATTTACTGATTATGTCTTCTCTCAGTTCAAACCTACTGTTTAGAACCTCTAAAAAATAAGTTATTGCTAAAAATGCTTAACCATCATCTGAGATTTCAGTGAGCCATAATTTCTTTTTGTTGGTGGAAGGCCTTGCCTCGATGTTCATGGCTGCTGACTGATCAGGGTGGTGGTTGCTAAAGGTTGGCTGGCTGTGGCAATTTCTTAAAATAAGATAACAGTGAAGATTGCCACATTAATTGACTCTTCCTTCTATGAATGATTTCTCTGTAACATGCAATGCTGTTTGATAGATTTTACCTATGGAATTTTTCATTTTTGTTGTTTTACGTTTCCACTCCAGAATTTCCTGTTGCTTCTTTTGTATAATTTCCCTCTTTATTGATAGTGTGTATTTTATGAGGTGTTACTTAATTATTTAAGCATGGTTTTCTTTAGTTCATTTTTTCAATAGGTGCTTTGAAATCTTTTTCTACTAAGTAACATCTAGGCCACCTCAAAGGCAGTTACTGTTGACTCCTGTTTTCCCTGTGTATGTGACACAGTTTAATATTTCTTTTCATGTCTAGTAATTTTTTATTGAAAACTAGACATTGTAGACAAAATATAGTAGCAACTTTGTGTCTTCATTCCTCAGGAGACTTTGTGCTTTCGTTTGTTGATTGATTAGTGAAGTCCATTTCTTTTGAATTGTGCAGCTTCTGTAGAGCAAAATGGATATTTGCAAAACTCTTTCTGACTACCAGAAATGACTGTTTTAAAGCCATACACTCTTTAACTATCTCTTTCCTGGACTCCCATTTTATGATTCTGACTTGTCTGTGTTTTATCATAACTAGCTGTTAGTTTCTGTTAATTTCTAGTTGATTGCTCTATTGTTTTGGACAGTGCCCTAGGGTATCCATTGATTCCCCAGCCTGACCCAGTTATACACCAGTTATAGATCATTTCCTTTGGTAGGGGCAGTTTGTGTGCCAGAGCCTTGCTATAACCCTTCCCTGTCATAGAACCTATGGACTGTGCACAGGCCCTGGAAGAGTAGGATGCTTAATTTGCTCTTCATTGGCTTCCTCACCCAGATCCTCCTTTCACAGCTGGAGCTATACATGGGGGAAAGAGGGTAGGCACTATTCTGCTAAATGGCTGCCACCATTTTCACTATAGATCTTCTGTAATACAGAGTTCATGAGGAAGGGATTGTCCAATGTTTATAGCTGTTAAATATCTCTGGAATAGTTCTTTTACCTCAGGAATGTACTAGAGATGAGAACTGGCATTTGTTTTCTGAGCAGCTATCCTGCAATACAGAGCTGTGCAGGAAAGGAGAATTGTATTTTTTTACCAGCTGCCCTATTTATGTGATACAAGCCTTCTGCAGCATGGAGCTATGGAAAATAGGATCTATTAATGTTCACCAGCTGCCAAGACCACCAGCAGTGATTTTTACACTAATAGGTTGGGGAAGATGGGATCTGTCACTCAGCTGCTGAGTCTGTTGAAACAGTTCTTCTGGAAGGCTCAGCTGTGGGTGAATGGATAAAGTCCCTAGGTTGAGTATCATAACTTCCCTCTGTTCTTACCAGGTTTCTATAAACTTTGTTTAATTAATGTTGCTCAGTTTATTGTAAGCCCTTTGATAAATGTCCAGAGACTTTGAATGATTGTTTTTGCTTAAAAGATAGATCAGGTTAGAGGATTCTCTGAGCTCTTAACATTACCATTCCAGAAATCCCACCCCACCCCCATATATTTCTTTTAATCCATATTAAAATAGTGGTTACTTATTACATATGTTCTTCATTGAACAAGTTATCCTGGGATCAGTGAATATCTAGGAGCCATGACATTCTTTGTATTTCTCACTGTATATACAAGAGTTAAAGATTTATGTATATCATCTTGTCATATATGAGTACCTCAACCTTTGGATCATTGCTGATTTCTTTTTCTAATGCTTTTATAAAATGTGACTTTTTTTACATGAGTAAATTCTGATATTATACCTCTTATGAATTTTAGAATATGCTTTTGGGTTTTGTTTCAGCAAATTACCATGGAATCAGATATTAATTTAAAGCTTAATGATTTAAATACTAATCTTACTTTTTTTTTTACATTGGTAATCAAATGAAAGGAAAAAAACCCCTTAAGTTCTAATACATTTTGTGTATGTAGCACTACTCAAATGAAATAGCACTTATTAAAGCTCCCAAATGATGTGATCAACAATTTCTAATTTTAAATTAGAAATAAGCTGGGGCGCCTGGGTGGCTCAGTCGTTAAGCGTCTGCCTTTGGCTCAGGTTCTGATCCCAGGGTCCTGGAATCGAGCCCCATATCAGGCTCCTGGCTCAGCGGGGAACCTGCTTCTCCCTCTCCCTCTGTCTTGCCCCCTGCTCATGCTCTCTCTCTCTCTCTGTATCTCTGTGTCTCAAATGAATAAATAAAATCTTTTAAAAAAATAGAAATAAGCTATGTTATGATTTCAACTTTTCACAAAGAATTGAAAATTCTGATTCACCTTTAATTAGCCCTGTGTAGGCATACCTTGGGAATATTGTGGGTTTGGTTCCAGACCACCACAATAAAGTGAATATAGCAATAAAGTGATTCAAATGAATTTTTTGGTTTCCCAGTGCATATAAGTTATGTTTACACCATGCTGTACTCTACTAAGTGTGCAGTAGCATTATGTCCAGAAAATGTACATACCTTGTTTAGAAAATACTTTATTGCTAAAACATGCTTAACTGAGATTTCAGCTAGCCATAATTTCTTTTTGCTGGTGGAGGGTCTTGCCTCAATGTTGATGGCTGCTGAATAATCAGGGTAGTGGTTGCCGAAGGTTGGGGCAGCTGTGGCAATTTCTTAAAATAAGATAACAGTAAAGTCTGCCGCATTGATTGACTCTTTTTTCTATGAATGATTTCTCTGTAACATGCAATGCTGTTTTATAGCATTTTACCCACAGTAGAAGTTCTTTCAAAATTGGAGGTAGTCCTCTCAAACTCTCATTGCTCTATCAGCTAAATTGATGTAATAGTCTTTCTTGTCATTTCAACTGTCTTGACAGCATTTTACCAAGAGTAGATTCCATCTCAAGAAACCACTTTCTTTGCTCATCCATAAGGAGGAACTCCTCATGTGCTAAAGTTTTATTATGAAAGTGTAACAATTTAAATATGATAATATGAAAAAGTTTGAAATAATGAGAATTACCAAAATGTGACACAAAGACACGAAGTGAGGAAATGCTGTTGGAAAAATGGCGTTGATATACTTGCTTGATGCAGGGTTGCCACAAACCTTCAATTTATAAAAAGCTCAGTATCTCTGAAGCAAAATAAGATGAGGCACAATAAAACAAGGTATTACATGTATTTAATGGATTAGCTGACCTTATCAAATTGGAATTCAGTTCTTTTTGTAACTACTTATTTATACAACTTCAAACCATCCCCTGCAGGAACTTGGTAAAGAAAATCTACAACCCAATTCCATATTTAAAAACTTTGAGATCCAAAGTTATTTTGTACTATTATTATGTATTATGTACTCATATTCTTATCTTTTTCTACCTTTAATAATGACATGTAATAATTTATGTATTTTTAATCTGTGAATTCCCAAAAGAGTGTTGCATTTCTGCAAAAATTTCTATGTTGGGACTACCAAGTACTTCTGTTAGTAGAGCTAACTGATTATTTTGAAGTCAGACACGCCTTGATCAAAGCCCCAGCTCCGGTGCTTAGTAACAGGGTGACCTTGGGCAGTTTCTTATATATGAATTTTAATTTCCTCTTGAATAAATAAGGGAATAAACCGTAGAACCTATTCATAGGAGTGTTGTAAGGATCTAGTGAGAAAACATATATTGCTTGGCTAATAATAATGCTGTTAATAAATATTAGTTGTTATAGTTACCATTGTTATACCAACTTTCTAGCATAGCAGTTTCAGTGCATTGTCATTATTTTACAGCTGATTTGTAATTAGTTTACTTTTCAAAATGATACATTGTGAATTCTTGTTTCAGTTTTCTTTTTAGAAATGTCCCCTTAAGGGAAAGAGATTGTGGACTATCCCGTCATATTCCTGGGCTCCTGTTAAAAAGCCAGCATTCTTCTGTTCATTTAGAAAATAAATAGCTTGCTCTGGATTGATGAAAAGGACATGTGAAATTCTGTTAAAGTACGGAAGAAAACAAAGCTAAAATTAAGCTAATGTGCTATATATGCCAACTTTTCCCATAATCTTTACTTAATTTTGTTTACTTTTTCTTCCATGTCATGATTTTTAAAATCTTTTATCCTGATAATTAACAACAGTAAAGTAAATGTAGATCTTGGAAAGCTTTCCATAGGAGCATGCCACATCTAAGATTGTTTACATAAGAATTTTTTTACTTGTTTAATTGCGCTTTTGTCTTTAAATTGTCATTCTTCATTATATACACTGGCTCAGACTTAACAATTCTTTTATGTCTATAGTTTTGTCTATCAGGGATTATTATCCATGATGTAGACTATCTTAATTTTTTTTAAGATAATGAGTAGTTGCATTACTATAATGCTTTTTGCTTAAGAGGACTTTAACAGTTTTCACTGATTGGGATTTCTTTAACCCTTTGGGTCTCACCTCTTGCAGCACATAATAAATTACTCATGATCCTTTTTTTTAAAGATTTTATTTATTTATTTGAGAGAGAGAGCACACAAGCAGGGTGGAGGGGCAGAGGAAGAGGGAGAAGCAGGCTCCCCGCTGGAGAGCCCGATGTGGGGCTTGATCCCGGGACCTGGAGATTATGACCTGAGCTGAAGGCAGACACTTAACCAACTGAGCCACCCAGGTGTCGTGTGATAATTTTTTAAAATGCATATGCCAAGGCAGATTTCCTCTCTGGAAATTCTAAATCATTTGTTGTTGGTGGTATCTAAGTATCCATATTTTCTTTAAAGTTCTAAAAACCATTCTACTACATACCCAGTGGTAGGGGTGAATTAATCATTGTCTTATTCCTTCATATTTATTTGCCTGTCAAAATATTCTGTTTCAGCCTGTTGCCATCATTTCCTCATTTTTGTCATTTAATATTGAACCTGTCCAGGTTGTGTGTATGTGTGTGTTTCCCATTGAAATCACTGGGAAATTCTTCTGTACAAGAAAGATGAGAGATACTCTAACAGAATTTAAGTGACTGTAGGATGGACTGCTCTTTGTTTTTGAAAGTTAAAAAAGAAGCAAAAGTTTTAGCTGTAACCAAAAAACTAGAATTTATTCTGCATTAAGTTGTTGTCTTTTTAAACTTATGTACTGTTTTTTCCAATGTGGGATTAATGATCACAGTAAGAAAAATTTTCTTTATAGTGGAGGATTGCTCTAATAACAGAGAGGGACTATCTAAGAAAGTCCTACATGGAAAGAAATACAGGTGTATTTGCTAAAACAGATGTAATTCTGTAACTTAAGGAATATGATGTCTTATCTTTTAAAGAGAAAATATCTCACTATCTCCACCTCTTGCACAGATGTGTTTGTTGCTTGTTTCCCTTTTCAGAAGTATCTCATTATTCATGCATTCAGTTAATGCATTGTATATAAGTGCTTGAGCTACAGCTATTCTAGATGCTGACACATTCTTAAAATGATTTTCTTTTTATCCTAAATAACTTTTGGAGAGAATTTTCCAAAAGAAGTTGTAGTTGACTCAGTGTGCTGAAGTTCAAAGCTGGAACTATTGCTAACATGCTGTTACAGTGAGTGGAAAGTGCTCAAGAAATTAAGTTCAACATGTTGTTTTTCTTTTATCTTACTTTGAGCCTAGTTCATTAAAAATTCCAGTTTGACACAAATAAGATAGGAACATATTTATTGGTTAACATTTTTGTTCTGCTATTGTATACAGACAGTGACAACAGACTCCTTCCCCTTCCGTGTGTGTGTGTGTGTGTGTGTGTGTGTGTGTGTGTGTGTGTGTGTATGTGGTGTTTGCTTTAAGGTAGAGTTAGAAAAAGAGTTTTCCCTTTTGAAACTCTTCTATACAAAGTTTTTCATCCTAAAGTTACATTTACAAGTTACTTTCTTGGTTCTGTCACAACTTGTGTATTTTTAAAATTAAATTACACTCTGTTGTTTTTGTTGTTTAAATGTAAGGAATTTAGGTATCTTCCAAGTCATAGCAAGTATGAGAAGTATTGAAATTTATTGAATTTTGACATAGTTGACAGATTAGCAAAAATGGTGATCAGAATAGCCTGAAAAAGGCAAAAAGAAAATGCAGTTTTGTTTAATATTTAAATGCAAGCACCAATTAAATTATAACTGTACTGATTTAATGTGTATTATATGTCTTGGCCCTCTTGTGGATGCCTAATCTAAACATTTTCTGTGTCAGTTTTTTGGTGATATGAAAATTAGTTCCTGGTCATCACATTCATCTTAAAACAAGAAAAGTTTTGTATATAGACTTCTCAAAATTTAGAGCTTTCTTTTCTCCCCATGGTGTTTTGTGTGTACACATTTGGCCAGGCAAAGTATATTTACAAAACTCATCCTTGCTGGTATTCTTATAGATATCTACACATCTCAAGATATCTCCACTAAAAGAGACATTTAGACACACACACTCATTACTCTTTCAGTCTTTGTTTCTGAATCTTGACTGAGGTAATGATCTTTAATTCTGTATATTATAAACCAGATGCTAAAACCCAAAGAATGCTTGACACATGAGTAGTGCTTATAAGTACTGTCTTGACTATTTTAATGAGAAAATAAGAATAGGTAGATTCTTCTCTAGTCTAAGAACATCTCACGAAGAGAGTGTTCTGATATATTTGTTTTCTCTTCTTGTTATGTTTAAGTATGAGAGTATTGAATCAGATACACCAGAGTTTTAATGTATTAGGCACATGAACTTTCTGCTACTCATGGTGGAAAATGATACAAAATCGTTACATAAACTTAAGTTTTTCTGAAATTATCTTGATTAAAATTCTTGTTATTTTCATTTCCCATGTTAACGAACCCTGGCTTTATTGAGAGTGTCCATCTTCTGCATTTTCTGTAAAGTTTAAATATGTCTGAAATACCTTTTGGTAAGGATTGCTTTGAATTTTAGCAATGTACCATACGTTAAATGGCAGGGTGGAGTATCACATGCCTGCTGTACTCCATTTTTCAAAAGCATCTACTTGCTAGTATTTTATTTGAACTCTTGAGTTGTTTGTGCTATTTTATAAGGGAGAGCATATTACATTTAGGAGACCAGTTTTTCCCAGGGTGTAGAATTACTTGTATTGTAAAGTTCTGCTCCAGGGAGGGGGGAACAGCTTTGTTTTCTCTTCTTTTGATATTTTTCCCTTGATTAAAGATTGCTAACTTTTTATGCACAGAGGGGAGAAATAAGTATTAAGATGTGTGAAACCTGTCATATATCTTTTTTTTGAATTCCATTGTTTTGTTAACCCAAAGGTATGAAATAAATTTATAGTTTCAGTTATTTGATTGAACAAGGATTCTCATAAATTCCAGTTTTTATCATATGATCAGATTTTTCCTGGACAATACGGATGTTTGCCGTTGCCAATAGATTTTGGCCTAACAGGATGCTAGATACTGGTGATTGGTTTGGCACTAACAACTTGGCTTGTCCAGTCTTATCCCTCCCACCAAACTTAACCTCAGCAGAGGACTGAGAAAGTTTGGTAGTTGAGAATAGTTCTTGTGTGCCTCCGAGTTTCTTGGGCTAAGCCAGAATTTTGCAAGCAAGGCTATTCTTGTGGTTTTTCCAGCCAAGCCAAAACCAAAAGGCATTGGAAATCTTGCAAGAGAACTTGTTCTAATATAGATTTAAAGCTTGCTTTTTTTTATACTATGACTGGTATATCAGCCTGACAGTCAAAGGAATGAAAGGAGGAATACTTCATACTGTATTGAGGATATATATTTCAAATTTTTGCTGCAGAGCAGATCTTGAAAAATACCCCCAAAGGTTAAAAAAAAAATTAATGAGCAGGATTTATGTAGTTAGTTGTTTCTTAAGACACGTAAGACCTGCCTTTTCCCCATTGGTTTTTTGGCTTACCTTCTAAAATGCGCTTTGAATGCCATAGGTTCACTTTATATATCACATCAGGCTCATATTTGTAACTACTGTTGATCAGATTTGAAAATTTTATCAGTATCAGTCCTACCCACCTGGGTGGTGTTGATTAAAGACAGATTTTTGCTTACTATCATAAACATCCAGGTATCTCTGTCATAAGTATCTTCCAACCAGAATAATATTGGCTCATTGACTGGAATGAAGCTTGACCTGTTCTCATGGGATAGCACGTTTTTTTCAAATCTTCCTTTTATCCAAGCTTATTCAACAGGTTTTTACATCTAGTAATAATGCTGGAAGAGTGATTATATAGTGGTATCTGTAAAGAGTATCATTTCTGAAATTATTCCAGTCAATGTAGTATATCAGTTTATGTGGTTCTTAATCTCTTCTTATTCCAATGAACTGAATTGTCATCAAGGTCTATCTGGATTCAGACATTTTCAGTCTTAGTGCCTGAAAAGTGTTATGTAATTAGACTTTAGGGGAAAAAAATTGATGTGTGTGTATGTTATGGATTTATTTTTATTCATTTTTTTGGCCACCAATATTCCAGTTAGTGAAAGACTGCACACCATAGTTCTTAGAGGCAGAAAAGATAAACCGATGAAAGTTATTCATATACTCATTTAATTTTCTAAGTCCACATGAGGATATGTACCCAAAAAGCTACTTTAATTTTTTAAATCTTTCGCCTGTTTGAAAGGATGAAAGAAAGGAATGATTAGCTGTATTCTTTTCTCTGAACTATAAAACACAGACTCTGAGGAATGAAAGCAGAGATGTAATAACCATTGAAATTTGGGAGAGTAGCATATTGAGATGTCTGTGACATTTGCAATTAGTGTACAACCCAGTATCATAATAGAAGGCTGGTTTTGATTTTATCTATAAGGTCTTGTTAATCAACTTTGGGGATCCTTGATCTATATAGTATATAGATTTTATACCAAGGATAAATTATTAGGCCATAGAAGGATTTACCCTATTATTTTCAAAATATTTTTTGACAAGATAACGTATGTATGCAATATAAAATTCAAAAGATTCGGAAGCACCAAGTTCAAGGGTTATTCTGTTTTTCGTTTAGCAGGATATTCATGTAACCAAATGTTTTTAGTAATTAATCCACTGTAACAGCCTAATGTAGGCTAATGTTCAGCCAGCAAGCACCACTTTGTGCCATTTTCTAATAGTGAGATACTTCTGTAGCGGTTAGTGTATTAACAATTCTTCTGAAACACTTTAATGATTTTGTCCCATCGTCTGTGGCTTCTCCCTTACCCCGTACAATCAAGCTGGAGCTTGGCATTGCAGGAGGCCTTTGGCTCCTGCTCTTTTACTGGAGATGGTACTTCTGATTGGTGCCCAATCTGGTAGATTTCAAACATTTTACATATCACCTGCAGTATTATCACTTCTGTAATATATGGCTAACTTTTAACTGGAAAAGCACCCAGTTCAAAGATCTTACCTTATCCTCAATGTTATTCTTTTTATGAACAAAGGAAAACAAAAAGGAACATTTAATCTTTGTCAGTATGTCCTCCAATAAAATTGGTTTGCATGAAACCTCTCTTATCTCTCTCCATGTTGATAGCTTTACAGTAGGAAAAAAACATTCTTTTCTAATCTTTGAGATACACATTTAGTGAATGATGAATCTTGATTAGTTTGGAGGAAAATTCTTCACTTTAATGATCTTAAATCTAGTAATTAAAAAAAAATATTGATCCTAAGTTGAATCCACATAGCATCAACTTTATCATGAAAAAGTGAGGAATTTAGTTCTCAATACCAGCAAATGGTTAGAACAATCCTATTTTGAAGTATCAATATAAAGAATTAAATTAACAGTCATAATTTCATAGAACTCCTTTGTCATTGGCAGAGAAGAAACTCTATTATTCTCATTTATGAGAATGAGATTTATGAGATAAGGAATCTGAGACATAGAGGAACACGGTGCCTTTATCAAACACATAGAAGCTGAGGAGGAGTTTTATATAAAAGCCAGGTCGCTCAAACCTTGATGCAGGGTTCTATTCAACAAATTATACTGCCTCCTTGGAACATTAATGTATATGCATTTAAGCCAAATATTTCCAACATTTAGATGGGTTTCTTTTTCTCCGTGGTCTCTGATATTTCAGAAAATGAGATGCACAGTGCCTTAGTGTAACCAGGTGCTTCGTTGTTTTAGTCACAATTCTTTTTTCCTTTCCTTTTCTTTCTTTCTTCGTTGAAACTGTAGTCCTTACTCAAGTCACAAGGAACAATATTGTGGCATCTGAGGGTGAGGCATATCCATATGGCAGCTTTTCAGAAGTTTTAAAGTATCTGGAGGCAGACATGCAGATCCTCTGTGCTGTACTTAATTTTAGAAACTTCTTAATTTTAATGTGTTGTCCATGGCACAAAAGAAATTTTCACTGGGAGACTTTTGTGGTGTTTGAGGTAACAACTCTTATGTTACTAGAATCCCTTAACAACAAGGCCAACAGGAATGATTCCCTCTGTCCTGAAGATTTTCTTTGGCTTTCACAGCTTCCAAAGCACTTTATAACATGGCTAGACTATATTGAATTTCCATGTTTAGATCTACACCCATAGTTTAACATTTTTCTTTTTGAATTGTATAGTACCACGGCACTATAATTCAAATACATAGAAAAGCCTGAGGATCACTGTAATTCCAAATACTTGAGATCTGTAACAGGATAAATTTTCAACAGACTCAACATGACCTTCTTAATTTTCCTTTTTTAAAATGAAGGAAAAGGAAGAGAGAAATCTTCTGTTTTTTTTAATCCATTCCCCCCCCCCCCATAATTTTAGGTAGTCGTTTCTGTCCTATTTTCTAAAAAAAAGTATGACTAAATCCATCACTATCAAGAAACATGCACCTTCATTCTTCCCAAGGGTTGAATTTACAAGGCCTAACTTCTGCCAGCCTGGGTAGCAGGAGACCATGAACCTAAACTTGAATTTGGAGCCAATTTTGAGTAAATGAAAGCCTTAAGTCCAGATTGAAGTCTTTCTTCTAGAGAGTTATACTCCCTATTCCTTTTTACACTGTACTTTTAAATCACTTCTCAGTGATAGGTTTTAATCACATTATTTCTTTTTGTATCCCAACAAAATTTTCTAAAATGTCTAAATATTGTTTTCAGAGGTAGCCTAATATTCTCTTCTAAGACATCCATCCATATGTATATACCTCAACTGGATTACTAGCTCACTGATCAGAGGCCTTTAAATACATACATATATGTATAATATCCATTTATATGACATACGGTACCTCAAACTATCATTTTCTCCTCCACACTATAAGCCATCAGAGTTATAGATTGATGTCTTAGACCCCAAAATTGGCAAGAGATATTTTTGATTAGTCAGGAGTCATTGAACATTAAAACAAGTTGGAAACCAAACTCAACATTCGGAGCCAAATCTAGTCAGCTGCCATCATTTGGACACTATGTCTTCATTTTTATAGTCTTTGTTCCCAGTTAATTTATAAAATTAAGAAGGTTAAGTATTGTAGAAGAACTGCATGCTAATAGAGTGTCCAGATGAAGTTCAAGTAAGTATTACATGCCAGATATACTTATAGTATATCTATGACACTTATTGTGAGAATATGAAAAACACTCAGCTTGTTCTTATTAGGATTAACCCTTCATCACCAGAGAGGAAAATTGCATTACTCTTACTTTTACTGGAAAAAAAAATGTTTATGCATGGTACGTTAATTATAAGTTCCTGATTTACTTGTATATGAGTAGCCCACAAAAATCAGTGCTACATATTTTTATTCTTTCACAAATTACCCATTGATGGAGAAAGCTTTGATAGCATTTGAGTGCTTTTGGTGCTTTGCAGTGCTGTTCAAAGATATTTAAAAAACAGATTATAGATGCTTCCTTGTTTAAATCCTTTAGGGGTTATTCACTGCAGTTAGAATAGAATTAAAATGCCTTTTCATGGTTCTCTACCCACTTTTCTGATCTCTGATTCACTTTTCAGGTCTAGGGGTCAATAAGAACACACGCCCTGTGGTGAGAAATTTGACCTGGTTAAGGATAAAAAGAAGTCAGCAATAGCTGAAGCATCTGATGGAATTCTCTAGTTCATATGATCCACCCTGGCCTTTTGCTAGTTCTTGAGCTCATCAGCCTTATTCCCACCCTTGGACTTTGCACTATTTTCTTTGATGAAAATGTTCTTCCCCCAGACATTCTATATGACTGAATTTTTGTTCACTTGTGACATCTCAGCTCTATTTGTGCCTCTTCATAGAGCTCTTTCTTGATGCTCCTTTCTAAAAATTTTCTTTTCCATTTTTTTATCCTGTTTTATTTTCTTTACAGCCTGCAACACCATCAGGAATGGTTTGCTGTCTACATTCCAAACTTCCTTGTCCTCCCCACTCTCTGTATCCCCTTGCTAGTAATGTAAGTTCAGGAGAGTCAGGCTCTCGTCTGTTTTGTTCACTCTGTATCCCCAGCTCATAGAGCAGTGTCTAGAATAAAGTGTGCATTTGGTAAATATTAGTTGAATAAATGAAGAATGAACAAATAATTAAGTGGCTGTAAAAATAGCTCATAAAGAGAAATCTGCTTTATTAGGTTAAAGCAGCTAAGATAAACCAGGAACAAAGAGGGTGGACCTCAATTCAGTTCTTTATTCCACTGAGTCTTTTAATGTGTATTGGGTCATGTTTCTTTTTTTTTTTTTTAATTATGGATTAAAATGATAATTTTTTCTTTCTTTTTTTTATGTTCAATTAGCCAGCATATAGTAAAATCATTAGTTTTTGATGTAGTGTTGAACGATTCATTAGTTGTGTATAACACCCAGTGCTTCTTAACCTCAGTATCTGTTTCTTTATCTATAAAACAGGGATGTAGAGTTCATGGAAAAAAAAATGGATAAATTAGTTGGTGAAATGACTGAGATTCATCATTTTTCTAAATGTATCTCAGTCAAGGAGGCTCTCCTTTTGAATAACAAATTCGTATGCAATATGTTGGAAAAGTTGAGGTTATATTATAAGATGTGCTAATAGTTTAATAGCCTTGCAAAATTTAAAGTAATATTTTGCTTCAAAAGAGCACTTCACTAGAAAAAAAAAAAAACCATGAAAGTATCCCTTCAGAGTTTTAACTTACTCATGTTGCAGATACCTTTTATTTTGCTTATTTTATTTTTTAGTTAAAAATTGGAAAAGATCTGAAATAAATTTTTGAAAAGCAAACTGTGATATTTTTTCAGGAAAGGTGAAATTGCACTTGATTTCAAATGACCCTTTACAACAATTAATCTATATTACTGTAGTCAAAAAGCTGAACTAAGAATATAATTATAGACATCATTAACATCAAAGTTTTAAGAGTTTCTCTATGAAGAGGCAAATAATCAGGCTTGGACATGCCAAAATCATGACTTATTTCTTCAGTTCATTCAACACATACTTGTTTAATGTCTTCAGTGTGTTAGGTACTATTGTAGATGTATTTGGGTAGGTATATCAGTGAATTAAACAGAGATTGTTATTCTTCTAGGGCTTAAATTTTAGACAAGCTGTTTATTCTATGCTTTGCTTCCAGCTTGCTCCATAGCTTTATACCTTTCTCCATTTGTTAAGTATGACTCAGAGAATTGATACAGAAAATTTGGGTGGCTTTTAAAAATCATCTAATTACTGTTGACTAAAATTAGCTACAATGTGTTCTTTTGAGATTATATACTAAATACCAACATGATATTAATATTTTGGAGACCATCTGGTTTTTAGACACATCTGTTTTGCAAATCTGGACAAGTTTAATTTGATGAGGCTGGATCAAATCTATAAGAATTGGGCTATTTCAAAGGAGAAGAAAAACTGTGGATTTGCTGAGACAATGGACTGTAGTTTAGATTGTAGTACTCTACTTTGGCTATAGTCCTTTTAAATTTCAGCCTATATTTAATTCCATTAGAAATATATATCTACTTCTTATGGGTAATGGTTGGGTGGGGTGGTTTTGACTTAGTCTTTTTGTTTTCTATGAGTCTAATAATTGTAGAATTTATAATATACTTTTTCCTTCCAAGGATTTTGCAGTCCTTCACACACCTCATTTTATTTATTCAAAATTTCTTCCATGGGGTAGCAGGGATGGACATTTCTAGTCTCAAATAATAACTTAAAAAATTAAAACCCCTGGTAGAGATGAAATGTACTTAGCAACAAATTTGGTAAATGAACTTAGTAGTTATAATTTGAAGCTTAGTGAACTTTCCAGTGAATATTGGTACCATTCATACTATGATTCTTTTTTCTTTCAAGGTTTTATTTAAATTCTAGTTAGTTACAGTATAGAGTAGTATTAGTTTCAGGGGTAGAATTTAGTGATTTTTGAAAATATTAATCTTAGTACAAGAATCATCATTCATCAAATAGCTATTGCATGTGTCTACTGTGTATAAGGAATTCTGTATGAAGCTGTGTGTGATATATAAAGATGAGTAAGTTAAAGTTCCTGTATTAAAGGAACCTGCAATCTTGTTTGCATATTTCAAATTCTTCTTAAAGAAGTATGGTTATTAGTTTTCCTTAAGCTCGGTGAGTTAAATCCCTGGGGATGACACCGTCCATCTCTGATAGAGCTGAGGCTAAAACACAAATTTGTTAAAAATTAATAAAACTTTCCCTACCTTTAATAGCATTTTTTCATTATAGGATGTTTGTGTACATCTTTGTTTCTCTGCCTCTACATACCATGGAGGTCTTAATGCTTTTTATATTTGTTGAGAGTAGTTTAAAATAGTTTGTAAAGGAAATAATTCTTTCAGATACCTTTTTATAGTGTTGTTCCTTATATCTTTGATATTTTAGACACAATTACAGAGGAAAAATGAATTGCAGGGAAATTTAAGATTAATGTTCATTTTTATACTTGAGATACACAAGATATTTAAAGGCAGTTATTATGGTATATTACATTGGAAAATAAGTATCCAGTTATATAATGATAGGTCATGCTGGAAAAGCAGGTGGCTAGTATCAATTTGTGTTTGTAGTGTGTCCATAATGATTAGTATTATAGTTGTAAGGAAAGTGTTTGGAAATTACCTTATTTGGACTGTGACACTAATAATACAATGTTCAGTAGTATCAGTCCAAATTTTTAAACAGTCTTGTTATCGCATACAATGTTTTTTAAATTTTTGGCATCTGCTTATTTTGCTACATTCTTGCCTCCACTCTTTTTTTTAACGTATTTTTTTATTATGTTATGTTAATCACCATACATTATATCAGTTTTTGATGTAGTGTTCCATGATTCATTGTTTGCGTATAATACCCAGTGCTCCATGCAGTACGTGCCCTCTTTAATACCCATCACCAGGCTAACCCATCCCCCCACCCCCCTCCCCTCTAGAGCCCTCAGTTTGTTTCTCAGAGTCCATAGTCTCTCATGGTTCATCTCCCCCTCCGATTCCCCCCCTTCATTCTTCCCTTCCTGCTATCTTCTTCTTCTTCTTCTTCTTTTTTTTTAACATATAATGTATTATTTGTTTCAGAGGTACAGGTCTGTGATTCAACAGTCTTACACAATTCACAGTGCTCACCATAGCACACCCTCCCCAATGTCTATCTCCCAGCCACCCCATCCCTCCCACCCCCCACCACTCCAGCAACTCTCAGTTTGTTTCCTGAGATTAAGAATTCCTCATATCAGTGAGGTCATATGATACATGTCTTTCTCTGATTGACTTATTTCGCTCAGCATAATACCCTGCAGTTCCATCCACGTCATTGCAAATTCTTGCCTCCACTCTTAACTGCAGCTATTCTTACCTATTTAATATTCTTTCATAGAACAGTGAGCCTTACAGGCAGGCTTTGGGCATCTTTTCTTTGATACATACCTTGTATATACTTATGGAATGTGGTTATCTATAGAATGTTTCTCTTCCACAGCAGACTGAACTCAGTGAGAACAGACTTTTTTTTTTTCTTAATCTTTGTATTCCCAGTACCTACCTTCATGTCTCTTTTGTAGATGAGCGTATTTAAATAACTGAATGGTGCTACGAAGAGAGGTTTAAACTATATAAAAGGCTGGGTACTTCTGCATAGCTTTTCATCACACTCCATAACCATAGCTTTGACTCTTACTTGACTCATTATCCTATCGTGCTTGCCTCCTTGAAGTTTGGAAGAAAATAAGTATATGATGTACTAATCAATCACTAGAAAAAAATACTGTTCCATTGTGTTTCTTTTTTTTCTAAGATTTTATATATTTGAGAGAGGGAGAGAGCCACTCCCATGTGAGCAAGTAGGGAGAGGGACAGAGGGAGAGGGAGAAGGAAAGGGAGAGAATCTCAAACAAGATTGCAGATTCTCAGCACTGAGCACAGGGCTCAATGTAGGGGCTTAATCTCACCACCCTGAGATGATGACCTGAGCAGAAACGAAGAGCTGCAAGCTTAACAACTGAGCACACAGGCGCCCCTCCATTGTGTTTCTTAATTATGGTGAGAAAAGGTTTAGTTAATTAACTTACCTGTTTCTCCAAAGGATATAATCTACTAAAAATCTATATGATCTATATAATCTATTAAATTGAGTATTTAAACTGTGGGGTTATTTGAAACCATGGCAAATAAGAGAGTGAAAACAGTTCTTCCCATTAAGCAAAATTCTGTCATATCCAAGTCCCCCAAAAAGATGGCATTTTTCTATCTATAGAAGATGTCATGAATATACCCAAGAGAATTATCTATAACTATAATGTTCTTTAAATTTTTTGAAGTCCAACAAATACTATATTTTGCCAAAGGTAAATTATAATTTTACATCATCTAGTCACAGTTTAAGAGGTTAAATTTTGGGGCCTTATATAAATTAATCATTATGGAATCTTTAGAGGACATCTAATGTGTGAATGAAGGGCTGAAGCCATTCTATTAAGCGCTTCTTTAAATTTTAGTTAAACCTCAGTCAGAGCATTATTTTCCCTTACTAATTTGCTAGTAATTATGCAACTTCAGAGTGACAACTGTTGAATTATAGGAGTGGTAGCATCATCAGACAGTCTAACACTTGGAAAAGAAGGTTAACTATCTGAAAATTTGAGACTTATCCGAAAGCTTAAAAAAATATTTTTGTCTCAGTTTTTAAAAATATGTGCGTATTTATTTAGCTCCTTTAATGCATGTTGTTTCCAACTGAGTAAATCTATTTTCAAAACAGAGATTATTTAAGAGATTTGGCTTATTTTTCTTTTCTCGGTGAATGTGCCAAAGGTCTGTTTTCTATAAGACGTGTGTCTGTTTCAACTTACTATTTTGATTATGAGTAGTTTATTATCCAGATAGATCTTCAAAAATAGAATATTTGCTAAAGAATTCTTATGTATTTGGTTGAGTACATATTTTAGAATGATTTAGGATTTATAAATAGCCTGTAATGTAATATTGGGAACACATTAAGTATAACATATAATGCTTTAATAAAAAGGAAAGAAAAAAGATGATAATGTTCTAAGCATTTCCAATAAGGAAGTGAGTGGGTGGAACATCTTCAAATGCTGATTTGGCTTCCCTTAAAACAGTGTTAACGTCTTTATATTTAACCGACCCAGGTTCCAGCATTTACAGTACCCACTTAAGTTTGTCCAGTCTCCCAAGTTTTATTACTTTTTATGAATACTGCCTTGAGATTCTGACTTCCACACTTTGACTTCTACCTTTTTATATTAGGGGCGTGAACTTCCTGGGGGGCAGTTCTTTTATGTATGAAATTGCTCAGAGTTTCCATCTGCTTTTACTTGACTTGTGGTCTTGAAGATCATGCTTGGCCCATGGGATATTACAGTGTGCCGAGAGGATGTGGAGTTTTGTCAGCCAGTGAAATATGTCTGTTTTTTTTTTTTTCTTTTTCTTTTTTCTTCAGCAGCTTTCATACACTCCTCATCCTGTGTGGTCCTCACTAAACTGAATTTTTATTTAACAGAACTACTCACCCTCTTTATCATCTTCTATGACTTGGTCTTTTTTAAGGAGAAGGTGTGTGGAAGTAACATCTGAGCCAAAAAACTGTAGTGTTGGCAATAGGAAAACCTAAAACCGAAAGCTTAAAGTAGGTTATATATGAATGTGTTCAATATTCACAAATGTGTATTTTGTAATGCAGAAGAGTATCATATTTCAGATATGTACAACTGTCAAAAAAAATTCTCATGCCAACAGTAGACTCCAAGTTTTGTCTGTGATCCAAATGACTTTTTTGCTTGTTTTTAGGCACTACTGCAGTCTTCAGTTAAGCAACAAGTAGAAGCTATTGAAAAACAGTACATTTCTGCAATTGAGAAACAAGCACACAAGTGTGAAGAGTTGTTAAATACTCAGGTAATAAAATTGCGCATCCATTATGTATTTATACTTTTCTTCTGACTCTCCTCCCCTGAGAGCTCTATAACTGTTTATTCAGTTTCGTGCCATTTACTTTCCTCGGTGTATTTTGGAGGAAAAAAATATGCTTATGTAAACTTAATGTTAAAGTTTGGGAATTTTATGAAAGACTAAAAATAGAGCTAAAGGCCTAAAATATGTGGCTCTCCCACAAATTAATGATAATTCTTATGTTAATTTCTGAGTTTAAATATTATTCAACAAATGACAGAGCAAAGAGATGACTATGAATGTATTATGGCATGTGAAATGATTTTTAGGAGTATAAGATTTATAAATAATATTTGAATTTTGAAAGGCACTTATTCATGTTTGAATGTAGGCATTGGTCACTATTTGGAATTTTTCACTGAATTTTTTGTTTCTTTTCTTGATTTAATGTTAAAGACATGATTAGCTGATTTACACTGAACAATCAATTGAAGAGCACTTATGGAGGTGTCATAGTATAAGTAATATATTCAAGAAGTTCCCAACAACACTTTTAAATAACATAAAATTTGGTAGGTGAAAATAAAACCAGCTTTATTTAACAGAACTCTCTTATATCATGGGAAGAAAATATACTAAGAATTTGGAAAACAAAGTTAGAGGTAGAATTTAAATGGAGACTTAATAAATATGCCACCCCATCACCGAGATTGGAGTCAATTGTATTAAATTTTTTCAGTGTTATTTTAATAAATGGCTTGAAAGAGGAAATACACAGGGAATTTTATAAATTTAATATAACAGTTATATTCTTTTGGGTGGTGAAATACCAGGTCATCAGTAGTATGAAGTATATGACTTTATAAATGTACAGAAAAATCACAGTGATGAATTAAGGTCACAGAACTGTGAACAGCAGAAAGCATGTATTAGCCAAGGGAGGCCAGGTTATACCCTAAATTCTCTGGCTTCAGACAGCAAAGATTTATATCTTATACATTCTGTATATACACTGAGGATTGTCTTGGGGCTTGGTCCCAGGTCATTCTCACACTAGGAACTGGCCTGATAGTGTAGTTCCTATGTGGAACATTACCTGTGATCATTGCAGAGTGAAAAAGAGCCCAGTCAAATTTTCTAAGAGTAATTCAATGTTCTGGACTGGAAATGACACTTCTACTCTCAATTTATATCCATACTGCTTCACCTCATCATAATGGGGCCAGGTAGTGAGATCCTACTATGAATCTGAAAGGGAGTGAGCAGGAAATATTTGGTAAGCAGCATTAGTCACAGCACGTTTGGCTCTTATGGTTGCCAAATATTCCCAATCTCCATCTTACAAGCAAATTTACTCAACTGTCTCCTTGGGAGAAAATCCAAAAGTTCTGACCAGCTATGGCCACAAGCTCAAAAGTCCAGGATCTTTAGATGATAGGTAGGGAATGACGTACCACACACAGTCTCTACATTATCAGGTCCAGATATATAGTCCCCTTTGACCTAAAGAATTAGAAACTAAAATATGTAAACAATGAATCGTGGAACACTACATCAAAAACTGATGATGTACTGTATGGTGACTAACATAATAAAAAAAATTATAAAAAAATAGAAACTAAAATATGTGTTGTTTACCTTCAGCGTATTTGGTATACAGTGGCAAGATAAAGCTATTTACTATAAATACTCTCTGTAGGAAGGATGAAGAATCAGAGATGCACAGCTATCATTAGTATGTAGCAATTCTAAAATTTCAATGGACAAGATTAAATAAGATCTCTCCTATGGGAATAGGATTGATCTTCGACCATGATTCTCTGTATAGGGTTTAGGCACAGGGTTTCTAGTCCATTCTTTATGATTGTATAGATTTTAAATTTTTCAATAACTTTGTTGGCTGTATCTGAGTATTAGTGATTATACCATTTCTCAGCTTGCTTTTTGACTGGAGAAAATTGGGAGACATGGGTCATTTTATTTTATTTTATTTTATTTATGAAATCAAAGGACAATTTTTTATTTAAAAAAAATAGCCTGGAATCCTGTGGGGCTGCAGCCAGTATACTTTTTTTTTTTTATGTTATGTTAATCACCATACATTGCATCATTAGTTTTTGATATAGTGTTCCATGATTCATTGTTTGCGTATAACACCCAGTGCTCCATTCAGTACGTGCCCTCTTTAATACCCATCACCAGGCTGACCCATCCCCCCCACCTCCCTCCCCTCTAGAACCCTCAGTTTGTTTCTCAGAGTCCATAATCTCTCATGGTTCGGGGAGACATGGGTCATTTTAGATAGCAAATAGTGACATGTCAGGGTAATGGTTCTTTTGGCTCCTTATCTGTCTGATTACAATCAGCTCCATTTGTCAAAGGCAAACCCACAGTTATTTTAGAGACCTATTGCCTACATTTAATATGTTTATATGTTTTTCACCCCTATACTTGCCTGTTTGTGTCATTCTCTTTTTTTCTGATTAAAAATAACTACATTTATCAAACCTGGGTTGAAGAAATTCCAATGGTATCTTTTCTCCAAACCATTTGTTCCAAGTGAAAGTGTATACAGGACAGTCACAGCCTTATTGGGTCTGTGCTTGGAGACACTGATCGATTGAATCTTCAACAGTGGGTGTGGCTAACATACACTTGGTTTAATACTTGCTGTAAGGTTGAATTTAGTTGGTCTTTGTTGCTCAAAGACCCTCTCAATTATTTCTTTTAGAAGTTGAGGTTGAGAAGGTGGTTATTCCTGCAAGTCCGCAAATTTCTGAACTTTTTCTTTACCTGTAATTCAATTCTTGTGAATTGTCTTTTCTTGTGAATTCATTGCTGAACTTGTCTTTTTCTTACAATGCCTTGTCAAAAATAGCCAGTAGCAGAGCTAATAAATGAATTCAGCACAGTAGTAGGCTAAAAGATTAACACACAAAAATCAGTTGTGTTTCTATACACCTTTAATGAATATTCAAAAAAGAAATTAAGAGAACAATTCAGTTTACAATAGCATCTTAAAGAATAATATATCTAGCAGTAAATTTAACCAAGGAGGTGAGAGACTTGTCCACCAAAAACTACAAAACAGGATTGAAAGAAATTAAAAATAACCTAAGTAAGTAGAAGGACATCCCGTGTTCATCGATTGGAAACATTGGGTGAGGAGCACTCCAAGACTACTGCAGGACATATAGAGGATCAGAAGTAGTTCAGTATGATGAAATGCTATTTAAAAACTAAACACTAAAAGGGTATATGATTACTAGGTAAAATCACATAGAGTGTAGAAATGGTGATCCCACACTTGTTTCTCTAATCATATTTCATTGGATGCCATTTGAAATTTGAAGTTAGTAAATTTAATTTAACAAAAATAATACTGGATGGTTCCTTAGAAATAATTTAGTTTAGCCGTTGTATGTGTGTGTGCGTGCACGTACATGCATACCTTTCTCTCTCTCTCTCTCTCTCTTTTTCAAATTAAGAATTTAAGGGAAAAGCAAGTAAACACACATTCAGAGTAATTACAAGCAGGTGCTCTGGAATGTGACTGCCTGCCTTTGTCACTTAACTGTGTTACTATGGAATGTCCTTAGCCTCTCTGTGCCTCATTTTTCTCATCTTTAGAATGTATACACAAGTAATTCCTACCTCATAAGATTGTTAGGAGTATTATATGACATCAGATTTGCATAGTGCTTAGAATAGAACCTGGCACATTCTAAGTGTTCAGTGGATATGGACTGAATTATTATCATCTTTGTTATTCTTGGTCACAATATTCTTGGTCAAGGTACGACTACTCCCTTGTCTAGTATTTGAATGCTAGGCCAACCTTTTGTCCCTTCCTCTCTTGCTTATTTAATGAGGGCCTTTTATATGACTGACATTCTGCTGGATTATATGAATGTAATATGAGCAGGACACAGTCCTTCTATTAATATTAAGCAGGTAGAAACCAACGATCTGATTGTAAAACTGTGGTAAGTTATGATGAAATAAATGTTATATTAAAGGGGTATGTAATTCCTTCATATTAGGTGAGGGACTACTTATTGGACTAATGATGAGATCTTTCAGGGTTCATGGGTCTGAGTGAGGTTGGAACTGAGAATTTTGCCTGAGACAGGTAGATGGAATAGCATATTCACAATCCATTAAATGAGAGAGTATAACGTAAATGTTTGACAAGGAAGGGTGAGGCTATTTGAGACTGTGAAATGAAACTTTATTTTATGCCATAAAAAGGATAATAAAGGACCTTGTCTGTCACGTTATCTGACAGGAAATTGGGAGCTGTTAAAAGACATTAACTAGAGAAGTGATTTGTTCAGATTTGCGTTTTAGAAATATTACTCTGGTAAAGTTTAAAAAACACTTGATGGGAGACAGTATTAGAAGCACATAAATCAGTTAAACAGCTATTACAGTTACCTAGTGAGAATGGTGGTGGCCTAGACTAAGGTGGGTGTGTGGGAAAGAGAGATTTTGACGGTTTTGAGTCATATTAAGGGAACAGAAACCAGAGAATTTGTGGGAATAAAAGAGAGGAAGTAAATGTCGATTGATAAAGGATATATTTGCACATACACAAACACACACATTTTATATACATAAATATGTATTTATATACATGAATATATTTTTGTGGATGGTGACCAGATCTTTGGTTTTGGCAGTTCACTGAAATAGGAAACTTAAGACCTGCAACATGGTTAGGGTTGAAAATTTTGTGTTTTGGACATATTGAGCTTGTAATGCCTGTGGAATATTCAAGATCAGAGTACATAGGAGAGTTGAATACAAAGTTTGGAACTATGAGAAATCTGCTAAGGGATGAATTTGGAAGTCATAAGTATATAGAAGGTCAGTGAAAGTATGTCTGTGGATGAGACCAGAGACTGTATAGAATGAGAAAATAATTCCACCTAGGGTCCTGAGGGACCTCATTATATAATGGATAGGCTAAGGGAGTTTATGAAGGAAACTATAAACTGGCAAGAGAAAAAGGAATAAACCAAATGCCTACTATACCTAGGTCATGGGAAGAGAGAATTTTATTAAAAAGTGAGTGGTTAACATTTTCAAATAATGCAAAATAAGTAAGGTATGGATTTACAGATGACTGCTGGATAGGACAGCAAGAAAGTGTCATTTTAAAAAGAATAGTTTTGGTGGAATGGTGGATGAACAAAGTAGATAGATGAGAAAAAAAGGAGATGAAACAATAGAAACAGAAGACAAGTCTTTGGGAAGCTTATATGATGAGCATAATAGAGCAGTACTATAGGTGGAGGGAGCTATGAAGGGGAAATTTTTCCCCCTTGTATTTTGGCCTGGAAGTTGAACTCGTTTAAACACTTATGGGCAAGAGCCAATCTAGAAAGACTAAAGATTTAAAAAAGAAAAAAATTGATAGACCAAGAATCCTCATGAAAGAAGTAATGAGTGGAGTTTAATCTTTATTAGATGAGCAAGTATTTGCATGCATGCAAGTGTGAGTTTGTGCGTGTGGGTGGAGGGTTGTATATGTGCATAGAAATAAATATAATTTTAAATATTATTCATACTTTTGAATTGTAACATTCATGAATTTTATTTCTGAGTTCCTCTCCATCAGCACTTGTAAAATCCAAATTTCTGTGAAGGATATGTACAATATACTATTTATATCTCTTAAGTGCTATTAACAGATATATATGTTGAATATTACCCAAGCACACCAAATAAGCTATATCTGTATTATTGCTTTGTCCTTAAGCTTTTAAAAAAAGAAAACTGAGTTTGTCTTTTTCCTGCAATGACTTGTCAAAAATGTCAGAAAGTGACCAACACATGTTTTTAACATATTATCTTCCAGTGTTTTCCCTTAGAACTATAAGAACTCATTTGAATTGAGTACAGAATGTAAATGCCACGAGAGTTATGTGTTTATTCTTTATTTTGCTATATCCTCAAAACCTATCAACTTTTTGGTATATGCTCTGAGTATAGTAAAATAGGCTTGTTATTGAGAAATGTATACATCCATATATCCACTGTCACAATCAAGATATAGAACATTTCCATCAACCCAAGAAATTCTCTCATGTCCTTTTACAGTCATCCTCCCCTTAATAGCCCTAGCCCCAGGCAACCACAGATCTGCATTTTGTCACTATTGATTAGCTAGCTTTTATAATTTCATATAAAATGAAGTAAACTGAATTTTTTGATATCTACCTCCTTTGGTTCAGCATGTTTTTTGAGATCATGTGGTTACCTGTATTAGTAATCTATACATTTTGATTGCTATGAGTAGTATTCTGTTGTATGGATATACAACATTTTGTTTATCCATTCACTTATTCCTGGACACTTAGATTGCTTAATGTTTGGGGCTGCTGTAAATATTTACATAAAAACCTGTGTGGGAACATACGTTTTTATTATTATTTATTAGGATCATATGGTAAGTGTTTAACTTTATAACCAACTTCCAAACTGTTTTCCAGAGTTTTTTGACATTTTATATTCTCATTATAATGTATGAGAGTGCTCTTTGATTTGAAGCCTATCAGCACTTGGTATTGTCAGTGTTTTTCATTTTAGCCTTTTGTTTTCTTTTGAATGGGGAATGGCATCTCATCTCACTGCATTTATCTGAATAACGGTGATGATAAGCATCTTTTCATGTACTTACTTACCATTTGTGTATTTTCTTTTGTGACGTGTATAGGGTTTTTTTTTTGTATGTTTCAATCTTTCACTCATTTTATTTTGTTGTCTGTCTTCATAATTTTAGTTGTTTTTTATAAATTCTAGATATAAGTTCTTTGCCATAATATGCATTATGAATATTTTCTGTTTCTGGTTTCCTTTTCACTTTCTTGATGGTATCCTTAGATGAATAAAACTGTTTAATTTTGATGAATTCAAAGTTATCATTTTTTCTTACAGGTCATACTTCTGTTGTTGTATCAAATCTTTGCCTAACCATAAGTCGCAATGATTTTCTCCTATATTTTCATTAAGAAGTTTTATATATTTTCTTAGGTTATGTATGTAATCCATTTTTTAATTTGCTTGGGGATGTAATGAGATAGTCAAAGTTTCTCCCCGCTTCCAGTGACCTCCAATATGAATATCCATTGATTTCAGGACCATTTTTTTTTTTTAACAGAAGTATCTTCTCCTTCAAAAATTTCTAGAACTCATATAGGAATTCAGGAGAGTGGCAGGATATAAAATCAATGCACAGAAATCGGTTGCATTTCTATATGGTAACAATGAGACAGAAGAAAGAGGAATTAAGGAGTCAATCCCATTTACAGTTGCACCCAAAACCATAAGATACCTAGGAATAAACCTAACGAAAGAAGCAAAGGATCTGTACTCAGAAAACTATAGAACACTTATGAAAGAAATTGAGAAAGACACAAAGAAATGGAAAAATTTTCCATGCTTATGGATTGAAGAACAAATATTGTTAAAATGTCTATGCTACTTAGAGCAATCTACACATTCAATGCAATCCCTACCAAAATACCATCAGTTTTTTTTCACAAAGCTGGAACAATCCATCCTAAAATTTGTATGGAACCAGAAAGGACCCGGAGTAGACAAAGGAATATTGAAAATAAAACCCAAAGGTGGAGGCATCACAATGCCTGACTTCAAGCTCTATTACAAAGATGTAATCATCAAGACAGTATGGTACTGGCACAAAAACAGATACATAGATCAATGGAACAGAATAGAGAACCCAGAAATGGACCCTCAACTCTATGGTCAACTAATCTTCAACAAAGCAAGAAAGAATATCCAGTGGAAAAAAGACAGTCTTTTCGACAAATAGTGTTAGGACAGTTGGACAGCCACACGCAGAAGAATGAAGCTGGACCATTTCCTTACACCTACACAAAAATAGACTCAAAATGGATGAGAGACCTAAATGTGAGACAGGAATCCTTCAAAATCCTAGAGGAGAACACAGGCAGCAACCTCTTTGACCTTGGCTGCAGGAACTTCTGGCTAGACGCGTCTCCAAAGGCAAGGGAAGCAAAGGCAAAAATGAACTCTGGGGATTTCATCAAGATAAAAAGCTTTTGCACAGCAAAGTAAACAGTCAACAAAACCAAAAGACAACTGACAGAATGGGAGAAGATATTTACAAATGACATATCAGATAAAGGGCTAGTATCCAAAATCTATAAAAAACTTATCAAACTTAACACCCAAAGAACAAATAATCCAATCAAGAAATGGGCAGAAGACATGAACAGACATTTTTCCAAAGAAGACATGCACATGGCCAACAGGCACATGAAAGCAATGCTCAATATCACTTGGCATCAGGGAAAGACAAATCAAAACCACAATGAGATACCACCTCACACCAATCAGAATGGCTAAAATTAACAAGTTAGGAAATGACAAGATGTTGGCAAAGATGTGGAGAAAGGGGAACTGTCTTATACTGTTGGTGGGAATGCAAGCTGGTGCAGCCATTTTGGAAAACAGTATGGAGGTTCCTCAAAAAGTTGAAAGTAGAGCTACCCTACAACCCAGCAATTGCACTACTGGGTATTTACCCCAAAGATGCAAATGTAGTGATCCAAAGGGGCATCTGCATCCCAGTGTTCATAGCAGCAATGTCGACAATAGCCAAACTATGGAAAGAGCCCAGATGTCCATCAACAGAAGAATGGATAAAAAAGATGTGATATATATATATATATAATGGAATATTACGTAGCCATCAAAAAATGAAGTCTTGCCATTTGCAAAGATGTGGATGGAACTAGACGGTATTATGCTAAGCAAAATAAATTATTCAGAGAAAGACAGTTATCATATGATCTCACTCATATGTGGAATTTAAGAAACAAAAGAGACGCTCATAGGGGAAGAGAGGAAAAAATAAAACGAAACCAGAGAGGGAGAAAAACCTTAAGAGACTCTTAGTTCTAGGAAACTATGGAGGGTTGCTGGAGGGGAGGAAGGTGGGGGGACAGGGTAACTGGGTGATAGACAGTAAGGAGACACGTGAGGTAATGAGCACTGGGTTTTATATAAGACTGATGAATCACTGACCTCTACCTCTGAAACCAGTAATATATTGTATGTTAATTAATTCAATTTAAATTTAAAAATGGGAAAAAAAAGTATCTTCTCCTTCATTGTATTACCCTACCATCTCTGGAGAAAATCATTTGATCATATGAATGCAGATTTCTGGACTCTTAATTTTGTTCTATTGACCTGGTATTTTTCAACCTTGGCAATATTGACAGTTGGAGTTGAATAATTCTGTTATGGAGGGCTGTCTTGTGCACTGCAGGATATTTGGCAACCTCCTTCATTCCCACTCCATAGGTGCCAGTAGCATGCACTTCAGTGTGATAACCAGAAATGTCTCCAGATACTGCTAGATGGCCCCTGGGAGAATGGGGTATTAGTAAATCAACCTTGGATGAAAACCACTGCTGTGATCTAGTTTTCTATCTGTACACCAATACCATACTGTCCTGATTAGTATAGCTTAATAGTAAGTCTTAAAATCATGTGCTTAAAAACTTCAACTTTATTCTTGAAAATTGTTTGGCTAGTCTAGGTAATGTGCGTTTTCTTATGCATTTTATACTCAGCTTGTCAGTTTCCATAAGAAAAAAAAAAGCCTGTTTCTGTTTTGATTGGGATTGCATAGTCTATAGGTAAATTTAGAAAAAATTACCATCTTACCAGTATTGGATCTTCTATAGGCCCAGGCATATTTTGTTAAATTTATTTGTAGGTATTTCATTTTTAGAATGTTATTGTAAATGGAATATTAAAATTATTCTTTCAGATTTTGTATATTGGCTTTCATCCTGAGATCTTGGTAAATTCACTTTTTAAATGTGTAAATTTTTTTGTTAGTTTCCTAGGATTTTTCTCTGTACCTTATAATGTCATCTGGGAATTATTCAGTATTCCATATTATTCAGAATTATACTTTGTTTGCAATTTCTGTGTCTTTTTCTTTTTTCTTGCTATTTCACTGCTAAACCCTCCAGTATAACATTTAATATATGTGGTCAGTCAGCATCTTGACTTATTCCTTATCTTGGGGAGAAAGAATTCAGTCTTTTATTCTTAAGTGTAATGTTAATTATAGGTTTTCCATTGATGCTGTTCGTTGAGGAAGTTATCTTTTATTACTATTTTTCTGAGAGTTTAAATCATGACTCAGTGTTTGGTTAATTTGTTTTTCTGTATCTATTGACACAGTCATGTGTTTCTTCTCTTTTATATAATTAATGTTATAATTTGATTATATGATTATATATATTATTATTCTTTTAGTGTCTGTAAGATTTATAGTGATGTTCCCTCTTCCTTTCCTCATAGTGGGTATTTAAATCAAGTGGTTTAGATTTATTTGTTAATCTTTTTTTTTTAAAGATTTATTCATTTATTTATTTGACAGAGAGAGAGAGAGACAGCAAGAGAGGGAACACAAGCAGGGGGAGTGGGAGAGGGAGAAGCAGGCTTCCCATTGAGCAAGGAGCCTGATGCGGGGCTCGATCCCAGGACCCTGGGATCATGATTATATTATATAATATAATACAATCATGACCCGAGCTGAAGGCAGACGCTTAACGACTGAGCCACCCAGGTGCCCCGTTAATCTTTTTTAAGAAGCAGTTTTTGGTTCCATTAATTTTTTTCTTTGTCTTTTATTTCATTGCTTGTCTGACCTTTATTATTCCTGAGTTTAATTTTCTCTATTTTTTATAGTTCTTAAGATGAAAGTACAAATACATGATTTTAGAGCTATTGAGTTTATGCTAATGATTTGACTTCATTCTACATATTGTAATATGGCATGTTTTCATTTTCATTCTGCTTAAGATGTTCTAAAAATTTCCTTGATTTTTGTACCTATGATTGATTGATTGATTGATTTACTAACTTACTTAGTTTCATGTTTTTATTTAAATTCCAGTTATTTAAAATATAGTGTAATACTAGTTTCAGGTGGGAATTTATTGATTGGTCACTAACATACAACACCCTGTACACATTAGAAGTGTGTTGTGTTGTTTACATGTCCCATCTTTTGGGATTTTTTTTTCTGGCTTTCTTTTTTAATTGATTTCTAATTTAAAAATTTTTGTATTGAGAATATATTCTGTATTAAATCATTTATTTTCAACTTATTGAGAAATTTAGTAGCTTAACATATATTCTACCTTTATGTATATACTGTGTGCACTTGAAAAGAATGTGTATTCCACTGTGGTTGGGTGGAACGTTCTATAAATGTCAAATTAGGTCATTATGGTTGATAACGTTTTCCAGTTCTTCAAAATTCAATGATTGTATTATCTTCCTTCAGTTACTGAGAAAGGAGTGTTGATCTCTCTAATTGACTTGTCTTTTCTTTCAATTCTGTCAGTTTTTTCTTCATGTATTTTGGTACTTTGTTGTTGAATGCATATGGATTTGTAGTTGTTATATCCTCCTATTGTATTGCTTATCTTAATGTCTATTTTGTACTATATTAACAATTAATTTAACTGTTATGCTTACTATTTATATGGTTTTTCATTTGGAAATTCTTTTACTTTAAAATTACTTGTGTCTTTGAATTCTGATGTCTTTGTTAGCAGCATATAATTAGATCTTACTTTTTATCCAGTCTCATACTCTCTACCCTTTGATTGGAGTGTTTAATCCATTCAATTTAAGGTAACTCTTGATATGCCTGGATTTAGATCTGCCATTTTGCCATTGTTTTCTACTAGTTTGTCTTACTTGGTTTTGGTCCTTTGTTCCTTTTTCATTCCTATCTTTTAGTATACCATTTTAAATTTTGCTGTTGTTCTGTGTTTATACAGTATGGAGCAATAATTGGTATATAATAACCTTTATGTATTTAAACTGTGTATTCTAATAAGTTTTAGCATATGTAAAACTCATGAAACCATCAACACAGTCAAGATAATGAACAAGGCTAGCACTCTTAGCAGTCTCCTTGTGTCTCACTGTAATGTTTTCCTCCTCCCTGTCCTCATCATCCTTTTCCATTTCCAGAAAAGTCACTGATAGATTAACTGTATAGTATATATTTTCTAGAATTTTTATTTAAAGAAATTATGCAATATGTACTTTTTTTGCTTGTCTTGCAGCATACTTATATTAAGATTTATTCATCTTGTCCCATGTATGAATACAGTTTGTCCCTTTTTATTTTTGAGTGGTATTCTGTTTTGTGATTATACCACAGTTTAAACATTTATCTTTTTTTCTTTTTTTTAAGATTTGGTTTTTACTTATTTGACAGAGAGAGAGAGAGCACAAGCAGGGGGAGCGGCAGGCAGAGGGAGAGGGAGAAGCAGGGAGAAGGGAAAGCAGGCTCCCTGCTGAGCAAGGAGCCTGATGCGGGGCTCCATCTCAGGACCCTGGGATCATGACCTGAGCCAAAGGCAGATGCTTAACTGAGCCAGCCAGCTGCCCCTAAGCATTTATCTTTTGATGGGTATTTTCGTTGTATCCAGTGTTTGGCTGTTACAAATAATGCTGCTATGAGCATTTGTGTACAGGTTTTTATATAGACCTATGCTGTTATTTCTCATGGATAAATACCCAGCAGTGAATGGCTGGGTATGATAAGTGTATGTTCAACTTCATTTGTGGTAATGGTTTACATTATACATTTGGTGAAGTGTCTTTTAAAATCTGTTCCCAGTTTGTTGTTATTGTTTTCTTATGGTTGAGTTTTGAGAGTTCTTTACATGTTTTGAATATATATATCCTCCTTCAGATATGTGATGTGCAAATGTATTATCACAGTCTATAGCTTGTCTTTTCTTTTTCCTAATGTATTTCCACAAGTAGAAGTTTTAAATTTATATGAAGTCCAACTTGTCAATTTTTTTCCCATGGATCACTTTTTTGGTGCCCTAGCCTAATCCAAAGTCAAAGAGATTTTCTTCTATGTTTTATTTCAAAAGTTTTAGTTTATAATTTCAATTTTCCAAATTACCCAGTTGGTTTTTATATATGGTTCTTTTTTTTTTTTAACATATGGATACCCAAGCATTACAGTCTTAATTGCTGAAAAGACTATTCTTTCACAAGTGAATTTTCTTTGTACATTATTAAAAATCAATCATATATGTGTGTATTTATTACTTAATGCTTTATTGGTTCCATTTATTTGTCTCTCAACTTCTATACTACTAGTCTTGAAATCAGATAGCATAAGTCTTCCAATATTATTGTTGTAACTTACATTTCAAAGTTGTTTTGGCTCTTCTTGGTCCTTTGCATTTTCACATAAACCTTATAATCAGCCTGTCAATTTCTACAACAAAGCATGCTGGGATGTTATGAGCTGTGTTTATTCATATCAGTTCTGACACGAAATGTGTGGATTTTAACATCAAGCAATTCTGCAGTTCTCTACATGGCTGTTGTATAAGTTAACTTAATTCTGACACTACCCAGACTTAGTGCAGACCTCACAGGTTAAGGACTTAGTCCCCTAAGACTACCCCCCACTTCAGATGCCAGTTGCCAGTTCTGCGCCTCCTGTATCCCTGACCAATTGGCTATGAATCATTCCCCCTCTCAGGCCAGTCACAAATCCCTATACCTCCTGTATTTCTGATCAAATGACTAGAAATTGAGGGTTTCCACAATCCCTTCCTGAGGTTTGATAATTTGCTAGAACAGCTCACAGAACTCAGGAATGTGCTTTATTTACTATTAACAATTTATTATAAGGATGCAGCTCGGGAACAGCCAAACAGAAGAGATGCATAAGGCAAGATATGGGGGAGAGTGAGGGTATTGTGGAGCTTCTGTGCTGTCTCCAGGTGTGTCACTCTTCCAGCACACTCACCCAGCTCACCAACCTAGATACTGTCTAAATACTGTTGTTCAGGGGTTTTAAGGAGGTTTCATCACATAGACATGATTGATTAAATCATTGGCTATTAGTGATTGACTCAATCTCCAGCCCCTCCCCTCTCCATAATGGGTGAAGAAGCCGGTAAGGCTGTATGATCCAACCCTCTAATCACAGGGTTGGTTTCTCTGACAATTGGCTCCATTCTCAAGCTACCTTGGGGCCCACCTAGAGTCTCCTCATTAACATAAACTCAGGTGTAGCTGAAGGGGCTTGCTGTGAATAACAAAAGATGCTCCTTTACTTCTATCACTGAGAAAATTACAAGGGTTTTAGAAGTTCTGTGCTAGGAAATGGGGATGAAGACCAAATATGTATTTCTTACTCTATCACAGATGTTCCTGGGGATTGTGTTGAATCTAGTTACGTGTAATTGACAACTTTACAATATTATCTTCTTACCTAAGAACATGGTTTATTTCTCCACTTATTTAAGTCTTTTTAAATTTCCCTCAGCAATGTTTAAAAATTTTCACTGTTCAGATCTAGCACATCTTTTGTCAAATTTATTGCAAAATATTTCTTTCTTTTTCCTTTTTTCTTTTTTTTAAATATGCTCCACGCCCAGCTTGGAGTCCAATGCTGGGGGCTTGAATTCAAAACCCTAAGATCAAGACCTGAGCTGAGATCAAGAGTTGGACACTTAACCAACTGAGCCACCCAGGCACCCTGCATTTCTTATTTTTTTAAAGCTACTTTGACTTTTATAATTTTTTCAACTTCAGTTATCTAGTGCCTGTTGCTGGTGGAAAGAAATACAATCGGTCTTGTATTCTGTGATGTTGCTAAAATCACTTATTAGTTTTAACACCTTTTTTTGGTAGAGTCCATACAATTTTCTACATAGATGATTATGTAGTCTGAGAATAAAGATATTGTTGCATCTTTCTTTTAATTTGATGTCTTTTATGTTTCTTAACTTATTGTGCTGGTTAAACCTCTAGTACGATATTGAAGTGGAAGGATACCTTTGCCTTTTGCTTGACCATGGGAAGAAAGCATTTAGTCTTTCGTCCTTAACTATAACGTTAGCTATATATATCCACATGAAAGCTCTATTAGGTCAAGTATTTTTCTTTCTACTCCTAGTTTTTATTCTGGGAATAGATGTTGGATTTTGATTAAAAAAATGTACACACACACACACACACATACATATATGTGTGTATGTGTACTTTCTCATACCATTCTCTTAATATCTTAATAATCTCTTACTATCCTTTAATACCTGTAGAAACTTTAGTGGTGTGTCTTATCTCATTCCAAATATCAGTAATCTGTGTCATCGTTCTCTTTTCCTTATTAGTTTTGTAGAGATTTATCAATTTTTTGAATCTTTTCAAAGAACCAGGTTTTGGTTTCATTGATTTTATTCTTTGTGTTTTTGTTTTTTTCTTATTTCTATATCACTGAATTATACTCTGACCTTGATTATTTTATTTCTTTAGTTTAATTGGCTTTCAATTTGCACTTATTCTAGTGTCTTAAAACCAGAAGCTTAGGCCACTGATTGAAACTTTTATTTTTAAACATAGGCATTTGGTGATGTATTTCTTTCCTTAAGTACTACTCTAGGTACTTGTGTCACTTTTTTTTTTTTTTTTTTTTAAGAGAGAGTGAATGGGGGGAGGGGCAGGGGCAGAGGGAGAGAGAGGAAAGAGAGAATCTTAAGCAGGGCCCAACATGGGGTTGAGTCTCACAACCCTGAAATCATGAACTGAGCTGAAATCAAGAGTGGGTTGCTTAACCTACTGAGGCACACAGGCGCCCCTTCTCACATTTTCAAATGTCATGTTTTCATTTTCAGTGAGTTAAAAGTACTTTTAATTTTTCTTTTGATTTCTTCTTTTTTCCTTGGGTTATTTAGAAGTGTGTTATTTAGTGTTGAAATATTTGTGGTTTTTCCACATGTATTTCTTTTATTGATTTCTAATCTTATTCTAATGTGGACAGAGAATATATTTCATATATGTTCTTTTTTTTGAGGTTTGTTTTATGGCCAGGATATGCTCTGTCTTGGTAAATGTTCCTTATCTACTTGAAAAGAATGTACATTCTGGGCGCCTGGGTGGCTCAGTTGGTTAAGCGACTGCCTTCAGCTCAGGTCATGATCCTGGAGTCCCGGGATCGAGTCCCACATCGGGCTCCCTGCTCAGCAGGAGTCTGCTTCTCCCTCTGACCCTCTTCCCTCTCGTGCTCTCTATCTCTCATTCTCTCTCTCTCAAATAAATAAATAAAATCTTTAAAAAAAAAAAAAAGAATGTACATTCTTCTGTTGGTGGAGTTTTTTTTTTTAATAAATGTCATTTAGATCAAGTTTTTCAGTTGTGTTGTTCAAGTCTTCTCTGTTATTATGGATTTTCTTTCTACTTGTCTGCCAATTAATGAGAGGCAAGTATTGAAATATCTGACTATGCTTATGGATTTGACTAGTTTCCCTTGCAGTTCTATTTTTTTCAAGAATTTTGACACACTAAACATTTTGGATTAAGTCCTCTTCATATAATTTTCCCTTTAACACTATAAAAATGCCTTTTTTCTGAAATGTTGTTTGTTATGAAATCTACTTTGTATAATATAGTTTCTCTACCTTTCTTTTGATTAATGCCAGAATAATATATTTTCCCCTATCTTTTACTTTTTTCCTTTTAATTTTTTTTATTTTTTCCCTTTATTTTTATTTTTTCCCCTTTATTTTTAACCTATTTCTGTCTTTATGTTTAAAATGAGTTTCTTGGGGTGCCTGGGTGGCTCAGTCGTTAAGCGTCTGCCTTCGGCTCAGGTCATGATTCCAAGTCCTGGGTTTGAGCCCCGCATTGGGCTCCCTGCTCGGTGGGAAGCCTGCTTCTCCCTCTCCCACTCCCACTGCTTGTATTCCCTATCTCACTGTGTCTCTCTCTGTCAAATAAATATATAAAATCTTTAAAAATAAATAAGTAAAATGGGTTTCTTGTAGAAAATATGTAGTAAGATCTTACTTCTTTTATCTAATCTAATAACCAATGCCTTTTTATTGTGTTTTTGAAACTCTGCATTTAATTTGATTTTTGAGACTTTGGTATTTAAATGTACCATCTTGCTATTTGTTTCCTCTCTGTTCCATGTTTTTGTTTCTTTTTTTTTCTTTTATGCCTACTTTTGGATTATTTTAATGATTTCATTTTATGTCCTTTGTTGATTTATCATATACAACTCTTTGTTGTGTTATTTTGTGATTAATTAGGGAAGGTTGGCATACATTTTTGAAAATGGATAGATAGCAAATATTTTAGTATCTCTGCTGAAACTATTTAACTCTACCAGTATTGTGAGAAAGCAGCCATAAACAATGTGTAAATGAATGGCCATTGCTATGTTTCAGTAAAAGTTTATTTACAAACTAAGGCTGCAGGTTAGATTTGAATTGGAGACCATAGTTTGCCAAACCTGTTGCTGTAGCAGGACAGAAACTGGCATAACTTGGAGAATTTTAGGATCTTGAGTTCTTAATTTCCTCTTTATGGTATATTTTTTCCTCAAATTTGCTTTATCAGGGAAATCCCTTGGATTCCTTGTTAATAATGTTCCCTTTCCTGCAGAGTCTGATACAGTAGTTCCAGTGGGTCAAAGGAATACATGAACATTGTGAAATTGGCAACATTTAGCTATTTATTGCCTTTATATTGCTGATCTTCAGCACCTCTTATCCTTTTTTTTTTTAAGATTTTATTTATTTGACAGAGGGAGAGACACAGCAAGAAAGGGAACACAAACAGGGGGAGTGGGAGAGGGAGAAGCAGGCTTCCCGCAGAGCAGGGGGCCTGATGTGCAGCTCAATCCCAGGACCGTGGGTTCATGACCCAAGACGAAGGCAGACGCCTAACTACTGAGCCACCCAGGCGCCCCAGCACCAAAGTTTCAGGAATGTAGAGGGAATGCAGTAGGAAATTACTCCTACTTTTTAGGTGTCTTTAACCTCCAGTCAGTTAAACGGGTAGGTTGGAAGAAAGGACATGTATTTTTGATATTTTTGTGGACTAAGAAGTCACTTCAAATGATGTCATTTATTCTTCATTAGTAGTTTGGATTAGGGCAACTGTATAATTTGTTTGTGCTTATTTTTAAAAATCTCTAGAGTTAATGGTAGTATCAAATAGGTGCTATGTAAAGATTAAGTGAAGCAAAGTTCCAGTATATAGTAATTATTCAATAACCAGTAGTTATATGGAAAAATCTTTTGATTTAGTTCCTCTGTTATTTGTGATTACAGTTATGCAAAGGATGTCCATTATCCTGAAATACAAGAAATAGTTCACTCATCCATTGTTATTTTTAAGGTTTTCTATTTGAAAGAATGTTTCATTTTTAATCTAGTTACAGTTTCTGTTAGCATTTGGTAATTGATTTTTTTGAAAACATAATTTCCATATAAATTTTGGAAATTTTCTTCTCCACCAATTTTGGGACTTCCTATATCACATTTTACTGAAATTTTTGGTAATTAAATAGAACAAACAAAAAATTTATATAATAGATAAGCATTAAAACTTAACACCTGGTTTCATAGCAGAAGAAAAATAGTTTTTTCTAATATTCTCCTAGGTTCTCTCGCTGGGGCCCAGTAAATTAAAGTGAGAAAAGACCAATTGACAGGAGATAACCGTACAAATTTAATATAATTTTACATGACATGCAAACCTTCATAAAGAAATAAAGACCCCAAGGTTAAACCTGAGTATTTTTATTTTTTTATGTTTTTTAAAAGATTTTATTTATTTGTCAGAGTACAAGCCGGGGGAGCAGCAGGCAGAGGGAGAGGTAGACTCCCCACTGAGCAAGGAGCTCCATGTGGGACTCGATCCCAGGATCCTGGGATCATGACCTGAGCCAAAGACAAGACATTTAACTGACTGAGCCACCCAGGTGTCCCAAACCTGAGCATTTTTATACTAGGTTTGATGAAGAGTAAAAAGTCATAGAAAAATATGATAGGACAAAAGGATGGGAGCTAAGGGTGGTAAACTGGGTGCAGTTTAGCAAGACCTATTCATTTGGATTCTTTTTGTCATCCATCTATCTTCAGAAATAAGGAAGCTCCCTTTTTTCAGGCTATAAGGTGGATACGTCTCATAAGAAAGTCACCACTTGCTTCAGAGGGAAAGGAGGAGGTCAGAGAATTCTTTCTGCACCTGCCATTTCTCAAATTCCTTTAGCTTAAAATACTTAGTATGTCAAGGTGCCAGAATTTGGGATAGTGTGTTCTGAACCCCATCAGTTTCATTATGACATATTTGCTTCAGATCTTTTAAATTTGGGAGAGAAAGTTACAAATAAAGTCTCAGTTTCTCTGTCATACTTCCCTTCCTCTTCCTTCTCTAAAGGACAGACATCTTACAGACTTTACCATGTTTTTACTCTTGCCTTCATGTGCCTATACTTGTTCAGTGTTTAGTTTTAGTTCTTAAATTCCCCAATATATTGTTTTTATTTATATTTTTATTGTGATGTACTCACATATTTACAGATTTTTTTGTTTAACTTTTACTGCTTTCCTCTTCTTCATGTGTTCAATTTATTTCTTTTAGTCTTTATTAATTGTGAAGTATAAACTACTAATATTTGTTTTTCTGAAAATTTTTGTTACACCATAATTTGAATATTTCAGCACTATGTAAAATTCTGTAGCAGTTGTTTTCCCTGAAGAAATTATTTCATTGTCTTTAATATGTTTCTTATGAGATGTCTAATGTTAGTTCAATTATTGATATTTTGTAGATCATCTATCTTTTTGCTTTGTTTTTAAAGCTCATTTTATCCTTGGTGTTCTAGAATTTTACTCTGATGAGCTTATAATTTATTTTTGAATTTATTTGTATACTCCTGTACAGGGATGGCAGTGATAGCTAACTACCTGCCAAAACTTGTTGCTCTTATTTTAGCATATGGCTGCCACTAACTAGCTGCTGCTCCCTGCAAGGGTCTTTTTCTTTTCCTTTGTGGGGTTGGTATAGTTCAGAAAAGCCTCTTTTTGCCTATATCCTTCCATGAAATACCTGTTGGGTAAAACCATTAATATGAAATAATCCCTTTCAGATTCAGTAGTTTAATTTATGTTATGATTTTTCTGGACAGTAAACAAAGTTCAAGTAGCTTAGTTTTCCAGCAGTGATTTGGGAGTACAGGCAATGTGTGTCACTTCCTGGCCAGGATGGTTAAGAAGTAGATGGGTTTTGCTATCTCTTTTCTCTTTTGCCTATAAGAGAAAATACTAAGATTTTTGTCAGTTGGCAGAACCACAGGTATAAGGAGATTGGGTTTGTAAATTATCACTTGGAGGGAATCTGTCATTTGAGACATATCCATGATTAAAAAAGAAAACTTACGTTGTTTTAAGTCAGCGAAAATTTTGGAATTATTTGTTGATAGCAGCTAGCATTACCTTATTACATCAAGATGCATTTGACATCATTATCTTTGAAAAACTTCTATACTGCTACTCAAATATTTTTTTAGAACCCAAACCTTATCATAGAAGTATATGTATCTAGAAATCTGCTGCAAAGTTTAAAAATAAAAATACTATCATAATAAATACCGGCAAGAAGTCAGACAGTTTGAATCCCAAGTCCTTTGTGTTTAGGACAAGATAGAAGAGTTCATTTTAGTTAAAAGTGGGTAAGATTTAAATATGAATGTATGAAAATATCCAAAAATATATATTTTTAAAAAAGTACCCAACATTTAAAGAATTGGTTTAAATTTTAAGATTAACTTTGAACTGGAATATATTTAAAATGAAAGATATTTATATTTGGGTTTAATTAAGATTAAGGAATTGAAGATTTATGCTTGGTCTCCTGCATATCACATGATTCTTTTTTTGTATGGCACCAGCATTTGCTCACACTAAGCTTTTTATTTGAGTGTTAGTGTATTACATCTCCAGATCACAGGAATGTTTTGAAATATTCCCTGCATTCATCTAGATGAAAATTGGTAATGATAGATTGTTACAAGACACCCACTCTCATTCTGCTTGGGCAGAGCAGAAAAATACTGTGGTCTTGGCACCTGTAGGGGAGGAAAATGTTTTGCTCTACCCTTCAGGATTCTTTTGGCTGGTCTATTAATTAAATTGACATAAAACAGATTACAGGAGAAAAACAAATTTAATTATATGTATACAGGAGCCCCATAAGAATATGAAACCGACAGGCAGTCAGGCTTATATGCCATCCTGAGCCAAGGAGAAGAAGGTAGGAGTCTGAGATTTCAAAGGGCAGGAACATAATTCGCAGGAAGATGAACAAGGAAAACAAATGTTTGTCATGCTTTACAGATACAGTGGGACACAGAGAGAAGTTTGCTCTCCAGGCCCTGCCAAGCTCCCCCCTCCTCAGTTTATTACCACACCGAGCCCATATTTTTTATAGTTATCTCTGATGTTCTTCCTGGAACAGGACCTCTATCAAATTCTTCTAAGCAGTTAAGGGGGAGGTAAAAGCTCTTCCTGAATCTTTTCAGCCTTGAATGACTTCAGCTCAAAGTGATCCATGTGCTAAAGTAGCACATTTTGGCAGGGGAGGCTTGTTCTGAACCCCTTCACATGTTAAAAATAGAAAAAAACAGAAAAATACAAGGAGGAAATAACTAAGGGCAAGAAAGTGGAAATAAAGCCAGGATCATATTGTTTAATCACATATCAGTGAGATTTTGCATGTGTGAATTCTGTAGAGACAATGAGAAAACTGTTTTCCCTTGTTTAAGGCATTAATGCTTTTGAACTGAAAACAAATCTTTTTGGTGGAGGGGGGTAGGTAATTTTCTTACTGGCCAAAGAATTTGGAAAACAATTAAATGGAGATAAACCAAGGGTTTCAGATATAATTAACTAGCATTTTGGTAATATTATAGGCTAAGATAATCAAATTATTTTTTATAGTCTACTTCAAAGTCTATCTACTTTAATCTTTTTTTCCCCCAATTAAATCTCATCTCTTGATCTCCAACTTAGGAGTCAGTTTATAATGTTAATTATTTGTTTATAAAGTTCATTTTATTTATTTATTTATTTATTTATTTATTTATTTATTTATTTAAGATTTTATTTATTTATTTGACAGAGAGAGAGGGAATACAAGCAGGGGGAGTGGGAGAGGGAGAAGCAGGCTTCCCACTGACCGGAGAATCCGATGCGGGGCTTGATCCCAGGACCCTGGGATCATGATGTGAGCTGAAGGCAGATGCTTAACGACTGAGACACCCAGGCGCCCCAACAAACTTTATTGTTAATAAGGATATATTTATGAAATCATAATATACAATATGTGAAAGGTGATTTTATATATAATATTGTGATTTTATTTTTTATCTTATTTTTTTTGAGATTTTATTTATTTGACAGAGAGAGTAGAAGAGCACTAGCAGGGGGAGAGGCAAAGGGAGAGGGAGAAGCAGGCTTCCCCACTGAGCAGGGAGCCCAATGCAGGGCTTGATCCCAGGACCCTGATCAGATCATGACCTGAGCTGAAGGCAGACGCTTAACCATCTGAGCCACCCAGGCACCCCAAAATTGTGATTTTAAGTTACCTTTTAAAAATGAAAATATTACCTTAAGAAAGCTGTATTTTTTTAAAGATTTATTTATTTTAGAGAGAAAGAACACGAGTAGGAGGGATGGGGGAGAGAGAGGGAGAGAGAATCTCAAGCAAACTCCATGGTGAGTGGGGAACCCGACTTGGGGCTTGATCTCAAAACCCTGAGATCATGACCTGAGCAAAATCAAGAGTCAGATGCTTAACCAGTTGCCCCACCGAGGCGCCCCATTGTATGTGTTTTTAAGTTTATTTTTTTAGTATAGAAAAAATTTGTTTTGAAGTTTGTCTCTCTACCTGAGGAAATTTTTGCTGAGGTCTATGTTAATATATAATGGTTGATGATTAATATGGAAGACCTGATTCAAAAAAACCAGAATAAAGTAGAAAAGAACAGTGTTGACATTACTTTCTGAAGAGTTTCATCATATTTTACAAAATAACCCTATTTTTTTTTCTGGTACTATTCACTACAAAAACTGAATATAATTATCAGGACACTTTTTGAAAATTCAGTGATCAATGTTTTGTTTTGCTTTTTTTTAAATTTGTTGGTGAGATAATTTATCATGAAGCAGGATGGCCCTTAGAACTTTATGTATTTGGATGAGGAGTTAGCACCTAAACAGCATTCACCATCCATTTCGTGCTGGAATCTTCCAAAAATCTCAGAAGGGTACTGGTCTTTATATCTAATAAACTTCTGATTAACTTTTTGTCTCCAAAGCATTATTTCTGACAGATAGGGATTATGCCCCTATCGCTATTACTATTATTGCTGCACTAGTTTGGTATGTTTAGGTAGGAGCTATTTGGGGAACTTTTTCTTTTACCAGTTGTTTCCTACACGGAAGCTTCTTATGTGTAATCAGGATATATCATTCAAGAGGATGATCACAGAGCAAATGTTAGTGAATATGGAAAGAGGGGTAGTGAGGCATAATATAGATGCAAGCATAGAACAAAGTGAGACAAAGGCCACCAAAGCAACATAACTAAATAGAGATCAAAACCAACAGGAGGCTTTCCTTGCTGATAGTGCTCTCGCAAACATGGTGAATGTTTCCTAAAACCCCCTGGACTTTCTGCAAGGAGTGTGGCAAGCACCAACCCCACAAAGTGACACAGTACAAGAAAAGCAAAGATTTTCTTTATGCCCAGGGAGAGCACTGTTATGACAGGAAGCAGAGTGGCTGTGATGGGCAGACTAAGCCAGTTTTCTGGAAAAAGGCTAAAACTACAAAGATGTGTTGAGCCCAACTGCAGATGTAAGAGAATGCTGGCTGTTAAGTGATGCAGACATTTTGAACTGGGAAGAGATAAGAGAAAGGGCCAAGTGATCCAGTTCTTAGCTTCATATTTTGTTATATTATGAAGATAATAAAATCTGGAGGTTATGTTCACTTCATTTGGTTGCATTTGGTCTTTTAAGATGGAAATAAACTAGTGCCATCGATATAATTCCCCTTGTGGGGCAATTTATGCTTGGGAAAAAAAAAAGCCAACAGGAGAAAGAGGCAATTTTGTAGGTCTATAATCATTTATATACATAATATCACATATATAATAAATATGTATATAATCATTGATATAGTTTGGTGTTTCTGGGTACTGATGAGTATGGATAAGACATCTCTCAGCTAAACTATAGTCAGGCTCCTCTAAACTCCCTTCTCTCCTAGGTCTCAATGTTGGGCTCATCCTTGACATGCTTGCATAAGCCAGTATTTACAAGAATCCTGCTAATTCAGATTAGAGAGAATCCTCCCAACTCTTGATATCTGATCAAATTCCTTATCCCCAATCCTTATATCTAAACACCTTGACTAGCCCTTAGCAAGAATCTCCCCCTACCCTTGATGTCTCATATTAATTTTCAAATCAACCGGTCCCCTCAACCTGCATCCCTGGCTATAAATCTCTGCTTATTCTTGTATTGAAGTTGAGCAGATCTTTTTACCCTATTTCAGTAGTCTTGGCATTTATCACAATGGTCTTGAACAAAGTCTTTCTATTTTAACAAGTGTCGGAATAATTTTTTCCTTAACAGTATACACGCACACCC
Source organism: Eumetopias jubatus (assembly GCF_037043125.1). Classification (NCBI taxonomy): domain Eukaryota; kingdom Metazoa; phylum Chordata; class Mammalia; order Carnivora; family Otariidae; genus Eumetopias; species Eumetopias jubatus. Next base: position 64,235,240 of record NW_028274814.1, read on the forward strand.
ACTTAAACCCACGTAATGTGGGTGGGCTCATCCAATCAATTGAAGGCCTTAAGAGTAAATACTACAGTTTCCCAAAAAGAAAAATTCTTCTTTAATAATGGAACACAGAAATCCTGCCTGAGTTTCCAACCTGACTGGTTGCTGCCCTAGGGATTTCCTACTTGATAGCCCCTACAGTGTAAGCCAATTCGTTAAAGTCAATGAACATCAGCCTCCCACTTCCTCACTCCCCCTTCTCGTCTCTCCTCCCACTTTCTCTTTTGCTTTCCCTTACCTCTCTCCATATATCCTACTGGTTCTGTTTCTGTAGAGAATGCAGTTTGTAAATTTTTATTTATTTACTTATCTTTGAGATTGCCATAACTTTTTAAGGATGCTGAAGTGCTTTATTGTGCTTTTCTATATATGCTCTGTGCTACTTGTCTGTTGGAATTTTGTCTAGCTATATAGTCCCTGAAAGTGCTGAAAATCTGTTTTTGCATCTATCACTCTTACTAAGTTCTATCACTTTAGAAAAGTGTTGTTTGGATATTTCAAATACTTTTCTGTAAATCATATGATCGATTGTGATTGATTGATTGATTGATGTTGATACTGAGGAATTCTGGTTGTCATCTTTACGGCGTATTTCCAAAAAATACTGTAAGTATATCAAAGTAGTCAAAGTGTAGTTTTCTCATAAATTCAAAAGTTCATCCAGTTATAATTCATCATTTTCTTGGTAATTATTTTTTATACTGTAGTTTGTATGGGTATTATATAAAAAGTAGGTATCAAAATATAGATTTTAGAAGAATTAATGACAGATATTGCCAGCTTTTTTCTTTTTACTTAATTTTATGCACAATGGTTATGAAACAATAACAACAGTAATTTTATTACTTTTGTAAGAGTTAGTGTATTATTATTAGAATCCATTTTTGTACACCATCAAGACCACTTGAGTCTCATTCTCATAAAATAGGAAAAAAGTATGCCTTGAGGCCATTTATCTGCCAGGAAAAACACATTTTTATTACCTGCTAATTATTGTCCCAAATGTATATAGTGATATGTTAGCAGATTGTGGCTAGCCATAAAATCGTTTTTCTCTTACCACATACTTCACTTTTCTTTATTCTCCACATATAGTAAATTTAAGAAAATGAATAAAGAAGGGAAATTTTAAATTGAAATTACTACACAGAAAATAAGAAATTTACCTTCTATTTCTCTTGAATGCATTCTTTGAGAGAAAAAACACATGATCATGCTCATTTAAAATAATGTAAGTAATGTTCACATTAAGAAAGCCGTGGAATAGTCCTACTCATTGTCCTACTCATTGCTTGGGGAAATATTTGTAATGATGATAAGGAGAAATTAGAACTTACTAACTTCTGTTGAATTTTTTTTTTCCTCTTAATTCCTGTGTTGTTTTGTTGTTGTTTTTGTTTTTCTTTTTACCCTCACTAATCTCTCTTATTACAAAGATGACTCTTTTTGACAGAGGACACAGTTAAAGGAGAACAGAAGCCTTAGAGTAGTGAAAAGATTGCAATTGTGTACCAGCCTCCTGGTAATATGTGTATAATTGCCTGTTTAGGTGAAATGTGATCAAGGAATTGGCAAATAGAAACAGTGAAACATTTTCTGTTCTCTTCTGAGGCATTTTAAAAGAATAATCTGAATACTGTAGACTATAAATGGATAAGTACTCTTAAATTTGAAAAAGAATATTTCACAAACTGGGAGCAAGATGGCGGAGGAGTAGGAGACCTAGATTTTGTCTGGTCTCAGGAATTCAGCTGAATAGGGATCAAACCATTCTGAACACCTACGAACGCAACAGGAGATCGAAGAAGAGAGTAGCAACAACTCTCTGAACAGAAAAGTGACCACTTTCTGGAAGGTAGGACGTGCGGAGAAGTGAATCCGAGGCGATATTCGGGAGGATAGACGGCGGGGGAGGGGGCCTCCGTCAGCCGTTTCTGGCAAGTGATAGAGCCGCGGAGCACAAAATCGGACCTTTTAGAAGTCGTTTCCGCTGAGGGACGTCGCTCCAGTGGCTAAGCAGGGGGTGGAACCCTCGCGGGACAGTGTGGTCTCAGGACCCTCGGGGTCACAGAAAGACCGGGGGTGCCTGAGTGCGGCAGAGCTCCCAGGTATCGGAGCGGGGAAGCCGGCTGCAGAGACGGAGCCGAGGCGCGGGCTCTCAGCTCGGGATTGCCATAAACTGTGATCCTCGGCCCAGCAGGGATCCAGCAGGGTCCCAGCAAGCGGCAGAGCTGGGGAGACTCCCCTTCCTCCCCGGGGAGGAGTGGCACGGGAGCGCACCGCAGGGATCTGCTGGGTTTGGAGACTCCACACGGGGCCTGGTGCCAGAGATAGAAACTCTCGGTCACAGGCCGGGTGAGCACGGAGTGCGGCGGGAGACCAGGGAGACGGGAGTGACTGCTTTTCTCTGGGGGCACACTGAGGAGCGGGGCCCCGAGTTCTCAGCTCCTCCGGGCGGAGATTAGGAGACCACCATTTTCACCCTGGTCCTCCAAAGCTGTACCGAGAGCTTGCAGGGAACAAAAGCTCCTGAGAGCAAACCTGAGCAGCTTGCTTAGCCCAGACCAACAAAGGCGGGGCACTTCCGCCTCCGGCAAAGACATTTGGGAACCACGGCAACAGGCCACTCCCCCAGAAGATCAGCACGAACAGTCAGCAAGCCAAGACCAAGTTTATGGATCAAGGAGAACGGGAGAACTCCAGCGCTAGGGGAATACTGCACATAGAATTCATGGCTTTTTTTACTATGATTCATTAGTTTTTCAAAGTTAAATTTTTAACTGTTTTTTTTATTTTTCTTTTCCCCTTTTTCAACCAACATCTTATCAATCCCTTTTTTAAAAAAATTTTTTTATTTTTCATTTTTAGAGTCATATTTTATCCCTTCATCGTAGTTAGCCTTATTTTTCGCATATATATATAAGTTGTTCTTTCTTTAAAGTTTTAAGATACAGTTTCTTCTAACAGATCAAAATATACACTAAATCACTAGTGTATGGCTTGGTTCTAGTCTCCTGCCTGATCACATTCTCTCCCCCCCCTTTTTTTTTTAAATATTCTTTTTTCAAAGAACTTCTTATCAATTCCTTTTATAAAATCTTTTATAATTTTTATCTTTACAATCATCTTCCATCCCTCCATTATATCAACCCTTATTTTGTACATGTATGTCTTTCTTCCTTTAAAATTTTAAGAGGCACTTTTTTCTAACAGACCAAAATACGCCCAAAATCGAGTGTGTGGCACTGATCTATGCACTAGCATGATCATATTTGATCATATTCTGTTTTTTTTGTATTGTTCTGTTTTTGTTTTTATCTTTTTCTTTTTGTGTGTTTTTTTTTTTTTTTCTCTTTCTTTTTTCTTTCTCTCCCTTTCTTTTCCCCTGGTTTCAGGTCTTTTCTGATTTGTATAGAGTATATTTGCTGGGGATGTTGACCTGTTAGCATTTTGTTCTCTTATTCATCTATTCTCCTCTGGACAAAATGACAAGACAAAAAAAGGCACCTCAGCAAAAAGAACAAGAGGTACTACCGTCAGCCGGAGACCTACTCAATACGGACATTAGTACGATGTCGGACCTAGAGTTCAGAATCATGACTTTAAAGATACTAGCTGGGCTTGAAAAAAGCATGGAAGTTATTAGAGAAACCCTTTCTGGAGAAATAAAAGAACTAAAATCTAACCAAGTCAAAATCAAAAAGGCTATTAATGAGGTGCAGTCAAAAATGGGGGCACTAACTGCTAGGATAAATAAGGCAGAAGACAGAATCAGCGATATAGAAGACCAAATGATGGAAAATAAAGAGGCTGAGAAAAACAGAAACAACTACAGGATCATTAGGGCAGAATTCGAGATAAGCGATACGATAAGACGAAACAGCATTAGAATAATTGGGATCCCAGAAGAAGAAGAAAGAGAGAGAGGGGCAGAGGATATATTGGAGCAAATAATAGCAGAGAACTTCCCTAATGTGAGGAAGGAAACAGGCATCAAAATCCAGGAGGCACAGAGAACCCCCTCAAAATCAATAAAAATAGGTCAACACCCCGACATCTAATAGTAAAACTTACGAGTCTCAGAGACAAAGAGAAAATCCTGAAAGCAGCTCAGGAGAAGAGATATGTAACCTACAATGGTGGAAATATTATATTGGCAACAGACCTATTCACAGAGACCTGGCAGGCCAGAAAGGACTGGCATGATATCTTCAGAGCACTAAACGAGAAAAATATGCAGCCAAGAATACTATATCCAGCTAGGCTCTCATTGAAAATTGAAAGAGAGATAAAAAGCTTCCAGGACAAACAAAACCTAAAGGAATTTGCAAACACGAAACCAGCCCTCCAAGAAATATTGAAAGGGGTCCTCTAAGCAAAGAGAGAGCCTAAAAGCAGCATAGATCAGAAAGGAACACAGACAATATACAGTAACAGTCACCTACAGGCAATACAATGGCACTAAATTCATACCTTTCAATAGTTACCCTGAATGTAAATGGGCTAAATGCCCTAATCAAAAGACACAGGCTATCAGATTGGATTAAAAAACAAGACCCATCCATATGCTGTCTGCAAGAGACTCATTTTAGACCCAAAGACACCCCCAGATTGAAAGTGAGGGGGCTGGAAAACAATTTACCATGCTAATGGACACCAAAAGAAAGCTGGGGTGGCAATCCTTATATCAGACAAATTAGATTTTAAAACAAAGACTGTAATAAGAGATGAAGAAGGACACTCTATCCTACTTAAAGGGTCTATCCAACAAGAAGATCTAACAATTGTAAATATCTATGCCCCTAACATGGGAGCAGCCAATTATATAAGGCAATTAATAACAAAAGGGAAGAAACACATTGACAACAATACGATAATAGTGGGGGACTTTAACACCCGCCTGACTGAAATGGACAGGTTATCTAAGCAAAGATCAACAAGGAAATAAAGACTTTAAATGACACACTGGACCAAATGGACTTCACAGATATATTCAGAACATTCCATCCCAAAGCAACAGAATACACATTCTTCTCTAGTGCCCATGGAACATTCTCCAGAATTGATCACATCCTAGGTCACAAATCAGGTCTCAACTGGTACCAAAAGATTGGGACATTCCCTGCATATTTTCAGACCACAATGCTTTGAAACTAGAACTCAATCACAAGAGGAAAGTCGGAAAGAACTCAAATACATGGAGGCTAAAGAGCATCCTACTAAAGAATGAATGGGTCAACCAGGAAATTAAAGAAGAATTAAAAAAATTCATGGAAACCAATGAAAATGAAAACACAACTGTTCAAAATCTTTGGGATACACCAAAGGCAGTCCTGAGAGGAAAGTATATGCCAATACAAGCCTTTCTCAAGAAACAAGAAAGGTCTCAAATACACAACCTAACCCTACACCTAGTTTTCCCTAAGGAAATCAGACTTTCCCTAAGGAGATCAGACTTTTCCCCTAAGGTCAGGAACGCGGCACGGATGTCCACTATCACCACTGCTATTCAACATAGTATTAGAAGTCCTAGCCACAGCAATCAGACAACAAAAAGGAATCAAAGGCATCCAAATCGGCAAAGAGGAAGTCAAACTCTCACTCTTTGCAGATGATATGATACTGTATGCGGAAAACCCAAAAGACTCCACCCCAAAACTGTTAGAACTCATACAGGAATTCAGTAAAGTAGCAGGATATAAAATCAATGCACAGAAATCAGTGGCATTCCTATATACCAACAACAAGACAGAAGAGAGACAAATCAAAGAGTCGATCCCATTTACAATTGCACCCAAAACCATAAGATACCTAAGAATAAATTTAACCAAAGAGGCAAAGGATCTGTACTCAGAAAACTATAAAATACTCATGAAAGAAATTGAGGAAGACACAAAGAAATGGAAAAACTTTCCATGCTCATGGATTGGAAGAACAAACATTGTGAAGATGTCAATGCTACCTAGAGCAATCTACACATTCAATGCAGTCCCCATCAAAACACCATCCACCATTTTCAAGGAAATGGAACAAATAATCCTAAAATTTTTATGGAACCAGAAGAGACCCCCAATAGCCTGAGGAATGTTGAAAAAGAAAAGCAAAGCTGGCGGCATCACAATTCCGGACTTCCAGCTCTATTACAAAGCTGTCATCATCAAGACTGTATGGTACTGGCACAAAAACAGACACATCGATCAATGGAACAGAATAGAGAGCCCAGAAATGGACCCTCAACTCTATGGTCAGCTCATCTTCGACAAAGCAGGAAAGAATGTCCAATGGAGAAAAGACAGTCTCTTCAACAAATGGTGTTGGGAAAATTGGACAGCCACATGCAGAAGAATGAAACTGGACCATTTCCTTACACCACACACAAAAATAGACTCCAAATGGTGGAAAGACCTAAACGTGAGACAGGAGTCCATCAAAATCCTAAAGGAGAACACAGGCAGCAACCTCTTCAACCTCAGCCGCAGCAACTTCTTCCTAGAAACATCGCCAAAGGCAAGGGAAGCCAGGGCAAAAATGAACTATTGGGATTTCATCAAGATAAAAAGCTTTTGCACAGCAAAAGAAACAGTCCACAAAACCAAAAGACAACCGACAGAGTGGGAGAAAATATTTGCAAATGACATATCAGATAAAGGGCTAGTATCCAAAATCTATAAAGAACTTATCAAACTCAACACCCAAAGAACAAATAATCCAATCAAGAAATGGGCAGAAGACATGAACAGACATTTTTCCAAAGAAGACATCCAAATGGACAACAGACACATGAAAAATACTCAACATCACTTGGCATCAGGGAAATCCAAATCAAAACCTCAATGAGATACCACCTCACACCCGTCAGAATGGCTAAAATTAACAAGTCAGGAAACGACAGATGTTGGCGGGGACGTGAAGAAAGGGGAACTCTCCTACACTGTTGGTGGGAACACAAGGTGGTGCAACCACTCTGGAAAACAGTATGGAGGTTCCTCAAACAGCTGAAATTAGAGCTACCGTACGATCCAGCAATTGCACTACTGGGTATTTACCACAAATTACAAATGTAGGGATCCGAAGGGGTACGTGCACCCCAGTGTTTATAGCAGTAATGTCCAGAATAGCCGAACTGTGGAAAGAGCCAAGATGTCCATCGGCAGATGAATGGATAAAGAAGATGTGGTATATATTACACAATGGAATATTATGCAGCCATCAAAAGGAATGAGCTCTTGCCATTTGCCACAATGTGGATGGAACTGGAGGGTGTTATGCTGAGTGAAATAAGTCAATCAGAGAAAGATATGTATCATACGACCTCACTGATATGAGGAATTCTTAATCTCAGGAAACAAACAGTGTTGCTGGAGTGGTGGCGGTGGGATGGATGGGGTGGCTGGGTGATAGACACTGGGGAGGGTATGTGCTATGGTGAGCACTGTGAATTGTGCAAGGCTGTTGAATCATAGATCTGTACTTCTGAAACAAATAATGCAACATATGTTAAGAAAAAAGAAAAAGAAGATAGAAGGAGGGGAAGAATGAAGGGGAGTAAGTCGGAGGGGGAGACGAACCATGAGAGACGATGGACTCTGAAAAATAAACTGAGGGTTCTAGAGGGGAGGAGGGTGGGGGATGGGTTAGCCTGGTGATGGGTATTAAAGAGGTCACATTCTGCGTGGAGCACTGGGTGTTATGCACAAACAATGAATCATGGAACACTACATCAAAAACTAATGATGTAATGTATGGTGATTAACATAGCAATAAAAAAATAAAAAAAGAAACGAATACTTCACAAACTGGTAATTATGATGATTGTTCTTGTAATGATTCCAGAATGGATTGTTAAAGAAAGAATGGTAACGTCCGGAAATGGGATTGATTTGCTAAGAACATATTGTCAGGTTAAACTTATCCTTTTGGGGGACAGATTTACTAGGCTAGTAAGGAAAGTGGGGCAGGAAAGTTTATCTAAGCTTTAATAAATTAAGTCTCTCACAAAATCAATTTATAAACAAAAGTATGAAATATATGGGGGGCACAGACTTTAGATAAATTGATTAAATGAGCATACCAAATATATAAATATCTGGATTTATATCCACTTAAAATAAAGATCTACAGTAGAATGTCACAGGGTACTATCTTCATCTTTATTCCGCTCAGTATTGTCAGTGATTTGGATGAAACTATTGAAAGCATATTTTCACATTTGATATGACATGAAATTGTATTTAAAATATTTTCAAAGGCTGAAGTTGTAGTATTTTATCCAAAGTGAAATTCAAAATAATAAATATTAGTGGCTTAAACTTAAATTTTAACTTCAGCATTTGTACAAGATTAGTAACCAAACTTAGCTATACCACATGTATTTAACATTTAGGAGTGTTATTTAACAGTAAGTTTTAAAAATAATGTAATTTTAGTCTGATGTAATTGAAGTTAGTTTTCTAAAAATCTGGGAAGAGGAGAGTCCCAGTCTAATTTGAGTTCATATTACTCCCTTTAATACTGCTTGTCATAGTTATAAAAGAATAATCTTTTATTGGAATATTGGAACATACTTAAAGGATAATGGATAAAGAGTTGACAGACATGAAGATGTATAATATGAAATACAGTTGAAAGTATTTGAAATAAATTGCCTTTTTGGAAAATTGTTATATGCACAAAGATCAGATTTATTTTGGATCATTATACAACTAGGGTCAACGTATTGAAACTAGAGAGAAACATTTTAGCCCAATATGAAAATATAAAGTTGTATTAGAGTTCACCTAATTGTGTGACATTGATATGAAATCCGGTGTATTAGACCATTTCTACCTATAAAAATGGCTATTTCATATGGTTCATCTTAATAAAAGGGATGGTGAATGAGCAGTATTCCTCAAGATAGCAAATTTTTTTCTCTAGAGTAACCTAGTCATAACATGGACAATAATTTGATGGATAGTATATCTTATCTATCTACATACATACATTGTGTGTGTGTGTGTGTGTGTGTGTGTGTGTGTGTGTGTGTGTGTGTATAATGTGGAGGGGTTTCAAGCATTGGATGAATAAAATTGTCTTTTAAATTCATTTCTGATCCCAAGATTTTGTGATTCTAGAAATTGAATTTTGCATTTACTATGCATTTGCTGAATAGGGATCCAGATAGACATGGACATGACTGTAATTGACATTGTTTTGACCTAGAATGTCTTCATTCGTCTAGATACGTAAACATCTTTTACTAAATTTAAGGAAATGTAAGAAAATATTTTAGGTAGTGGTGGGATGTTTACTCCAATGCTTAATGGGAAATTTTTTAAAAACTATTTCTGTCTTTACATTGACAACCTTTTCTTTTTAAACAAGATTTTATATCTGTAATCCAAAATCTTGGATATTTTTCTTCAGACAGATTGTTTTCCTTTAAATATCTACTCTGGATAAAATTAATGCTTTAGGTAGAATTAATTTCTTGTGAAATACTTTTTATTAACTTCCTGATAAAAGTATTGAAAGTAGTAGTAGAAATGATAGTAAAATAGTTATTGTAGAAAAGTTATCTTGAATACTGATTTCTGGCCACAAAATTTCCTTTCTTTCCTCAGAGATGTTTATATATTGTTTTAAATGATAATAATTTTAATGAAAAAAAGGAAGCATGGGGAAGATCTTTAAAAAATGGTCTTTATACTCAATCAGTTCTCTATCAAATAAGGAATTTAATAATTCAGGTTGGAAAACTATTCATTATTTTTGGTACCTGGAGATTAAAGCTCATGAATCACAAGTTTGATGTTAGATGAAGTATAGTTTTATTACCTGGACTCTTAAAGCATTCTTTCAGTGGCCAAAAGGTTATCTGAAACAAACTCTGAAATAATTTCTGCATTTAAATTCTCACCATTTGAAGTACTTACAAGGTCTGTTTCAAGAAATGGTGATTCATTAGGTATCTCAAAAGTATTTTCATAGATGCTTATGAGTTCTCCATCTCTCCTTATTGTATCTTAGCTGTTGTAAAGCCTGTAACACTTTAGGACTATCAGTCTCAATGACAGAGGAAGTAAGTAAGTAAGTGAAGTGAGGATTGAAGTTCAGATTATAAATTATCAGACTTACCACAAGTAGCTGTCCAAAAAAGCATGTACAATTACATTACAGAATATGTACATGGTCTCAACATTTTACCATATTAACTCATTTAATATTTATATTTTACTTTAGATATTACTGGAATGGAAGAAATAGACTACCTCAAACAGAATTACGTGAAGGATTTGTAGTTGTGCCCAAAACAGTAATTCTGTCCCCTCTCTTCAGAGGAGGAGGAGGACCTGGAGTAAATAGAAGTCTCTAGAGTGCCAGCAGCCTCCAGCTATTCCAGAGCAGCTTCTTCTGTTCACACTACTATGCTGTATGACCCATTTTCATTTTTCTCCCTAAAATGAGCTCCTTTACCTAGTAGCATATACTTGAGGAGTTCGGCTTCTGGTAAAAACGTATGATTTCTCAGGCCTGACTATAGGCAATTACGAAGGCTTTACCTGTCAGGTCTCACGGGAAAAAATCTACACTCCCCACACTAGACTTGGTACACAGCCAATGCATTATTAGTCTTTGGAGGGAGTTGCGTTCAAGTATTCAGATCCCCTTGGCTAGCTGCGGACTTCACATATTTGCATTTCTAGCCCAGGCACCTTCTTTCCTAGGTTTCTTTATCTTAGGTCTTGATCACCTGTCTTCTTCCAGTGCTTCTGCCTAAGCTTCCTCCTGAGGAGGAGAAACCTTAAAGCCAGTTTTACCCACTCTGACTCAGTTATTCAGTACTTTTCCACTCCTCATCCCCCATCCCCAAGGTTCTAAAAATACAGGAGACTTTGTATAGGACTCCTGAAGCAGGGAGATTACTCTTCCTCTGCTCTGATTCATGTGGCCTTCACCTTGTATGCAGTTTCTTTTTTTTCTTTTATTTATTTTTTTAAAAGATTTTATTTATTTATTTGACAGAGAGACACAGCGAGAGCAGGAACACGAGCAGGGGGAGTGGGAGAGGGAGAAGCAGGCTTCCCGCTGAGCAGGGAGCCCGACGCGGAGCTCAGTCCCAGGACCCTGGGATCATGACCTGAGCCAAAGGCAGACGCTTAATGACTGAGCCACCCAGGCGCCCCTGTGTGCAGTTTCTTGAGGAAGGGGAGTGGTCAGGGGAGGGAGGGAAGAGAGGAATCAGTACATTCTCTTATACTATCACAGTAAGTGGTTAAAACCTTCTCTGTTACTTTCAGCTGTTATCCACTGTTTTGGCTGTTGCTGCTTAATCAGCATCTCCCATACCTGAGACTCACTCTCTGCAGATCAGCTGAGTTCCCTAGGACACTATGGCCATAGTTCTCAAAATAGAGTCCTTGGGTTAGCAGCTTCAATATCTGCATCAATTGGGAGTTTGTTAGAAATGCAAGTTCTCTAGCACTACCTCAAACTACTGAATCAGAAATTCTGTTCATAGGCCATCAATCTCTAACAAATCTTCCAGGTGATTCTGATACATGCAAAAGTTTGAGAACCATTAATAATGTTCCCATTACACATTGTTTTGTGGGGCTTCATTACCATATATTAAGTCCGCATATACCTGGGTCTGTCTCTTGAGTTTTCTGTTCTTATAGATTAAACTGTTCTTTTATTCTTACATAAATACCATAGTATTTTTATACTATGTTTTATTATAATGTGATATATCTTAATATGTGGTATAGCAAATCTCTGGTTCTTGATTTTTTTTTTCTTTCTTTCAATACTTTAAATATTTCCTTCCACTCTTTTTTTTTTTAGCTTGCATTGTTTCAGAAGACAAGTCTACTGTAATTCTTATCCTTTTTCTCTTATAAATAAAGTGTTTTTTTTTCCTTCTGCCTTTTTTTAAAGATTTCCTATTTTCTTTTCTTTTTTTGTCATTTGAATATGATACAGGTAGGATGGAGTTTTCCTTTTCTTTTCTTTCTTCATTTTTTTTTTTTGTTGTATTTATAATCCTTGATGTTCTCTATGTTCTCTGGATCTCTGGTTTTGTGTTTGTCATTAATTTTAGAAAATTGGTGATTATTACTTCAAATACTTTCAAATACTTCTTCATTCTGTCTTCTCCTGTTGGTATTTCTTTTTTTTTAATTTTTTATTGTTATGTTAATCACCATACATTACATCATTAGTTTTTGAGGTAGTGTTCCATGATTCATTGTTTGTACATAACACCCAGTGCTCCACGCAGAACGTGCCCTCTTTAATACCCATCACCAGGCTAACCCAACCCCCCACCCCCCTCCCCTCGAGAACCCTCAGTTTGTTTTTCAGAGTCCATCGTCTCTAATGGTTTGTCTCCGCCTCTGACTTACTCCCTTTCATTCTTCCCCTCCTGCTATCTTCTTCTTCTTTTTTTTTCTTAACATATATTGCATTGTTTCAGAAGTACAGATCTGTGATTCAACAGTCTTGCACAATTCACAGCGCTCACCATAGCACATACCCTCCCCAATGTCTATCACCCAGCCACCCCATCCCTCCCACCCCCCACCACTCCAGCAACCCTCTCCTGTTGGTATTTCAATTACACATATGGTTATACCTTTTAAAACTGCCTCACAGTTCTTGGCTATTCTAATCTGTGTTTTTGTTTTACTTTACCTTTTTTTTTTTTCCCTCTTTACACTTTGGTCTAGAAAATTTGTATTGGCCTGTCTTCATGGTCATGATTCTTTCCTTGGTTAGGTTGAGTCTACTGATTAATCTATCAGGCATTCTTCCTTTCTGTCTTTCTGTTTCTAACAGTTCCTTTTGTTCCTAGAGTTCCCATCTGCCAATTATCCACCTATCCTTGCATGTTATCTACTTTTAAAATTAGATTCCTCAACAAATTAATAATTTTTATTTTAAATTTCCAGCCTATAAATTCCAGAGTCTCTGTCATATCTGAAAGTGGTTCCAGTGCTGTTTTTGTTCCTTTAGATCTTTTAGCTTTTTATCATGCCTTATAATTTTTTGTTAAAAGATTAACGTGTTGTATCATGTAATAGGAATTGAGGTAAATGGACTTTTAGTGGGAGGTTTTTTAATTTGGCTAGGAGTAAATAGCTATGTTTAATGTTTTCTGTTTCTGTACATTGCCAAATGGTTAAGATTCCTTAAAGTTCCTTGTTTTTGTCTGCCCTGTTGTCTTTGGCTTCCCTAAGAACTCCTTCTTAGGTAGAGTCTGCATCTTAACAGCTCTTTCAGCTGTTATCCACTGTCAATATACTATAGCCCTGTTGGTTTGGTGATGAGGTTTTGGGGAGGGAAAGTATTCTGTAATCTTATGATTAAATCTCGGTATTTTAGAGGATCTGTGACCTTCATAAGTGTTTATTGGCTTTTCTGCCTTCCTTTATGTGAGACAAGAAGACAAGAGGGGGCTGGAATCCTGGTAATGTCTTTCCTCAGGTGGAACATTTTATAAGACTTTGATAAGGTCTTTTCACCTAAAGAAAGGCCTTTGTTATGGAAAATGCTAAGGGCATATTTCACAATGGCTATTTTTTCTACTCCCCTTGCCAGAACCATGAGGGAAAATTTCTTGGCTCTTTACACTGAGATCCTGATGGGTTTCTTGGGGAAAACCCCCACAAAAGTGTGGGGAATCCCCTAAGACATGAGATCTTAAGTGTTCTCACTCCCATACTCATTTTCACTCAGCTTCCAGCAGTTTTGCAAATTTAGCACTTAAGTGTTCCTAACAGTGTATGTCTCCAGCAGTTTCTGCTGTAGGTAAGAAGATCTTGGTTGTGACTCAATAGATTTGCCTGTCACCATAGATTTTGGGGTAGCAGTTTGCCTTGTGACCATTCTGTGATGGATCTAAGGCATTGAACTTTAGTTTGTTCAGCATTTTTCTTGTTTTAAAAATTAGAGTGATGATTTCTAAGCTCTTTACATGTCATGCTGAAACCAAAAGTATGAATATATGTTTTTGTTATTTACTTTAGCAAATTTGTTTTAGCTGTCAAAACTTTTCTTAGAGTAAAAGCTTCTATTGAAGACTTTGCTAACAAATAAGACCAACAAAGGTATAGTGACCTAGGTGAGGTTGGTATGGGGATGTCTAGTACTCTATTGGACAGAATTTGAAAACTATTTGTCCCTACTAGTAAACTAAACAGAAAAGGGGTTAACCCTTTGGAACACTATTATTTGTCAAGCATTCTTCTGCTGATGTTACTACTTAATATTGTATTTTTGTTATATGATGTGCTCATTCATGATCATTCACAGTGTTTACTATGTGCCCTCATGTACTTCATAGAAATAAAGTTTATTTGATTTGATTTGATTTAAGATTTTATTTATTTCAGAGAGAGAGGAGGGGGAGAACACAAGCATGAGCGGGGGAGGAGCAGAGGGAGAAGCAGACTCCCCGCTGAGCTTGCTCCCAGGACCTGGGGATCATGACTTGAGTCAAAGGCAGATGCTTAACCCATTGAGCAAACCACCCAGGTGCCCCAGTATAGTTTATTTTAGAGGGAAAAAAAAATAGAGTATGTTGTATTTTAAAATATGTGCTTTATGTGACTCTAGGAAGTAAGATGTTTTGCTTGAAGAAATTCCCCTTCTTATCTTGGGAATATATTTATCTTGCACAAGGAAGAGAAAGAGGCATTGTCTTTATATTTTCTACATTGTTTCTCTAGATGGATATATAATCTTTAATATGTCAAAGGTGTTTGATGTGATTATTTCATTTTCTATCTAAAAGTTGTTAATGATATGATAATCTTTCCCAAGATGTTTTTCACCAATTTTTATTTCTTGATAATTATAAGGTTTGTGTGGGAAAATTGGCAGGCCTTTCTTAAGTCTTCTTACAACTTCAGAGTCTTAAAACTCTCAAATTTTGAGGAGGGGGGCTGGTGTCTGATATATAATTCTTTTTATTGACTTTCCAATTTCTGTCATATATATGCTTCTGACCTTCAACTGAACCAGTAATTTAGTCCATTACTGGTCTGTGTAAATCTTACCCACAGCTATTTCCCAAGGTGGTTTTGGGTCTAACGAGTGGTTGGTGTTGATGTCCAGCAGGAAATCTTGCAAACCAGATGATTGGTGTGGTTCAAACTGTAACCTTGTTAAAGCATTGGTCAGGTTGCACTTAGGAGAGTTATTTAATTAGTTTCCCAATAATATTTGTGTACAATTTTTAGGTGACCACTACTTTTTTTTTCTTTCATCATGGTTCAGAAAAACACAGTTGCCTGTTGTTATCAGAGTCAGATATTAATCCAGTACTCTTTTTTTCTTTAAGTTACCTTTGGGCGGTCATTTTAATAACTGCTAGAACTTCTCTTGAACACTAGTGTCTATATTGATACCATAAACTTAAATTAAGAGCTTTCAATGTATTAGGTACTGTACTAGAAAGTTTTTTTTAATGTAAGAACATTCTCTGCCTTCAAGAAACAAAGTCTTATTATGTGAGGCATAAAAAATGAATTATAATACAGTATAATAAATAATAAACTAGTGGTAGAAACAAAATATGCTGAGGTTACAGATAAGAGAGTAAGCAATTCTTCCTGAGGTTTCAGGGAAGAATTTAGACGGTATAACATTGTAATAGCATTTGAAAGAGTGGCCTTTTACTGGAGGAAAAAGTAAGGGTATTGTAAGTAGACAGAAATAGTATGAGTTCAAAATTAGCATAAAGTGTATATGTATTTTTTTCTTCAAGTTTACTGAAGTATAATTCACATACAGTAAAATCCACCTATTTTAGTTGAGCCATTCTTTGAATTTTGACAGACTTCAAAAGTTTTATAGTTACCACCTAAGTCAAGATTAAAAAACATTCTCATGACCTCCCCAGAATTCTCTCATGCCCCTTTATAGTCTATCTGCATATATTTTTAAGGATATCAAGTAGGATTTTTGAGGGAAAAAATTATTTGCCCTTACTTTACTGATACTGAATAATTTTATCCTTTATGGTATATTTACCAAGAATTTTTTTTTCTAGCCTTCCACATTTGGGTTATTTGGATGGGCAAGTTAACTTAGGAAACACTATTATGAAAGTTAATCATTTAAAAATTTACAGGTATGTATTTTTTTAAATTAAGTTATAATACCTGTTTGCATTAGTAAGGAGAAGTGATGAAATTTAAAACCATAGAATTAAATACACTGCCTTTTTTTGTGTGTGTGGTTTTATAAGGGCCAAGTCATGACAATAGAACAAACTGATGATTTTAAAAGGAGATGATGGAAATAGAACAATGGGACAAAATAGCTAAAATGAGTGTTGTGATATACACACAACACACTTAATGAAAATAGTATTCTAAATACGTAGGATTTATTCTGTCAGTCATTCTCAGCACATCCTTGTGTAATATGCAAAAAGCAGATATATTCACTACCCTAAAGAAGCCCGCAGTCTGGAATGGGAATCTGATTTCTAGTATTATATTTACATAAAACATTATTAGAAAAAACAGACATTCCATTGAATTTGCTATAAAGAAACTGTGTATATATTTAGAAAGAAACCTAAGATAATGTATATAGATTCCACTAAATTTCTGTATATGAAAATATTATTAGAATTCACTATTTAAAGGATAATGAACTTTATTACAGGTTAGATACTCCATTAGTGATTTCCACTGTAATGAAGTACATATTTAAGTGTTGCAGTAAAAATTATTTCATAACCCTGTATTTTTCTGTGAAAGAAAAATGCTCTGCCCATGCCAGGGATGTCCTGTAGTTTCTCAGCCCTAAAGTTGACTGTGACGGATACGTGTGTCTAATTAGCATAAAATTGTATTTAAAATTACAAAAAATCTTCACGACATTTTTAAATCTCTCTTAATTATTGATTCCTAATTATTACATTGTGGCCAGAGAGTGATGTTTATATGACACTGAATTTTTGAAAGGTAATAATTACCTGCTATTTGGCAAGTTTTTATAAATGTTTCATGTATGCTTGAAAAAAATGCATATTTTCCACTATTAGTATAGTATTACATATATATTAATCAAACATGTTATATTCAAATTTTATGTCACCATGCCGATTTTCCACTGCTTGGTCTGCTGATTATTGAAAGAAATGCTTTAAAATCTCCTATAATAATAGGACCTCCAGTTTTTCTTTGTGGTGTTGTTGGTTTTTGCTTTATATATTACGAGGCTATGTTATTATGTGCATATAAATTTAAATTTGTTCTATATTTCTGGTATCATTTTGTAGTGATGTCTTTATTGTAGGAATTCCTTTTGCCTAAAGTCTGTTGTTGATATTAATAAGACTAAGTCTTGTCTTGGTTAGAATTTGCCTAATGCTCTTCACCGTTCATTAATTATCAGTCATTTTGGGTTTCAGTATATTTCTAATAAGCAGGATGTAGCTGGATTTTTATTGTTGATATGGCATGACAATCTTTTTCTCTTAATTAGACTTTATTTTTTATAGAGTTATTTTATATTCATAGCAAAACTGAACAGAAAGTATGGAGAGTTCCCATAAACCTCCTGCCCCACACATGTACAATCTTCCCTACCATCAGCATCCCACAACACAGTTGTACATTTGCTACCATCATCGTTCTATGCCACAGTGGTATCTATATTGATTCATCAATACCATCAGAAGTCTACAATTTACACTAGGATTCCCACTTTTGGTGTTTTACATTCTTTGGGTTTAAACAAATGTATAATGACATGTATCTACCACTGTAGCATCATTCAGAATTGTTTCACTGTCCTAAAATTCCTCTGTGTCACCTTTTCATCCTCCCTTCCACTCTAGCCCTAGTAACCACTAACCTTTTTACTGCCTCCATAGTTTTGCCTTTTCCAGAATGTCATATAGTTGGAATACTACAGTGTGTAGCTTTTTCAAATTGACTTCTTTCACTTGGTTATATGCCTTTAAATGTCCCCCATGTCATTTCATGGCTTGATAATATATCTCCTTTTGCACTAAATAATACTTTAGTGTCTGAATGAAGGACAGCTTATTTATACATTTAGCTACTGAAGGATATCTTGTTTGTCTCAAAGTTTTGGTAATTATGAATAAAGCTGCTATAAATATCTTTGTGCAGGTTTTTATGTGGGCATACATTTTCAACACATTTGGGTAAATAGCAAAGGATGAGATTGCTGGATTGAATGGTAAGAGTATTTTTAGTTTTATAAAAAACTGCCAAATTGTCTTCCAAATTGGCTGTACCATTTTGCATTCCCACCAGCAATGAATGAGAATTCTGGTTGCTCTGCATCCTCACCAGTATTTCATGTTTAGTGTTTGGGATTTTGACCAATCTGATAGGTCTGTAATGATATCTTGTTTTAAATTGTAATCCTCAAATGACATATGATGTTGAGCACTTTTTCATATGCTTATTTGCCATCTGTGTCTTTGGTCATGTGTCTCTTTTGGTGGTTTGCCTATTTTTAAATCATCTTCATGTTCTTATTTTTGAGTTTTAAGAGTTCTTTATATATTTTGCTTAGCAGTCCTATCAGATGTGTCTTTTGCAAATATTTCCTTTTAATATGTAGCTTGTTTTCTCATTTTCTAGATATTCTCTTTCTCAGAGTAGATGTTTTCACTTTTAATGAAGTCCAGCTTGTACATTATTTGTTTCATAGATTTAAGTCATCATATTCAAGGTTTTCTAGGTGTTCTCTTATGTCGTCTTCTAGGACATTCATAAATTTTGTATTTTACATTTGGATCTATAATCCATTTTGAGTTAATTTTTGTGAAGTGGGTAAGGTCTAATTCTAGATTTATATTTTTACACATGAATGTTCAGTTGTGCTAGCACCATTTGTTGAAAAGACTTTGTTCCATTGTATTGCCTTTGCTTCTTTGTCAAAGATCAGTTAACTTCAGTTATAAAGGTTTATTTCTGAACTCCCTGTTCTGTTCTATTTTTTTAAATATTTATTTATTCATTAGATGGGGGGAGAGGTAGACGGTGAGTGGGAGAAAGAATCCCAAGCAGACTCCCTGCTGATCGCAGAGCCCAATGAGGGGCTCGATCTTGACCTGAGCCAAAATCAGGAGTTGGACACTTAACCAGCTGAGCCACCCAGGCGCCCCTGTTCTCTTCTATTGATCTGTTTGTCAGTTCTTTTGCCACACTCTCTTGATTACTGTAGTTTTATAGTAACTCTTGAAAGCAGATAATGTCAGTCCTCCAACTTTGCTTTTCTTCTTCAAGATTGTGTTGACAGTTTTGAGTTTTTGTCTTTCCATATAATCCTTAGAATCAGTTTGTCAGAATCTGCAAAATAACTTGCTGGGATTTTCATTGACATTATGTTGACTCCATAAATCAAGTTGGGAAGAACTGACATCTTGATAAGACATTGAGTCTTCTGGAATATATCCCCATTTACTTAATTGTTCTTTGATATCTTTTGGCAGAGTTTTGTAGTTTTCCTCATATTGTTCTTGTACATATTTTGTTAGATTTATGCCCAAATATTTCAATTTGGGCACTCTAATGTAAATTATAATGTGATTTTAATTTTAAATTCCACTTGCTAGTTGCTATATGCAAAAGGGATTGATTTTGTATATCAACCTTATGTCCCTCAACCTTATCATAACCGCTTATTGGTTTCAGGAACTTTTTCGTCAGTGCTTTTGCATTTTTACATAGATGATCATGTCATATGTGAACAAAGACAACTTTAATGTCCTCTTCCAGTCTGCCCACCTTTATTTCCTTTTCTTAGCCTATTGCATTAACTAGGACTTCAAGTATATTGTTGAAAAGCAGTGGTGAGATGCAACATCCTTACCTTGTTCCTGATCTTCTCTGGAAAGCTTCTGAAAAAATGTTACTCATTATTGGGTATGATGTTAGCTGTAGGCTTTTTGTAGATGTTCTTTATCAGATTGAGCAAGTTCCTCTCTATTCCTAGTTGCAGAGGAGTTTGAATGGCTATTGAATTTTTTCAAATGGTTTTTCTGCCCTTGTTGATATGATCATATAATTTTTCTTTCTTTAATATGTTGATGTGATGGATTACATTGATTTTGAATATTGAACCACCTTT